>NC_092038.1:79274758-79585857 GCF_003086295.3 Arachis hypogaea | reverse complement strand
AAGACAATTGAAGAGGCTCAAGAGCTCATTAATACAGTTGCAAGAAATCAGCATCTGTATTTGGTTAGTGAATCTTCCATGAAAGAAGAGGCTAAAGCAGTATCCACTGAAATTAGTCCTCCAGAACAAGTTGCTAAACTTAACCAGCAAATACTTCTCCTAAAAAAATAGTTAGCAGAGTTCAAAGAAATGTTACAAGATACTAAAAATGATAACAAAAATATGGAAGCACAATTGGATCAGACAAGACAGCAGTTATCTGAACAGAAGAATGCCAAGTTGTTCAATTAAGAAGTGGAAAGACATTGAATATCTCAACTCAAGGCAGCAAAAAGCTAAGAAAGGAACAACTAACAAGATGACCAATTAATTGCCTAAAATCCCTCTGAGGACAGTAAGAGCCCATAGAGGAATAATTCTGGCGTTCAAACGCCAGAAAAGGGTAGTAACCTGGCGTTAAACGCCCATTCTGCTGCCAGTTCTGGCGTTCAAACACCAGAAAAGTGCAGTAACCTGGCGTTAAACGCCCATTCTACTGCCAGCTCTGGCATTCAAACGCCAGCAAGAGGTCAGACACCTACAAGTGCTGATAACAACCCCCTTAAGCAGGCTTCTCCAACCACCTCTGTAGGACATAAACCTGCAGCAACTAAGGTTGAAGAATACAAAGCCAAGATGCTTTATCCTCAGAAACTCAGTTAGGCGAAACATGATACACAATTTGCCCACTTTGCAAACTATCTCAGAACTCTTGAAATAAAGATTCTGTTTGCAGAGGCACTTGAGCAAATACCCTCTTATGCTAAGTTCATGAAAGAGATCTTAAGTCATAAGAAGGATTGGAGAGAAACTGAAAATGTTTTTCTCACTGAAGAATGCAATGCAGTCATTCTAAAAAGCTTACCAGAGAAGCTTAAAGACCCCGAAAGCTTTATGATACCATGCACATTAGAGGGTACTTGTACCAAGATAGTTCTATGTGATCTAGGGGCAAGTATCAACCTGATACCTGCATCCACTATCAGAAAGCTTGGTTTGACTGAAGAAGTCAAACCAACCTAGATATGTCTCCAACTTGCTGATGGCTCTATTAAAATGCCATCAGGCGTGATTGTGGACATGATTGTCAAGGTTGAGACTACATGAGCATTGAATATTGACATCCCTAGATGAGAGATCAAAGATGAGAGTCTCGAGAATCAGAGCTAGAGGATATCTTTAAAAACGATGTTAACTGATTTGGAGGAAAAAGAGAAAACAGAAAACTCTATACTCCTATGAGAGGAAAGCCTTAAACTGAGTAAACACTAACCATCCGAAATATACATTTCTGGGAGAATATGACACTTTCCAGTGATATAAGCTCTGCTTTAGATCCACAGAAGAGAAAAGCACTAATTCAAGTGCTAAGACATACAAGACAACCTTGGGTGGTCCATAAGTGACCTTAAGGGCATTAGCCCCGGATAGATGCATGCACAAGATCCTATTGGAGGATGATGCTAAAGCCAGTGTTAACCACAGAGGCGGGCTGATCCAGCCATAAAGGAGGTGGTGCAGAAAGAAGTTACTAAGTTACTGGAGGCTGGATTATTTATCCTATTTCTGATAGCCCTTGGGTGAGCCCTGTCCAAGTGTCTCCAAAGAAGGAGGCATGACAGTGATTCATAATGAAAAAGAAACTGGTTCCTACAGAATAGTTACAGGGTGTCGTATGTGTATTGACTACAGAAGGCTCAACAAGCCACCAGAAAGGATCATTTCCTTTACCATTCATAGACCAATGCTAGAGAACTAGCAGTATGAATACTACTACTTTTTGATGGCTATTCAGGTTACAACAAAATCGTAGTAGATCCTTAGGATCAAAAAAACAGCATTACATGTCCATCTGGGGTATTTGCCTAAGAAGGATGCCATTTGGTCTGTGCAATGTACCTGCTACCTTTCAGAGATGCATGCTCTTATTTCTCTGATATGGTAGAAAATTCCTGAAATCTTCATGATGACTTCTCATATTTGGAGACTCATTCAGCTCTTGTCTTGACCATCTAAGCCACTTGTTCTAAAAGATGCCAAGAACTAATATGGTTTTAAATTGGGAAAAATGTCACTTTATGGTGACTGAAGGAATTGTCCTTGGGCACAAAATTTCGAACAAGGGGATAAAAGTGGATTAAGCTAAAGTGGAGGTAATTGAAAAATTACCACCACCTACCAATGTTAAGGCAATCAGAAGCTTTTTGGGGCATGCATGATTCTATAGGAGTTATAAAGGATTTTTCGGCGAAAATTGCCAAGCCTCTGAGCATCTGCTAGCTGCTGATGCACCATTTGTATTTGACACAGAGTGTTCAGGCGTTAGACTCCTGAAAGATAATTGGTCATAGACCAGTCATTTTTTGCACCAGATGGACATTACAATTTGAACTAATATGTGATGCCAGTGACCATGCCATGGTGTAGTATTGAACAGAGGCCATGACAAGCTCTACATTGCATTTACTATGCTAGCCGTTGTTTTAAATGACGCCTAAAAGAATTACACAACCACAGAAAAGGAGTTACTTGCAGTGGTTTTATGCCATTCTGACAAGTTCAAATCTTATTTAGTAGGATCAAAAGTGATTGTGTACACTGACCATCGCTGCTTAATATCTCCTCACAAAGCAGGATTCAAAACCAAGACTCATAAGGTGGGTGTTGCTTCTGCAAGAGTTTGATATAGAAATAAGAAGACAGAAAAGGACAGAGAACCAAGTAGCTGATCACCTTCACGGATAGAAACTAGTAGCAGGAGCGTCCCTCCCTCTACTGAGATCTCGGAAACCTTTCCGAATGAGCAACTGTTACCATTCAGGAAGTACCATGTTTGCATACATTGCAAACTATAAAGCTGTGAGATTCATACCCAGAGTACAATAAGTTACAAACGAAAAGATTGAATTTCCGATGCAAAGTACTATTGTGGGATGAACTATAACTCTTTAAGAGATGTGCAGACAGAATAATCCGTAGATGCATGCCTAGAGAAGAGGCGCAGAAAATCCTATAGCATTGCCATCTGATCACAATATGGGAAACACTTCGGAGGTGAGCGAACAGCCACCAAAGGTTCTCCAGTCTGGCTTCACTGGCCTACTCTCTATAGAGATTCTCGAGAGTTGTGCATATAATTGATAGTTGCCAGAGAGTAGGTAACCTGCCTCACGGTTATGCCATGCCTCAGCAAGGGATCTTAGAGATTGAGTTGTTGATGTATGGGTATTGACTTCATGGGGCCTTTCCCACCATCATATCAAACACTTATATTCTGGTTGCAGTAGACTATGTATCTAAATGGGTAGAAACAACTGCAACGCTCACTAATGATTACTAGGACCGTGCTGAAGTTCCTCCAGAAGCATATCTTCAGCAGGTTTGGTGTCCCTAGAATATGAATCAGTGATGGAGGTACTCACTTCTGTAATAAATAGCTTGACTCTGCTCTAGTTCGATATTAGAATTAACAAAGGTGGCAACTCCGTATCATCCACAACAAAATGGCAGGCTAAAGTCTCAAATAGAGAACTAAAATAAATCCTGGAACAGACTGTAAGTACCTATAGAAGGGATTGTCAAGAATGTTGGATGATGCTCTGTGGGCATAAGAAACAGCGTTCAAGACTCCTATAGGACATCTCCATACAGCTTGTGTATGGCAAGGCCTGTCATCTGCCAGTGGGAATTGGAACACAAGGCCTATTGGGCAACCAGGTTTCTAAACCTTGATGCTAAGTAGATGGAAAGAAGAGATTACTCCAGCTGAATGAGCTTAGAGAGTTCAGACTCAATACTTTTCCAAAAAATGCCAAAGTTTACAAGGAGAAATAAAAAAAGGTGCATGACAAAAGCTGTCATCTTGAGTCTTTGAGTAAGGAAGAAGGTTCTGTGTTCAACTCTAGGCTCAGATTGTCCTTGGGAATTAAAATCCTATGAGGACCATATGTGATTACAATGTGTCACATATGGATATGTAGAGCTTCAGGATGCTGACTCTAACAAAAAGTTCATTGTTAATGGACAGAGGGTCAAGCACTACCTTGAAGCATATTGAGCAAGAATGCTCAAGACTGAGACCGAATTAAAGCTTAGAAAATCCAGCTAAAGACAATAAAGAACGCTTGCTGGAGGCAACCTAAGTCGTTAGCAAAGATTTTGTTATTTAAATAATAATTATACGAGTTTGATACAATTTATGGTCAAATACAGAAGTTTACAGAGTTACAGCAGAGTTCTGAGCATAAAAATAGAGAAAAAGAGCTCATTGGCATAAAACACCAGTAATGAGGCATTCTAGGTTTTAAACGCCAGAATGGGTATCATTCTGGGCGTTTAATCCATAAGGCAGCATCTGGCGTTAACGCCAGAATGAGTAGCATCCTGCGCGTTCAAAAAAAATGCCCAGTGACAAAAGATTTTCGGTGTTTAACGCCAGCCACGGTACCTGCTGGGCGTTAACGCCCAGATTGGCCAGTAGATGGCATTAAACGCAGGACGCCAGAAGAGCATGGGGAGGGGAATTTCACTCCCAATTCATATTTTTTTCAAATTTTCTTGTTTTATTCATAATTTTCTACATAAACACATTACAAATCTTCATCTTTCAAAATCCATTTTTGAAAAAATAAATTTTAATTAATTTCTTAAAATCCTTTTCAATCTTTTTAAAAACTCATTCATCTTTCCAAATTCTTTCATATTTTTTCAAATCACCATATTACCTCCTATATCTTAGATGCATTAACAAATTTCAAATTCAATTTCCCCATATCTTTTCCAAATCTTTCAAAATTTTAAAATCATATCTTTTTCAAAAATTTTGAACCCACCCCCTCCCTTTTAAATCCCATTCGGCCATCCCCATTCATTCACCATTTGAATCCTTCTCTCCTTCTATCCCTGTTCCTCCTTTCTTTTGCTTGAGGACAAGCAACCTCTAAGTTTGTGTGTTTTTTGTGATCACTAAGCTAAAACTCACCAAATCATGGCCCCAAAGAAAACAAACATTCAAAGGCAAGAAGAGAACAATCCAAAACCTTGGATGCATGAGAGTTCTGCACAAAGAAATGCAAACCTTACTCAAAATCACATGCAGAAGATAGTGATCTGATAAACCATTTGTAGGATTTCTTGCTTGATTTAGGGATTTTATAACTTTACCCACATTTATCCATTAAAATAGCATGGTTTTATTACTTCTCCTTTAATTGTGCTTAAGAGTGAAAACATGCTTTTTAGGACTTAAAATAGCTAAATCTAATTCTCCTTAATTCCATTAGATGCCTTGAGAGGCAAGGATTGGACCAAGGGAATGAAGGAAAAGCATGTAGAAATGGAGAACTCATGAAGAAATAAAGGAAACGCAAAAGCTGTCAAGCCGACCTCTTTGCACTTAATCGACCATAACTTGAGCTACAGAGGTCCAAATGATGCGGTTCCAGTTGGGTTGGAAAGCTAACATCCGGGGCTTCGAAAAGATATAAGATTTACCATAGTTGCTATACGTATAAGGATGCGTACGTGCACTGTACGTGTACGCGCACTGTCCGCGTACGCGCACTGTACGCGTACGCGCACTGTACGCGTACGCGCCATTGGTGCACGTGATTCACTTCATGCAAACTCGTTGCTAGCGAATTTACAAGCCTTGTGGGCCCAATTCAACTCATTTCTGATCCTATTTAAGCCAAAGATTGAAGAGGGATGGACAAGTTAGTTACCATTAGTTTAGTTTAGCTTAGTTTAGTAGTTAGAGTTAGTTTCTAGAGAGAGAAGCTCTCACTTCTCTCTAGGATTAGGATTAGGATTAGTTCTTAGATCTAGGTTTTAATCTTTGCTTTCTGCTACTTCTACCTTTCATTTCCTTGTTGTTAGATTCATCCTTCTTCTGTTCTTTTGTTGTAATTTTCTTTATGTTGTTCTTGTGTTTTGTTGTAGATCTCCTTTTGTTTCTTCTACTCTCTTTCAATTCAATCAAGGTAATTCATAATAAATGTGTTTCTTTTGATTGTTGTTGTTAATTCCTTTCAATAATTGTTGTTAGATTTCATTCTTGTTGTCAAATTACTATGCTTTTCTTTTGTGCCTTCCAAGTGTTTGAGAAAATGCTTGGTTGGATTCTAGAGTAGAGTTTTATGTTCTTGGCTTGGAAAGGTAACTTAGGAACTCTTGAGTTACTAATGTCCAAGTAATTGATGATTGGGATCCATTGACTCTAGTTCTCACTAATTGAATTAGTGGAGAGTTAGGACTTATGGACTAGGATTGATATAGCTCATTTGACTTTCCTTTACTACTAGTTAGAGGATGATTTAATGATATTAATCCTTGCCAATTCTCATATTGTGGTTAGTGATTAGGATAGAGATCCTTGACCACCAACCCTTGCCAAGACCTTTTTAGGCCTTAGTTTACTCTCTTGCCATTTATCTTTCATGTTTCTTATTAAAACCCTAAAAATAACTCACAACCAATAACAAAACACTTCATTACAATTCCTAGGGAGAACGACCCGAGGTTCCAATACTTCGGTTTATAAATTTAGGGGTTTGTTACTTGTGACAAACAATCTTTTGTATGAAAGGACTATTGATTAGTTTAGAAACTATACTTGCAACGAGAATTCATTTGTGAAATTCTATACCATCAAAAATCCATTCATCAAAAGGCGCCGTTGCCGGGGATTTGCAATGGTGTTATGTTATTGGTTATTGTACATATGTGAATATTGTGAATAGGTTTATCTTTTGTTTGTCTCTTAATTTTTGTTAGTTTTATTTTGTTCTTTCATTATGAATTCTCACTTTGGCTTTGAGTTTGGTTCTAATTGTGTTGTAGGAAATGTGGACTTTAATGGCAACATGTACCATGGATGGAACCAACAAAGATGGGAGGAGCCTCAAGGAATTGATCACTCCTATTGGCAACAACCTCTGGATACTTATAGGTATAATTCTCATCCTAATGCATGTCAATTCAATAGCTATGGTGACTCCTTTTATGATAATCAAACACCACCATATGCCTATGAATCTCATCCTCAACATGAACCTCAACCATTCTCACAAGCCTTTCGTTACCAAACACCTTCCTATAATCCATATCCACCATATGACAAATCACCCATACCATATTCTTATGACCTTTATGAGCAAGAACCTATAGAACCACCACAACTTTATCATGATTATTACCAAGAACCACCTCAATACTCACCATCTCCACAATTCTACGAAGAAGAACCACCTTCCTACCATGAACCCTCTCTCCAAAATAATGAACCTTCCTACTCACCCCAAGCCCCAATAGGCGATCCTCTCACTTTGTTACTTCAAGGACAAGAAGCCATGAAGCGGGACACATTTGAGTTTGTGACCAATTTGACCAAGGTGGTGCATACTTTAGCCCACCAATGTTTGAAGACTCAAGGTAATTCTGTGACCACATGTGAAAGGTCAAAAGAAGAGAAAAGCATGAAGGAGAAATTGGAAAATTCGGTGGAAAAAGGAGGAGTCAAATTTTGTGTTAGAACATTTGGAGAAGCCTATGATCATTGAAGAAAAGGAAGAAGTGGTTGAAGATTTAGGAGATGTTGAAAGTCCAAGGGAATGTAGCATCATGGAGCACTCTTCCAAGAAGCTTGATATTGATGTTGAGGAGGATGCGCAACCTCCAAGGCATATCATCGTTGGAGACTTGGAAGAGGCTTATCAAGAGATGAATTTAATCATGGATGAATTTCTCTCTACAATGGAAGCCTCTCCCATTGGACATGAAGTTGAAATTATAAAAGAATGTGCACAACCTCCATACATTGGTGAGCAATGAGAAAGAGAGTAAATCAAAGAGAGCTACCAAGAGGAAAAAGTTGGCATGGTGTATATCGAAATTGAAGATTATGAAGAGGTTGATCAAGAGATGAATTTGTCCATCAATGAATTCCTATCCAATTTTGAATCACCTCTCATCGGGCAAGAAACCGAAGCTCTTGAAGACAACACCAAGCCAAGTGAAAAAGGGGAAAAGGTTGAAATTGAAGAAGCTTGTGAAGAGGTGGAAACAACCAAAGAAGAGCCTAAAGAAGTAGACCTTGCATTGTCTAAGTATGGGGAGGTCTCCCTCCCCAAGTCACCATCCAACACCACATTCAAGTGGGTAAAACTCTTATCCCTAAGCTTTAATTTCTCACTTGAATATGGTTTAATTGAAAATGATGGTCAACTTAGAGCTCTTTGTGGGGTTAAGAGTAGGAAAGAGTTGTGTAGTGGGTGGAAACGTCATTCTAAGCTCATGATGGTTGTAAGCTCAAAACTCAAGAGCAATGGTTGGTGTGGAACCAAATGGCATGGGTCTAGGAAGTTGTTTGGAAGCTTTTTTGAGAATTCCAAAGCCATACCACCCGGATGGAATAATGATGATCAATCTAAGGACGGGTGTCAAAACAAAGTGTGGGATCCCGGATCACACAAGGAAAATCAAATTTGGGAGCTCATAGCTTGTGCGAAACTCCATCAAAGCTTGAAGATGTTAAAATTGAAGAATGGAGCTTATTGGAGATTCAAGCATTGATGAATGTTCAAGGAGAGTTTCAAGCACAAGCCACCTTGAGAGGAGCTCCCCATAAGTCCAACTTAAGGACAATAAACAAAAGTGCTAGGTGGGAGACACCCCACCATGGTAAAATCCTTTCATTTTCTCTTTTGTATATATTGATAGACTTAGTTTAAATTCATGTTTTGATTAGTTAGTTGAGTATATTTGGTAGTATAATATGTTAAATAAGGTTTTGTGGTGTTTTGGTAGCTGTTTGGAGGTTTGGAATGCTTAGATTGGTGCAAAAACATAGCAAAAATTTTTGAAAAACAGAGCACCATCCACGTGTACGCGCACTGCGTGCATACGCGTGCATCAAGCGTTTTGGACCATCCACGCGCGCGTGCAATGCGTGCGTACGCGTGGATTGAGAAGTTCCACCCTCCATGCATTTTTCAGAGAGTTGTGCCTGTGTCGTGCCAACGTTGTGCCTTTGGCACAAACCTATTCGCGCGCAAACGCACATGACGCGTGCGCGCCACTCTCGGAATAATCCTCCATTGCGGACGCACCCTATACGCGTACGCGTCGGGTCCATTGCACCACAACCCACGCGCGCGCGCCATGTGTGCGTACGCGCGGATCCCCTTTTCTCAACACTTCTCTTTTCTTCCCCTCTTTCCATTTCTTTCCTTCTCCTTTCTCTTCCCTTCTTCTACCCCTCATCCAACACTTCCAAACACCATTGATAACCATTTATTTTAGTTAGTTAATTAGTTAGTAGGGTAGTTAATTAGTTAGTTTTAGTTTAGTTTTCATTTCATTTTTCTCTCTTTCCATTATAAGTGTTGGATTATGGATTTTGCTTACCATATATTGCTGCTTATTACTAATTGAATGCTATCTTAGCATAATTGTTTTAAATATTCTTTGTTGGATTCTATCGTTGAGGTATATTTTGCTACTTGGTTTTGAGTTTTTTTTATGCTTACCTTTTGCAAAATACCAAGTGATGAGAATTGCCTTCGAGCTTGTAACTCTCCTTGAATCACATGATTTGGCCACCATGTGTTTGAGCCTTATTCTGTGATTAGGCAACCTCTTGATGGATGATGATGTGCATTTACCTTAATGCATTGTATTTCATGATCATATGCATCCATATGTTTTAGCTTGAATGCTTCCATGCTTCTCTAATGCTTGTTTTACCTTACAAGTTCACTTAAAGCATCTCAAGTATACTAGAATGAGTAAAGTGAATGCGTCTTTTGTGACATAGATTTTTATGCTAATGTGTGTTCTAAACCGCACAATTTAGAATTCACACACCTATTTGGCATTAATGTCACACTAATTAACCACTCAATTCTAGTGAGTTACCTCATTCCAACAATGTCTGCTTCCTTGCTTTTGTTTTCTCATCTTATGGTATTATATTTTTTGTCTTTCATGACGAATGCACCACAAGCAATAACGGAAGCAAGACTAAGAACACGCAGCAATCCGGAGACTCGCCGTACCCCTTGCTCATCTTTGAGTGCACCGAGGACGGTGCAAACTTTTAAGTGTGGGGAGATCGTCCGACCGATCGGCGATTTTGGGTGACAAATTTCTATTCCCAACACTTTTGCATTTCATTCTAGGATTTTATGGTTTTTACTTGCATTTTCTTAGTTTTGCATATATATACAAAATAAGCTTAGTCAAAATAATGGAATTTTTCAAGGATTTCTATCTATAGGGCACCTCAATTGATTTGAGTGAAAACTTTTCATTAAACTTGCTTGAATTATATATCTTGTGGATCATGTTTTTGAGCTAAGAACACAAGCAAGTGAGTTTTGAGCCTAATAGTGTGGTTACATTTTATAACCACTTATTTTTCCTTCTTGTGTGCATTATTCTCTTTCTATAATTGTAATCTTTGATTTGTTTGATTCTTTATGTCCATTATTTTATGTATTTATGCATTTATATGATTGAGGCCATCATTTCATTTAGCTCACTTACCCAAAAAGCCTTACCTTTTATCTTCCATTGTTAACCAAATTTGAGCCTACGATTAACCCACTTCATTCTTATTTTAGCACATTACAAGCCTAAAGCGAAAAACAATACAAGTCCTTAATTTGGATCTTTGATTAGCTTAGGCTAGTGTGTGTGAGTATCATTCAAGTGTGGGAATCTTGGGACATTGGGTGAATAAAAGGGTGTATTTTGTATTATTATTGGAAATATTGGGAATTGGGTACATACTCATGTATTGATCAAATGTAAAACCTTATGCATTGAGGTTCTTGTATATAGAAAGAAAAATATGAATGAGAAAAATAAAAGAAAAAGAAAAGAAAAATAATATGGAAAAGAAAAAAATAGAAAAATAAAAGAAAAAGAAAAAGCAATAAAAAGGGGACAAAATGCCCCAAAGCAAAGTGAAGCTCAATAAAGATCAATGCATAAGTGTTGTGAAATGAAAAGGAAATACATGAGTATGTGGAAAAGTGAGGAATGGGTAGTTAGGTTAGAACTTAATTGTATAGGATGTCATAGGTTAGGTGGGAAGTTTAAGTTTGTCAAAGATTCAAAATTCAAGCTCACTTGACCATATATGCATCCTACCTTGACCTTAACCCCATTACAACCTAAAGAAAAGACCTCATGATAGATGTATGCATGCATGAAATATATGTTGATTGTTAGAAGAAGAACAAATCTTGGAAAGCATGATTAGGGGAGAATTAAGAGAATCAACCCTAAACACTTGAGTGAATAGAGCGCAAACACATCCGGTGAGGATTTGATGCTCAATTACATGTTTCCATCTATGATCATCTCTTCTCATGCAAGTTTGTAAAAATATTTAATAACTCAATTCAATTGTGGATTAGACTTGCTAGTCCTTAGCCCTTGTGCATATATTCTTCTTGGGAATTGATTTATTTTGACCAAGCAATTGCATTCATTTAGATAGTTGCATATAGGTAGATTGCATTTAGTTAGTTCCATTGAATAAATGCCATACCCTTTACTTCATTCTTGGTTTAAGCATGAGGACATGCTTGGTTTAAGTGTGGGGAGGTTGATAAATCCCATTTGTAGGATTTATCTTATGCTTGATTTAGGGGATTTTATAACCTTTTACCCACATTTATCCATTGAAATAGCATGGTTTTATAACTTCTCCTTTAATTGTGCTTAAGAGTGAAAACATGCTTTTTAGGACTTAAAATAGCTAAATCTAATTCTCCTTGATTCCATTAGACGCCTTGATATGTTTGCTAAGTGATTTCAGATTTAGGAGGCAAGGATTGGACCAAGGGAATGAAGGAAAAGCATGTAGAAATGGAGAACTCATGAAGAAATAAAGGAAACGCAAAAGCTGTCAAGCCGACCTCTTTGCACTTAATCAACCATAACTTGAGCTACAGAGGTCCGAATGATGCGGTTCCAGTTGGGTTAGAAAGCTAACATCTGGGGCTTCGAAACGATATAAGATTTGCCATATTTGCTATACGTATAAGGACGCGTACACGCACTATACGCGTATGCGCCGTTGGTGCACGTGATTCACTTCATGCAAACTCGTGGCTAGCGAATTTATAAGCCTTGTGGGCCCAATCCAACTCATTTCTGATCCTATTTAAGCCAAGGATTGAAGAGGGATGGACAAGTTAGTTACCATTAGTTTAGTTTAGCTTAGTTTAGTAGTTAGAGTTAGTTTCTAGAGAGAGAAGCTCTCACTTCTCTCTAGGATTAGGATTAGGATTAGTTCTTAGATCTAGGTTTTAATCTTTGCTTTCTTCTACTTCTACCTTTCAATTCCTTATTGTTAGATTCATCCTTCTTCTATTCTTTTGTTGTAATTTCCTTTATGTTGTTCTTGTGTTTTATTGTAGATCTCCTTTTGTTTCTTCTACTCTCTTTCAATTCAATCAAGGTAATTCATAATAAATGTGTTTCTTTTGATTGTTGTTGTTAATTCCTTTCAATAATTGTTGTTAGATTTCATTCTTGTTGTCAAATTACTATGCTTTTCTTTTGTGCCTTCCAAGTGTTTGAGAAAATGCTTGGTTGGATTCTAGAGTAGAGTTTTATGTTCTTGGCTTGGAAAGGTAACTTAGGAACTCTTGAGTTACTAATGTCCAAGTAATTGATGATTGGGATCCATTGACTCTAGTTCTCACTAATTGAATTAGTGAGAGTTAGGACTTATGGAATAGGATTGATATAGCTCATTTGACTTTCCTTTACTACTAGTTAGAGGATGATTTAATGATATTAATCCTTGCCAATTCTCATATTGTGGTTAGTGATTAGGATAGAGATCCTTGACCACCAACCCTTGCCAAGACCTTTTTAGGCCTTAGTTTACTCTCTTGCCATTTATCTTTCATGTTTCTTATTAAAACCCCAAAAATAACTCACAACCAATAACAAAACACTTCATTACAATTCCTAGGGAGAACGACCCGAGGTTCCAATACTTCGGTTTATAAATTTAGGGGTTTGTTACTTGTGACAAACAATCTTTTGTATGAAAGGACTATTGATTGGTTTAGAAACTATACTTGCAACGAGAATTCATTTGTGAAATTCTATACCATCAAAAATCCGTTCATCATGATCCCGAAAGTTAAATTCGATCTGAAAGAAGACGAATATCCGGAGATCCAAGAGCAGATTCGAAATAGAGGCTGGAAAATCCTATCTAATCCTGAGATGAATGTGGGAAAAAATATGGTCCAGGAATTCTATGCAAATCTGTGGCTAACAAATAAGCAAAGAATGGAGGGAGCTGCCTTCCACACTTTTCAGACTATGGTTAGGGGGAAAATTATTTACTTTTACCTGGAAAAAATAAGAGAAGTCCTCAAACTTCCTCAACTGCAAGATGATCCAAAATCCTTTAATAGAAGAATGGCTAAAGATAAAAAGCTGGATCAAGTTCTAGAGGACATATGCCTCCCTGGAACCAAGTGGATAACCAACACAAAAGGTGTCCCAAACCAACTAAAGAGGGGAGATCTCAAACCAGTTGCTAAGGGCTGGCTGGATTTCATTGGGCATTCTATACTTTCCACAAGTAACCGTTCTGAAGTTACTGTAAAAAGGGCAGTGATGATTCACTATATTATGTTGGGAAGAGAGGTGGAGGTTCATCAGCTAATTCCTTGTGAAATGTACAAAATTGCACAAAAAGAATCTACTGAGGCCAAATTGGCTTACCCAAGCTTGATCTATCTATTATGTAAAGATGCAGGGGTATAGATGGGAGTGGATGAGTTCGTCCCAACTCAGCACTCAATCACTAAAAAAATAATGGATGGATCTCAAGCTCAAGACAACCCCACCAAGAGGAGGGTGCATGAGCTCCTCCCAGAAATCCCCCAATTTGACTATTGGGCCCACTTGAAAGCATCTGTCACCAAGCTGCAAGAAGCTATGGATCAACTCAAAGAAGAGCAGCAGAACCAGAACATCATGCTTTGTAAATTGCTCAAGGAACAAGAGCTGCAAGGGTGTGAGCTACAGGAGCTGAAGTGCCAGATGTTATCCCTTGAAGCGCCAGGTGTCCCACAGATTAAAGGAACACCTATCTCCGAAAATCAAGGTTGTTGAGTCCTAACTCTGTGATAACTTCTGTCATTAGAGACCTATATTAAGAGTTGCATAAGCATTAGTATTAGGATTGCATGATTATTAGTATTATAATTGCATAAGCATTAGTATTATTTTTATCAATTTGGGTATAATTTAATTTTCTTATCATCATCAAACATGAATAAAATAGCAGTTTTTTTAGAATAGCAAGGGTGCAAATATTTCGAGTACAAAATAAGAAAAATTCAAATTATTTATATGTGGTGGCATTACTTTAGCTCTCTGAATGAATGCTTGAATAGTGCATATTTTTGATAGTGAAGTTTATGAATGTTAAAATTGTTAGCTCTTGAAAGAATAATGAATAAAGAGAAATGTTATTGATAATCTAAAAAATCATAGAAGTGATTCTTAAAGCAAGAAAAAGCAGCAAAAAAAAAGAGAAAAAGCAAGCAGAAAAAGCCAGTAACCCTTTAAACTAAAAGGCAAGGGTGAAAGGGATCCAAGGCTTTGAGTATCAGTGGATAGGAGGGCCCAAGGAAATAAAATCCTGGCCTAAACGGCTAAATCAAGCTGTCCCTAACCATGTACTTATGGCATGAAGGTCCAAGTGACAAGCTTGAGACTGAGTGGTTAAAGTCATGATCCAAAGCATAAAGAGCGTGCTTAAGAACTCTGGACACCTCTAACTGGGGACTCTAGCAAAGCTGAGTCACAATCTGAAAAGGTTCACTCAGTTATGTATCTGTGGCATTTATGTATTCGGTGGTAATACTGGAAAACAAGATGCTTAGGGTCACAGCCAAGACTCATAAGTAGCTATGTTCAAGAATCAACGTACTTAACTAAGAGGATCAATGACACTATCTGAATTCTGAGTTCTTATGGATGCCAATCATTCTGAACTTCAAAGGATAAATTGAGATGCCAAAACTATTCAGAAGCAAAAAGCTCTAAGCCCCGCTCATCTAATTTGAAGTTGAGCTTCATTAAAACTCTGAGTTGTTATTACACCATAGCCTTCTTTTTTATCCTATTTTATTTGTTTAGTTGCTTGGGGACACGCAACAGTTTAAGTTTGGTGTTGTGATGAGCGGATAAATTATACGTTTTTTGGTAGTATTTTCACATAGTTTTTAGCATGTTTTATTCACTTTTTATTATATTTTTATTAGTTTTTATGCAAAAATCACATTTCTAGACTTTACTATCAGTTTGTGTGTTTTTCTGTGATTTTAGGTATTTTCTGGCTGAAATTGAGGGACCTGAGCAAAAATCTGATTCAGAGGCTGAGAAAGGACTGAAGATGCTGTTGGATTATGACCTCCCTGCACTCAAAGTGGATTTTCTGGAGCTTCAGAAGCCCAATTGGGGCGCTCTCAATTGATTTGGAAAGTAGACATCTTGGGCTTTCCAGAAATGTATAATAGTTTATACTTTGCCCGAGATTTGATGGCCCAAACTGGCATCAAAACGCCCACCAAAGATCCTTTTCTGGCGTAAAACGCCAGAACTGGCATCAAAGCTGGAGTTAAACGCCCAAACTAGCACCAAAACTGACGTCTAGACTCCAAGAACGTCTTGTGCACGTGAAAGCTAGGAAGCTCAGCCCAAACACACACCAAGTGGGTCCCGGAAGTAGATTTCTGCACTATCTGCACCTAGTTACTCATTCTCTGTAAACCTAGGTTACTAGTTTAGTATAAAAACTACTTTTAGAGATTTACTTTGTACCTCATGACATTTTTACATTCCTTATTGTACCTTTGATGGCATGAGTCTCTAAACCCCATGGTTGGTGGTGAGGAGTTCTGTTGTGTCTCGATGAATTAATGCAATTACTATTGTTTTCTATTCAATCGCGCTTGCTTCTGTTATAAGATATTCACTCGTACTTCAATGTGATGAATGTGATGATCCGTGACACTCATCACCATTCTCAACTTATGAACGCGTGCCTGACAACCACTTCCGTTTTACTTGCAACAACCTGAGTGTGTATCTCTTGGGCTCCTGATTCATGAGTTTGATTGTCTCTCCTGACAACAGAGCATTCAATTCCGTGAGATCAGAACCTTCGTGGAATAGGCTAGAATCAATTGGCGGCATTTCTGAGATCCGAAAAGTCTAAACCTTGTCTGTGGTATTCCAAGTAGGATCTAGGAAGGGATGACTGTGATGAGCTTCAAACTCGCGACTGTTGGGCGCAGTGACAGTGTTCAAAAAGATCAATAGATCTTATTCCAACACAAGTGAGAACTGACAGATGATTAGCCATGCGGGAAATCGTAGCGGACATGTTTTCACTGAGAGGACGGATGGTAGCCATTGACAATGGTGATCCACCAACATAAAGCTTGCCATAGAAGGAGCCAGGCGTGTTTGAAGAAGAAGGCAGTAGGAAAGAAGAAACTTAGAGGGTTGAGCATCTCTGAAACCTCGACCTGTTCTCCATTACTGCATAACAAGTATTATTTATTCCATGTTCTTTTACTTTTTACAAATAAAACTAAGAATTATTATTGATATCCTGAATAAGAGTTATAAGATAACCATAGCTTGCTTCAAGCCGACAATCTCCGTGGGATCGACCCTTACTCACGTAAGGTATTACTTGGACGACCCAGTGCATTTGCTGGTTAGTGGCATCAGAGTTGTGAAATGTGTAAATCACAATTCCATGCACCAAGTTTTTGGCGCCGTTGCCGGGGATTGTTCGAGTTTGAACAACTGACGGTTTATCTTGTTGCTTAGATTAGGAATAAATTATTTTTTTGTTGGTATAGAGTCATCAAATTTGAGTCTTTTATTTTCTTTTCAAAAATCTTTCAAAAATAATTTTTCTTTGATTAAATTTTGTGTCAAACTTTTAAGTTTGGTGTTCTTTTTGTGTTCTTGTGAGTCTTCAAGGTGTTCTTGAGTTTTCTTTGTGTTTTGATCTTAAAATTTTTAAGTTTGGTGTTCCTTGGTGTTTTCCCTCCAAATTTTCGAAAACAAGGAGCATTAGATCTAAAAAATTTTAAGTCTTGTGTCTTTTGTGTGTTTTTCTCTCTCCTCATTAAAAGTTAAAAAAATCTTTTCCTTTAATTACTCATAATTTTTGAATTTTTTAGTCTTATTTTATTACTTTGATTGAAAAATTTTAAGTTTGGTGTTTTCTTAATAAGAAAGTTTCAATCTTTAAAATTTTGAAATCATATCTTTTTCAAAACTTCCTAACCACTTTCTCTCTCTTCATTTTCGAAAATCACCACCCAAAATTTTTAAAATCCTTTTAATTAATTAATTATTTTAGTTTCCAATTTTCTTTTATTTTCGGTTCTAAAAAAAATATTGAAATAAAATAAAATAAAATTTTATTCACAATTCACATCACCCCCCTTTCTCCATCACAGACCTAAGTGGAACTGAACAGTCCAGAAGGACTCTGGGGTCATATGCTAACCCCACTGCTGCTTTATATGGGGGTAGTATCTGTATACCCCCCATTAAGGTTAGCAACTTTGAGCTAAACCCTCATCTCATTATCATGGTGCATCAAAATTGCCAGTATTCCGGTCTTTCACAAGAAGAACCTACTGAGTTTCTGGCACAGTTCTTACAAATTGCTGACATAGTACATGATAAGGAAGTAGATCAAGATGTCTACAGATTACTCCTGTTTCCATTCGCTGTAAAGATCAAGCTAAGAGGTGGTTAAATAACCAACCCAAAGCAAGCATACGAACATGGAAGCAGTTATCAGACATAACTTGTTGGCGGATGATATGCAGTACTGAGACATAACTTCGTACCGAAGGCTCTTTGAAAAGCTCCCCAAAACCTTGAAGTGAATTGGGGATCACAATCCGATACTATGCTCGATGGCACACCATGCAACCTTACTATTTCCTTGATATACAATCTCGCCAACTCTTCCATAGAACAACAGTTTACTCGGATAGGCAGAAAATGAGCGGATTTGGTTAAGCGATCTACGATCACCCAAATCACATCAAATCCCGACCTAGTCCTTGGTAAACCGGTCACAAAATCTATTGTGATTCCTTCCCACTTCCACTAAGGAATCTCAAGTGGTTGTAGCATTTCTGACGGTTTCTAGTGTTCTATCTTTACTTTCTGGCAAGTCAAACACTTGGATACCACTGTAGCTACATCATCCTTCATCCCAGGCCACCAAAACATCTTCTTTAAGTCATAATACATCTTCGTGCTTCCGGGATGAATAGAAAATCCACTGTTGTGAGCTTCCGACAACAAGTCTGGCCTCAAACTCCCTACATCTGGTATGCAAATCCTTCCCTTGTATCTCCATAACCCTTCATCATCCTTAGTGAATTCTTCACGCCTCTTATCACCAAATGGTTTAAACAATTGCTGAAGCTTTTGCACATCTTGCTAAGCCCTTTGTATTTCTGATTTAAACGTGCTTGAGATCTGTAACTGGTTCAAACAAGCTCTTCCGGCCACTTCACCAATATCCAGCTTAAGATCCACAAACTTATCCACTAGCTCTTCTTCCTTGATTCTCATCCAAGCAATTGTTAAAGATTTGCGACTCAAAACATCTGCTACCACGTTCGCCCTTCCAGGGTGATAACTCAACTCGAAATCATAATCTTTAAGCAACTCCATCCACCTTCTCTGGCATATATTTAGCTCTTTCTGATCAAAGATGTACTTGAGACTCTTATGATCAGAAAAGACGCTAAACCTTACTCCGTACAAGTGGTGTCTCCAAATTTTCAATGCAAACACAATCGCCGCTAATTCCAAGTCATGAGTTGGGTAATTCACCTCATGCGGTCTAAGCTGACGCGATGCGTAAGCCACCATGTTCCGGTGTTGCATCAACACGCAACCCAAACCCTTCAAAGAAGCATCATAATATACTTCAAACGATTTATACGGTTCCAGAAAGATTAGAACAGGTGCTGAAGTTAATCTCTTCTTTAAAGTCTAAAAACTCGCTTCGCACTCCAACGTCCACACAAAAGGCGCTTCTTTCCATGTTAACTTCGTCATCGGTAGCGCAATTCGGGAAAATCCTTCAATAAATCTCCGGTAATATCTGGCTAAACCCAAAAAGCTCCTGACTTCCGTCATAGTCATCGGTCTTTCCCACTCCATCACCGCTTCTACCTTAGAAGGGTCTACAGCTATTCCTCCTTTACTCACCACGTGGCCTAGGAACTTTACTTCCTCCTTCCAAAACTCACACTTTGAGAATTTAGCATACAACTTCCCTTCCTTTAAGATCTGTAGAACAATCCTCAAGTGTTCCTCATGCTCCTTTGCCGTTTTAGAGTAAACCAAGATGTTATCTATGAAAACCACCACGAATTTGTCTAGAAAGGGACGAAAGACTCTGTTCATGTAATCCATGAAAATAGCAGGTGTATTCGTTAACCCGAAGGATATTACCGCAAACTCGTAGTGTCCATAGAATGTTCTAAACGTAGTCTTAGGGATATCATCTTCCTTCACCCTTATCTGATGGTAATCGGATCTCAAATCAATCTTGGAAAACACTCCAGCTCCTTTTAATTGATCCATCAAGTCATCTATGCTTGGCAGCAGGTACTTATTTTTCACTATCACTTTATTTAACTATTGGTAATCCATACACAAACGCATTCCTCCATCTTTCTTCTTCACCAATAAAACTGGCGCTCCCCATGGTGATACACTTGTCGAATGAACTTCTTGTTCAGAAGTTCTTCCAACTGGGTCTTTAATTCAGCCAGCTCTATCGGAGCCATTCTATACGGCACAATCGACACTGGTCCGGCTCCCAACACCAATTCAATTGCAAATTCAATCTCCCTTTGAGGTGGGAAATCAGGGATATCTTCTGGGAACACTTCTGGAAAATCTCTAACCTCCGGAATCTAATCTAAGTACTGGGCATCACCCAACGCATTAGCAGCCAACAGAATATAACCCTGACACTCCTCCTCACTACAAAGCACCATTACAGAGTTCAGGTAATACCCCATAGCTACCACTACTCCATTTTCTCCTTCCGGCATAAACCAAATAGTTCTTTCAAAGCAATCCAACAAAACCCGATTCTTCGACAACCAATCGAACCCCAAAATCATTTCTAGCCCTACCATTGGTAAACAGATCAAATCGTGCAAAAAGTCTCTACCCTCGAGCTTGAAACCTACTTGTCTACAACCTGACCTAGTCATAACTGTTTGATGCGGAGTATATACATGCAAATCAAAAGGTAACTCTAACACATTCAAGCCTAATTCCTCAACTTAGCAAACAAAATAAATGAATGCGAAGCTCCAGTATCATATAATGCAACTTAGAATTTATCACCAATTAGACATATACCTCTCATAACTGGATCCGCCTTAGAAGCATCCTTGGCATTCACAGCAAAGACTCGACCTTGATGCTAACTCTGGCCTGCATTCTGATTCCTCTCACGAGTGCAATCCCTCGCAATATGGCCAGGAAATGCACAATTGAAGCAACCACCTAAACCAATCTTGCATGAGTCATAAGGCTAAAAACATCCACAACGATCACAAACTAAATCTGGAGAATTCTTACTCTGATTTCCTATCTCCTTAGCATACTGAAATTGATTCTGATTATTCTTTCTAGAACCTCCTTAGCCTTGAGGCGCATATCCTCCTCTCTTGAAGCTTTGTCCTCTCAGATGAAAATACTTGCCACGCCCCCGACTAGAGCTCCCTCCATGAGTGTCTTTGGATGCCGCCACGGTTTTGGCATACTCTTCCATTACTCTAGCCTTGTTCACTAAGTCAGAGAAGACACGGATCTCCAAAGGAGTCACAGCAGTCATAATGCTATCCTTTAAACCCCTTTGGTACTTAATGCACTTCCAGCTCTCGTAAGTCTCCGGGACACCTTGACATACCCTAGAAAACCTACAGAGTTCCTCAAACTTGTTGGTGTAATCTGCCACAGATAGGAAACCTTGCTTCATCAGCATTAGTTTCATCTCCTTTGCTTCCCTTGCAGACTCAAGGAAGTTATAGAAAGTTGTCTCAAACACCTCCCACGGAATGTTGGCATTTGAAGCTGTAGCAAATGACACTCAGCTTGCCACCAGGGCTGGGCCTATCCCGCTAGCTGATAAGCGGCAAACTCTACATACTGATTGTGTGAAACATGCTGCACCTGTAAAGCACGCTCCATGGCCTGGAACCAGTGGTCCACTTCAGTAGGATTAGTTGATCCTCGAAAAGTTGGTGGATGAACCTTGAGGAACGTCGCCAAGGTCATCGGAACTCCTCACATGTTATCGCCGTTACCCTCAGCATTATCATTGGCATTCCCTTCACCATTCCCATTGCCATTTCCATTCCCGGCCAGTTGGTCCAATCTCTGCACAGCTTGCAGAGTCGCAGAAATATTAGCTTCCATGGTATTAGCAAGATTCGCCATTACCGCCATGAATTTGGGATGATTGTCAGTTGGTTGCTCATTCCTACTTTCTCGTGTACATGTTCGATCTCATCCATGAGTGGCCATTAGGGTTACTGTCTACACCAAACAATCGATATCAAGGTGATCAGTCTCAATATCAAAAGTGTAGTGCTTCAATTATCCCAAACAGGCACTCACAAACAAGCATGCTATGTAATATCAAACAGATAACCTAATAGCATCAAAGAAAAGACACACAGAGTATACAATAAAGCACAATCGGTCTATCCCTCAGGCTCACGAGGACGAACCACTCTAATATCACTAAATGTACCACCCTAAATAGCCTAAGCCTTACCTCGTGTCGTAAAGCAAAGGTTACTTAGAGGTTACGACAGTTTCTAAGCTTATATATATATATATATATATATATATATATATATATATATATATATAGAAAGAATAGTATAGTCTAGAAGCCCGATGAAGGATATAGCTCAGAACAGGATTTTTAAGAGCGCAAAACGTACTAACAAAGCTACTAGCTTAAGGCATAAGAAACCAATAAGATATGATAAAAGATAAGTATAGAATATCATAGGAAACTAGTCACGACTCACGGAGTTTAAGCCAGCTAGCCATATACAAGTATATAGAACCATACGGTGAAAATATCTTATACAAGTTTTATTCTTTCATATATATGCCTCTAGGCAAAACAAAATACAAAAAGAGAGATGTATAAACAAAATAAACCAAAAGGAGTCCAAAAGAATCCAAGATCCTCCGCTTTTGTCACCATCCAAAACAACTCACCGAGGTAGGTTGTGACCTGCATCTGAAAAACACATCAAAAATATAGTATGAGAACCAGAGATTCTCAGTATAGTAACAGTGCCCAGTGATGTAGGATATAAGACACCGGGATGCCAAAGGCAATCCTAAGCTCCATATCCATCACAAGATTTCATTACTTAAGCATTCTGAAACAGATAAGCATAATATATCAATGTTGACTTAAATAAACCAGGTAATCTATCTTAGGGGATTTCTACTCTAACCAAACACCACTGTCCCACAGCCTTCACCAACCGATCCTCCATGTGATCCCATCGTCACCGCCTTCCGAACCTCCTCAATCCCAGTAGAAAACACAGGTAATATACAATGCAAGTAAAGCACAAGTAGAAACATATAAGGCAAATAATTCAGATAGCAAGTAAGCATGTTATTCAATTAGGCAAGCCATTACAAGTAAACAAAGCATACAAGCAGATAGAAAATGCATATGATGAATGCTTACCCTACTGACTGTGATATCACATTGTCGGTTCACCTGCCAACCCGACACATCTCCATGGAGATGTCGTCGTTCGGAATTCTCATATGGGAACCCCCAAGATATAGTGCTCGGATCACTGTCCAGGTACCGGCGCCTGCACGCTCTATAGTTCCGAAGGGATGCGAGCGGGGTACTCTTGCCTCAGACCTCACATCTCAACGTAAGTGGGATTAACCACCGTCCTTACACCGCTGCCGCTACCTTGACAGACGGGATTAACCACCGTCCCTGCTGAGCACATAACATCTCATAATCTCAGTAAAAACATTATTTCAGTGGTTTTTAGAAAGCATTTTAAGTATACAGAGATCCATAATCTCAATCTGAGTCCCCGGCTCATCTCAACCACTGTCCATTGGTAACTCAGTTTCCAAATATCAAAATTTCATCACTCCTCATCTCATATACCAAGCATCCTTCACCTAACGTCAAACCATTCTCAGCACGCGAGAAACCTAGGCCTCCATTTTCTACTTTATCATAAAATCATATACTAGAGCCCTTAAGTTCTATCCCATGTTCTAATACTCAAAATTAGGCCCAAAAGTCTTAAAATGGTGTTATAGAGGCTTACAACCTTGTTGGGAGAGAAGAATGGTTGAAAACAAGTAAATTTGAGATACAGGATGTGTGCAGCTGCATAGGGTCTGTGCGTGCGCACGTCCGGGAAATTTTAAAATGTGTGTATACGCACAGGGGTGTGCATACGCACTGGTGGCAAAACTTACAGAATCTGTTCACTCACACAACCTGTTCCAGCACTCCTAACAGATTGACCTTCCCAACGTGTGCGTCCGCACAGGTTGACATTCTTCCTTAGATATGAGCGCGCACAAGCTGTGCTAGCGCTGCAAACAGAATGCACTTCCCTGCCTGTGCGTGCACACAGGTGTGTGTCTGCACAGATCAAAATTTTTGCAGGTTGTGCGACCGCACAAGGCTGTGCGTGCACACATATCAAAAATTATAAACTTCCGCGACTTTGTAGAATTTCATATTTTTAACACCAAGTTTGAATGATCATAACTTCCTCTACAAAATTTCAATTTTTACAAAATTTATATTGATTTAAAGGGTTTTTAAATATCTTTAATCCTAAACAAAATTCAATCAGTTTTGAAAACCAAGGCAAAAGTTATGATCGAACAAATTTCACCAAAAATCCAATTTTACCAAACTTCACAATTTACACAATTTCGTACCATACACATTCCAAATCATACCAAACCATTCAAAAACTTTACCTTTCATCAAAATTAACTTGTTGTGCCCTAATACACCAACATTATCACATTTCCCTTCACATTTCATCATCTTCAACATCAACACTAATATATCACACTTTTACAACCATAATGCCAAATTATCCAATTCAACATCACTTATATCATCATTATGGCTTTTTAAGTTACACAATCAATCATCATTATCATATTACCATCATTCATCATACTCAAACGCAACAATCATTAAGTCATCATAAATCACCACATATCAATACTTAACAACTCAACAACCATTTAAATTCAAACCTATACTATGGGTCACTAGCCTACGTGTCCATAAATATTATATACTACATAGAGGAAACCAAAACCATACCTTGGCCGATTCTCTATATGCACCAAATCTCCGAATTAGCACAACAAGCTTCCAACCACAATCCAAGCTTTCAATTCCACTCCAATAAGCACAATTAAGCTCTAATAGCTCCCAAAGCCACAATAATCAAACTATATACATATAAATCACCTCAAATCAACCTAGGGTTCCAATTAAACATAAATTCACAAGGGTCTAATGGCTCTTACCTTCTCCAATAGATTTGGATATCAAAATGCAAGGCTAAGCAAGGATTAGAGCAAACCTAAACATCCAAAATCACAAAAACTCACTTAATCACAAACCCTAAGAACCAAAATTTTGGAGAGAAGAATAGAAACGATTTCGTGGTTACCTCTCCAGTTTCTTGTATGGGTTTTGTAGAGCTCTTCACGAGGAATGCGTAGCCATAAACGGTGCGGCGATCGGAGCTCTGTAGCTCAAGATATGAGCTAGAGAAGAAGAGGGTGAATAGTGTTTCTTCTTCCTCTCTTCCCCCCCTTTTTTTTCTACTGTGTGTGTTGTGTTTAATTGGTGTTGTGGCTGGTTTGGTTAATTAAATGAGCTTTTTATATGTTGGGTTTGGGCCCAACTTGGGCCCGGTCCAACCCGTTAGCGTTTTTAGCCTGTTTGGCCCTACTTCTGGCCAAACCTTTAAAAGTAATGCCCGGTTTTCCATTTCTAAAATTTTTCTAAGGTTTTCGATGGTTTTCACTTTTCTTGTGCGGTACCGGGCAGACTTGATCTGGTTCAACCGGTTCAACTGTCGGTTTGCGGTTTTTTACGGTTTTTCGCAGAAGATACATTTTCTAACTCAGAAAGACCCACTGAGTCCAAAAATCACCTTTAAATCCTCAAATTCTCTCTCTAACATTTTGGAATCTAATTTTGGCAATTAATCACTTAATTAATCAGTTGATTAGTTGCGGTTCTTACAGTTACTATCTTCAGTACTTTTGCATAGAAGAATACTATTATTGTGGATTGAAAGTTGATCATCATTTATTAACCAGATGAACATTTTTCAGTTTGGTGGCCTTTGTGAGTTTGGTTCTGTGCATGAATGAGTTTTGGTTTGGTGGCCTTTGTGATTTTGGTTTTGTGCATGAATGAGTTTTGGTTCTGTGGCTTGTGGCATTTTAATTTACTTGATTAAGATATACATGCTTGTGCTTGTCGATGTATTCAATAAAGTATTGACCAAAATATTTCATTACAGCAAAATAGAACAAGAAAATGGTAACAATGAAGGAGAAGCCGCAGTATAACATAAGCAGATTAAATATATTTATCCGTTTTCACTCGAATAATATCTATTTTCTATTATAAATATATCTTCACATTCCTTTTCAAAACTTGCAGAAAACTCATTATTATAGATGCCAAACAAAGGCAATAGCAATAGTGTACAGAGAAATGGGTCAAGAAAAGAAAGATATAGTGGAAGAAATGGGATTTGGTGCCTTGGCAAATGTCCCAGAAATGAATGTCTCTAATATATTGTTGAAAGAATTACTTGATCGGTTTGATGAAGAGAAAGGATGCCTGAAAACTCTCAAAGAAAAAATATACATAACTCTTCGAAAAGTAGTAGCTGCCCTCGGCATAAGCAACGGAGGTAATACATTTTCCTTACTGCTTATTTTTAGTTCATTGGTGTCCAAAAAGTTAACCTAACCGTTTTTGACTGATTTTTGCTATTAAAATATTATAGCACATCGTTTTCCTAAAAATGTTAATCACAACAACATGAATGCAGCAGACAAGGAATGTGCTGGATATGAGTGTAGAAGAGGAGGAGAACCGAAAAAAATTCAATAGGATTTTTGTTGTCTTGATACAAAAGTGTTTCTTGCTCCCCACAATGGTAAGTGTGGCCTCCCCAATCCATAAGCCACCAATTTTTCATGTGGACAACATTCGGGAATGTGATTGGGCAAAGCATGTGCTCAACTTCTTGATGAAAGGAGTTGAAAACAAGAGAAAGGGGAAGAAATAGTCTGTTGATGGCTGTGTTTTTGTATTAATGTTGATATACTTCTACGAAACCAAGTTTTCCTGCCCATTTACAGCTGATGCTCCCCCTGCACCGTGGGTGGCCTATTGGACAAGGCAAATGATACTTGAACAGATTTCATCCGAAGCAATAGAACCATTGGTAAATACACTACTAAAATTCCCCAAAAATTTGCTTTCAAATGCTTTTAAAATACTCTATTAACTAAATACACTTCTATTTTAGGTTATAATTAATTTATTTGTCCTACTTGCAATTGTTAGTTTGTTCATGTGAATGTTTCTGCATTAAGAAACATTTTTCTTGATGATTAAATATTTGTCATGTACTATTCACCATATGAATATTTTTCGGTTCGGTGGGATTGCTTCATTTGGTTCACTGGATTGTTAATGTGTTTTCTTGATGATTAAATAATTGAGTCCTTATTTCTGTTTTAGGGACTTCTGTATAGAAAGGAAAAAGAAAGAAAAAACAAAAACAAGTAACTTGGACAAAAAAGAAAAAGGAAAGAAAATAAAAAAGAAAATTGTCGAGATAGATTCTTCTTCGGAAGAGGAAAGACTTTCCGAATCTAAATCCGAAAGCCAGTAAGTTTAATTTTGGGATAAGTACTTTTTTCGTCCCCAAGGTCTGGGGTCAAAATCAATTTCGTCCCTAATCTTTTTTGTTATTAAAATCATCCTCAACGTTACAAAACGTTATAAAATCGTCTTTTTCTATTTTTCTGGACCAAATTACCCTTAACTATTAATAAAAATAATATTAAAAAAATAAAACCCCACCCCACCCACACCCAGCATCTCTTCGTCTTTTCCCCTACCCCAAACCCATCCCTCACCCCACTCCCCTCACCCCCTCACCCCTTCACCCCTTCACCGTAAGCCCCTACCCCTCACCCCTCACCCCACTCCCTCAGCCCCTCACCGTAACCCTCACCCCTCATATCGTTATTTGGGCTGCCTCGGAGGTGTACCCGTCGCCGCCCCTGCGTCCAACCTGTAGCCACCGGCCGTTGCAAGCTTGCATGGAGGCACTGCCGCTGCCGTCCATCTCCTGACCCTCCGCTGTTTGCTGTTCGAGTTCTCCCTGCCTTCTCCCTTCCGTGCTGCGAAATCATCGACGGCAGCTCTGCTCCTCACATCGTCATCAATGGCGATTGTCCGCGGGTTCGGCGCCTCCCAAGGAAGAAACCGAGCCTTGTTCCGTCACCGCCGCTGGAGTGAGGTCTCATCGCCATCGAGCCCTATTGTTGCTTCTGCTTTTCTACTTTTGCTTTCTGCCTTCTGCTTCTACTTCTGCTTCTATTTTTGGTTTTGTTGTTGCTTCACCATTGTTAATTCACCCTTCACAATTATTGTTGTTAATTTATTATTGGTGATACTACTTCTGATTATAGTAAATTAGTAATTACTTTTGATTATAGTAATTGCATGATGATGATTTGGCTATGGTGGCAGTGGTGATGGTGGTGAGGAAAGGAAGAGTGAGAAAAAAAAGAAAAGATCAAGGCAGTGGTGTGATGGAGGTGGCCAAGGCTTCCTTCTCTTTCTCTGTTATTCATTCTTCCTATTTTTCATTTTTCTTTTTTTAATTTTTGATGAACATATACATGATTGATGATGGATTATTGCTAATTTTGTGATTATTGATGTTGGATTATTGATTTATTTTGTGATTGATGTTATTGCTGAATTATTTATTTATTTTGTTTTTGTGAATGAGAAGAAGAAGAAGATGAAGAAGAAAGAAAATATGAGAAGAAGAAGATGAAAGATGGGAATTGATGATGATGATGATGGGATGGGATGAGATTTGGGTTGGAGGGTCAGAGAGTAGTAGGAAGGGAAATTGGGGTGGGTTTGGGGTGAGGGGAGAGACGAAGAGATACTGGGTGTGGGTGGGGTAGGGTTTTGTTTTGTTTTTAATATTATTTTTATTAATAGTTAAGGGTAATTTTGTCCAAAAAATAGAAAAGGACGATTTTATAATGTTTTGTAACGTTGAGGATGATTTTAATAACTAAAAAAGATTAGGGACGAAATTGATTTTGACCCCAGACCTTGGGATGAAAAAAGTACACATCCCTTTAATTTTCATATTGATTTCATTTAATTTGTATTTGCTTAAATTTGTTCTTATGCGCTTGTTCTTATGTGTTGCAGAGAAGAAGAAATAAAAAAAATCAGAACAAAGAAAAGAAAACAACCACCGAAAGTGGTTAAAAAACAAACAAAAAAACCAAAGCTTGTGCTGATAGATTCAGAGAGTACAAGTGAATCTGAAAGCGAGTAAGTATTGCATAATTTCTGTGAGACATTTTGTTGATTGCATATGTATCACCTTTTGTTCAACAAATGAATTAATTTCGGTTCGGTGAGCTTCTAATTTTCGTTTTAGCACTTTAAGTTAGTTCGGTTCGATGGTGTCTGTCAGTTTGGTTGACTTCATTGTTAATGTCTTGTCTTCGGTATAAATTCGATGTGTTTGTCTGTATTCCAAAGAAAATGAAATCAAGAAAACACCGGTAATATAAAGAAAACAACCACAAAGGGTGGCAGAAACACAAGCCCAATCTGAGAAGGAGTAAGTTTCTCGAATCATATTTTCTTTTATTGATACTTATGTATTACGTTCTTTGATACTTATTTTATGAACTTTCAGAACTGAACAAGCAAAAGACAATGCTGTGGAAAGAAGAAAACGAGCATTGGAGACGATAAGAGAAAAGAGATCAAAGAAAATAAATGATGGAGCTCAGTCAACAAACGTTTCTCCAGATCAGTTTGATTCTCCAAATGCATAACATGAATTTTCTCAGACGTAAGATTCAGTTTATTATTCCCGAGTTCTTTTTCTTTCTTTGCTTACTTTTGCTACAACCTTTTCTAATTCCTCTAGATTCAATTACTAGTATTTATTTATCTTGCTTAGAGTGCCGGCTGTAAATCTGGATAGTGAGCAACTCTTACAGACTCAAGGAAGCTCTACACCTTATGTAAATGCCGTGAGCAATACCAGGTAAATTGGTTCACTGCATATTGTTCTTTCGGTTCGGTGGTTGCCCAAAAATAAATTTAATGTATTTGTAGACCTCTGCTTTTAATCTTGATTTCTAATTTTAATTTGTTATCTTTTTTTTTTAGGAAAAATACCCCAAAAAGTCCAGTCAAATATTTTAGAAAAAAGAAATCTTCCCAAGAAAGACTTTTAAAACTCCACCAGTGTAAGTTAAAAATATTTATTTTACTCTTTTAAATTTAGTTAATAATTTTTGTTTTAATTAATCACAAGGAAAATGTGTTTAAATGTCACTAGAGCTACACCTGATTCTGAGCTCAAATCGTTGAGTTTCAACAAGAAACTCGTTATCAACCTTTGGAAGTGTGAGTTTTTCAATGTGCAAATTCCTATTTTTTAAAACAAATTTTGATTATTCAACATTAACTTTATCCTTGTTTACATTCCTTAGACCTCCTCTTGCATTGTCTCTTCCAAGTTCAATTCAGGAAGAGTTGATCAGGGATGACTTCATCTATGTCCCTGCACAAAATGAAACACAGCAAACTTCTAATAATAAGTAAGTTAATAAATATTTATTCACCACATAAATCTTGTTCAATGTTTACTACTTATACATGGTTTAATTATGGTTGGTGCATGAAATTGTGGTCAATACTTTTCACAACACAAATAATCCCTGGTGATGAATCCAAAAACTTGGTGTTCAATACCATGGTATAAACACAACTTCGCACAACTAACCAGCAAGTGTACTGGGTCGTCCAAGTAATAAACCTTACGCGAGTAAGGGTCGATCCCACAGAGATTGTTGGTATGAAGCAAGCTATGGTCACCTTGTAAATCTTAGTCAGGCAAACTCAAATGGATATGAATGATGATATACGAATAAAACATAAAGATAAAGATAGAGATACTTATGTAATTCATTGGTAGGAATTTCAGATAAGCTTATGAAGATGCTTGTCCCTTCCGTCTCTCTGCTTTCCTACTGTCTTCATCCAATCCTTCTTACTCCTTTCCATGGCAAGCTTATGCAAGGGTTTCACCGTTGTCAGTGGCTACCTCCCATCCTCTCAGTGGAAATGTTCAACGCACCCTGTCATGACACGGCTATCCATCAGTCGGTTCTCAATCAGGCCGGAATAGAATCCAGTGATTCTTTTGCGTCTATCACTAACGCCCCGCCTTCAAGAGTTTGAAGCTCGTCACAGTTATTTAATCATTGAATCCTACTCAGAATACCACAGACAAGGTTGGACCTTCCGGATTCTCTTGAATGCCGCCATCAGTTCTAGCCTATACCACGAAGACTCTAATCTCACGGAATGGCTGGCTCGGTTGTCAGGCAATCAACCATGCATCGTGTATCAGGAATCCAAGAGATATTCACCCAATCTAAGGTAGAACGGAGGTGGTTGTCAGGCACACGTTCATAGGTGAGAATGATGATGAGTGTCACAGATCATCACATTCATCAAGTTGAAGAACAAGTGATATCTTGGAACAAGAACAAGCGGAATTGAATAGAAGAACAATAGTAATTGCATTAATACTCGAGGTACAGCAGAGCTCCACACCTTAATCCATGGTGTGTAGAAACTCCACCGTTGAAAATACATAAGAACAAGGTCTAGGCATGGCCGAATGGCCAGCCTCCCAAAGAGGGTTCAATCATAAAAACATGATCAAAAAGCTCCAAATACAATAGTAAAAGGTCCTATATATAGAGAGCTAATAGCCTAGGGTGTACAAAGATGAGTAAATGACATAAAAATCCACTTCCGGGCCCACTTAGTGTGTGCTTGGGCTGAGCATTGAAGCATTTTCGTGTAGAGACTCTTCTTGGAGTTAAACGCCAGCTTTTATGCCAGTTTGGGCGTTTAACTCCCATTCTTGTGCCAGTTCCGGCGTTTAACGCTGGGAATTCTGAGGGTGACTTTGAACGCCGGTTTGGGCCATCAAATCTTGGGCAAAGTATGGACTATCATATATTGCTGGAAAGCCCAGGATGTCTACTTTCCAACGCCGTTGAGAGCGCGCCAATTGGGCTTCTGTAGCTCCAGAAAATCCACTTCGAGTGCAGGGAGGTCAGAATCCAACAGCTTCTGCAGTCCTTTTTAGTCTCTGAATCAGATTTTTGCTCAGGTCCCTCAATTTCAGCCAGAAAATACCTGAAATCACAGAAAAACACACAAACTCATAGTAAAGTCCAGAAAAGTGAATTTTAACTAAAAACTAATAAAAATATACTAAAAACTAACTAGATCATACTAAAAACATACTAAAAACAATGCCAAAAAGCGTACAAATTATCCGCTCATCAATGGTTCAGTTGAAAACAAAAATGAATTCAATGTGTTCTTGTCTTTGGACTCTTTTATATTTATTATAGGTGCCCTCTAGATCTCGAAAAGTAGGGTGTTACAGTGTCTCTTACAAGTTCTGCAATTGAAGACATATTCAAAGATGATTAGGTCTACGAATTTTCTAATGAAGAGTAAGTTTCACATAAAAATTCTTTTTATTAATTTTAATGGTATAGGATAGTAATTCTGGATTGTTATTGAACTGTTTTCTATTTAATGCAACAGCTCTGCCAAAGAACAACAGCAACAATCCTAAGAACCTTCGGTGCCACAGCAATCAGAACAATAAGCACTTGTTAATGTATAAGCATAAAATTCTTTAATATCACTTTTGTTTAATATAATTTTAGTTCACTGTAAGTTCGGATTTAGGTTCACTATAAGTTTGGATTTTGGTTCACTATAATGATTAATGTCATTTCTGTTAAATATCATTGTTAAATATGATAATAGTTTGCGACAATTATAGAAATGTTTACTATTTAATGTAGCAGACCTCTAGAACAGCCCTGCAAAGAACCAACAGCGCAGCAATCTGAACAAGAAGGACCTGTTGATGTGTAAGTTTTACTACTTATATAAATATCGATAATGTTTACTGCTTATACATGGTTTAGTTATGGTTCAGTTGAAACCAGAAATGAATTCAATGTGTTGTTGTCTTTGGACTCTTTTCTGTTTCTTATAGCTGCCCTCTAGAACCCAGAAAGCAGGGTGTTACGAGATCTCTTACAAGTTCTGTTATTGAAGAGTTTTTCAAAGATGACAATGTCTATGAAGTTTCTGATGAAGAACAATCCCAAAAACCTCCGGTGGCAAGGCAATCAAAACAAGAAACTCTAATCGTGTCATCATTTGATAGGTATGTTACTTGCTTTTCTTTAATATCATTTTTGTTTAATATCATTTCGGTTCACTGTATGTTTAGATTTAGGTTCACTATTTGTTTGGATTTTGGTTCACCATAATGAGTAATATCATTTTTGTTTAATATCTTTGTTTAATATCATCATCTTGTAGTGCTGCTCAACCTAGGGAAAGGAAAGATGAAAGGCCTTCCTTTAACCTTGGGATAAGTCCACCAGCATCTCAACCAAGTCAGCACTCTCAACTAAGTGTTTCACAGCTTGAAATCCTGGAAGAAGCGGTGGTAGATGCTGGAGTGACAGCAGCATTAAAGTTTGCTGAAGCAACAACTTCAGAGCCATCGTTACCAGCAGCTGAAGTTCAAAACCCCAAAGAAAAAGATAAAAATCACGAACGAGGCACTTTACAAGGGGTTAAGAGAATATTTTATGTCTCTAATGCCCAAAGAACATGTGCATGCATCGGTAAATTCTTTGCCAGTTGCAATAACATTAATGATTTTTCTAAACGCTCTTATATAGTATATCTCATAAATTTTCATCCTGTAGGTGGTTAGTATACACAGTATGATTCTCAACGAAATAAAAGTTCGGCGGTATCAGGAACAAATATACATTGCGCCGCTGGATATTGTGGTAAGATAAATTTCTTATTCAATGCTGATTACTTTTTGGTTTGGTAGGAATGTTATTAATAATGATTCACCTGATTATTATGTGTTTTGTTGAGTTCTTTTGCATGAAAAAAAGTTTTCTCTTGATGATTGAATGTTTTTCACATTTTATTCAGCATATGAATTGTGTTGGGTTCAGTGGAAATGTGATTTAACTGATATTCATTTTGCATAATTTTATGTTGGAAACACATGGCGAGTCCTACATTGATAAGAGGACAAACAAGGCCTACAGGTTTAATATTAAGCAGTATGCCCACCACCGCTAGTTTCTTGACAAAAGAAAACTTGCATCGCATCTATTTGTAAGTTGTAATTTTTAAAAATTCTTTGATAATTCTCTTGTTTGCTATTGTTTCGACTGAAATATTCTATAATTTTCCAAACTTCAACTATTTGTGCCAATTTGCAATGGAGCCCATTGGTGGTTGTGGATTGCAGATGTCACCAAAAAGAAATTCTATGTGCTTTATCCTATCAATAAGCTGCCAGAAAATATACCTGATTGAAGGAAGAAACTGAACAAATTTGTTGTAAGTTATTTTATTGTAAATTATTCAAATTATTCAGTACATGAAATGAGTTCGGTTGAGTGTTATTGATTTATTTTTTCAATTTTTGCATACCTTTAAGGGATTAATAATTTCTCAGATGAAGGTTTATGCTGGGGTGGAACCCTTAATAGAGGATGGACTGGGAGTAGAAGCATAGTATATCCTACTAAATGGTCAACGTACAGAGTAAGAATCTTTCTCTTCTATAATGCTATTTTTAATATGTTTTATTTTCTATACTATAAATCGTATTATACTCAATTCTTGCTTAGATATAATTGTGGAATATACATCATGAAATGGCTCGAAACAATTGATCTACAAAAGATCAAAAGCAAGAAGAGATATAAATATAGAGCATGGACACAAGTAAGTACTTTCTAAATTTATAAACTTCCTTCTTTTCTGATTTCAGTTGGGTTTCATTTCTTATGTAACTAATTACTTTCAATTGAATTGTAGGGAGAAATTGATAGCTTCAGGTACTAATATGGTCCGCACATTCTATTGCATGAAATGAACAAAATTAGAGACCAAGTGATTTGGAAATCAAAAGCAATAAGACTCCCGAAGCCATCTACTGCCCTTTCCAACCCTTATTGTAAATTCACATTTGGGGATTTAGATAGTAAATAGCATATACTATGATTGGCTATTTGTAATTAACAATATTTTGTTTAACTTGTTTAAAAAGTAAAAAATGCTTACTTCAAATGTATATATGTGAATATTAATCTAAATGTTAATGTTAATATTTATATTTGATTCAAGATGGATTACTCATCTGAGATGTTAATTTATATGTCTGTTGGAATTGTGTGGCTGCTGTTTTATTCCAGGTTCTCAATGATTGCAATCACTGTATTTACCAATACATTACGAGCTCTAAAAGAACACAGTGAACCAAAATTAATACAATGGAAGAACCGAAAGTTGGAAACACACTGAACCCCTAAACCCTAAACCCTAAACCCTAAACCCTAAACACTAAAACCAGAACCCTGAACACTGAACCCTGAACCCATAAACCCTAAAACCTTAAAACCCAAAACCCTAAAACCCTAAACACTAAAACCCGAAACCAACCCCTAAACCTCTAAACCCATAAAACCTTGAACCCTGAACCCTAAACCCTAAACCCTAAAGCCTGAATCCCTAAAACCCTAAACCCTGAACCCTAAACCCTGAACCCCTAAACCTTAAACCCCTAATCCTAAATCCTAAACCCTCAACCCTCAACCCTAAACACGGTGAACCGAAACTAATACACTCGGCGAACCGAAAGTTGGAAACAGACTGAACCCCTAAACCCAAAATCCTGAACCACTAAACCCTAAACCATAAACACTAAATCCAGAACCCTGAACCCATAAACCATAAACCCCTAAAACCCTAAACCCTGAACCGCTAAACCCATAAACGATAAACCCTAAACCCTGAACCCTGAACCCTAAACCCTAGACCCTAAACCCTGAACCCCTGAACCCCTGAACCTTGAACCCTAAACACTAAATCCTAAAACCCTAAACCTAAAACCCTAAACCCTGAAAATCCATCCAAGAAAGAGTTTTAAAACTCCACCAATGTAAGTTAAAAAATAATTATGTTACTCTTTTAGATTTTTTTAATAATTTTTATTTAATTAATCACACGGAAAATGTAACTAGCACTACACCTGATTCCCGTTTCTTAAAACAAATTCTAATTATTCAACTTAGAAATTAATACACTAGAGGAATAAAAAAATAGCATATATCAATATAGAATTTCACAAAAAAGTGACTATTCATTAAAGACTAACAACATTCAGAAATTAACCCTGCTATAACCATGGTGAACCGAAATTTGTTCATGGGTAAACAAAAATTTACATTAATAAAATCTAAAACTTGTAGAACCCTCTCTTGGATAATTCATATCTGGCATATTATAAAGAGTGGATCTTGACAGAATCGATGATTCGGAGCTTAAAAGGTTCAACTACAAAAGACATAATTAATTGTATATTAGCAAAATGAACAATTGAATTTTTAACTAATCAAAAGCAAGTCAATTTTACCTCGCTTGGAGCTGCCTTTTTTTTATACTAAACTAGTAACCTAGATTTACAGAAAATGAGTAAACTAGGATGGATAGTGCAGAAATCCACTTCTGGGACCCACTTGGTGTGTGCTGGGACTAAGACTTAAGCTTCTCACGTGCCTGGGCTGTTTTTGGAGCTGAATGCCAGGTTGTAACCTATTTCTGGTGTTGAACTCTAACATGCAACCTATTTATCTTCGCGCAAAGTATGAACTATTATATATTGCTGGAAAGCCCTAGATGTCTACTTTCCAACCCAATTGAGAGCGCATCAATTGGACTCCTGTAGCTCCAAAATATCCATTTCGAGTGCAGAGAGGTCAGAATCCAACAGCATTAGCAGTCCTTTTTCAGCCTAAATCAGATTTTTGCTCAGCTCCCTCAATTTCAGCCAGAAAATACCTGAAATTATAGAAAAACACACAAACTGATAGTAAAGTCTAGAAATATGAATTTTGCCTAAAAACTAATAAAATTATACTAACATCTAACTAAAGCATACTAAAATCTACATGAAATTACCCCCAAAAAGCGTATAAAATATCCGCTCATCACAACACCAAACTTAAACTATTGCTTGTCCTCAAGCAACTAGATAAATAAAATAGGATAAAAAAGAAATTAAGAAGCAATAATATCTCAGAGTTTCAAGTGAAGCTCATATTCTAATCAGATGAGTGGGACTAGTAGCTTTTTGCCTCTGAATAGTTTTAGCATCTCACTTTATCCTTTGAAATCCAAAATGATTGGCATCCATAGGAACTTAGAATTCAGATAGTATTATTGATTCTCCTAGTTTAGTATGTTGATTCTTGAACACAGTTACTTTATGAGTCTTGGCCGTGGTCCTAAGCACTTTGTTTTCCAGTATTACCACCGGATACATAAATGCCACAGACACATAACCGGGTGAACCTTTTTAGATTGTGACTTAGCTTTGCTAAAGTCCACAATTAGAGGTGTCCAGAGTTCTTAAGCACACTCATTTACCTTGGATCACGACTTTAACCACTCAATCTCAAGCTTTTTACTTGGACCTGCATGCCACAAGCACATGGTTAGGGACAGCTTGATTTAGCCGCTTAGGCCTGGATTTATTTCCTTGGGCCCTCCTATCCATTGATGCTCAAAGCCTTGGATCATTTTCACCCTTGCCTTTTGGTTTTAAGGGTTATTGGCTTTTTCTTTTTCTTTATCCAATGATTCCTTTTTTCTTTTCACTGCTTTTTCTTGCTTCAAGAATCAATTTCATGATTTTTCAGATCAGCAATAATATTTCTCTTATTCATCATTCTTTCAGAAGCCAACAATTTTAACATTCATGAAATTCAGTATCAAAAATATGCACTATTCAAGCATTCATTCAGAAGACAAAAAGTATTGCCACCACATATAAATAATTAGAATTTTCCTTATTAAGAACTCGAAATTAAATTGCCTCTTTATTCTAAAAATCTATTATTTTATTCATGTTTGATGATGATGAGAAAAATAAATTATAGCTTAATTGGAAATAAAATCAAAATAGATATACTAATTACTACTACTCCTATATAACTTCTAAGGTAAATTCCTATAAGACAACTATCATAGAGTAAAGCTAAGATTAGGACTCAACAACCTTTATTTTGGGAAGTGGATGTTCCTCTAGTCTGTGGGGTGCTTGGTCCTTCAAGAGATAATTTCTGACGCTTCAGTTCCTTCAAGTCACGCCTTTGCTCTTCTTGTTCCCAAAGCAGTTTGCAAAGCATGCTATTTTGATTATTATGTTTTTCCTTTATTTGGTCCATAGCTTCTTGCAACTTGGTAACCGATACTTCAAGATGCTCCCAGTATTCAAATTGAGGGATTTTCGGGAGGAATTCCTGTGCTCTCCTCTTGATGGGGTCATCCTGCACTTGTTGTTTTTTCATTGATATTTTGGTGATTGGTCACTCAACTGAGATATACTCAATTATTCCCATCTTCACTCCAGCATCTTTACAGAGCATAGATATTAAACGTGGATAAGCCAATTTAGCATCTTTGGAGTTCTTGTTTGCAATTATGTAAAGTTCACACGAACTCAACTGATGAACTTCCACTTCTCTTCCCAACATAATGCAGTGGATCATCACTGCTCTTTTAACGGTGACCTTAGAGCGGTTGCTAGTGGGCAGTATAGAATGCCAATGAAGTCTAGCCAGCCTCTGGCGACTGGTTTGAGATCTTCTCTCTTGAGTTGATTTAGGACGCCCTTGGTGCTGGTGGTCTACTTGGCTCTAGGGAGGCATATGTCCTCTAGAATCTTGTCCAGGCCTTTATTTGTTCTCATCATTCTCCTATTAAAGGAGTCTGGGTCATCTTTCAGCTGAGGTAGCTTAAAGATCTCTCTGATTTTATCAGGGTGGATGTGAACAATCTTTCCTCTAACCAAGGTCCGATAGTCATAGAGAGCAGTTCCAGATATTCTCTGCCTGTCTGTTTGCCACAGATTAGCGTAGAATTCCTGAACCATGTTTCTTCCCACCTTTGTTTCAGGATTAGCTGGGATTTCCCAGCTCCTGTTTTGAATTTGCTCTTGGATCTCCGGATATTCATCTTCTTTCAGATCGAATTTGACTTCCGGGATCACTGACCTTAGACCCATTATTTTGTAGTAATGGTCTGAATATTCTTTGGTTAAAAACTTCCCTTGATTCCAAAGTGGTTTTGGAATACTCTCTTTCTTGCCTCTTGGAGTGGGTTGTTTTCCTTTAGGAGCCATGATCTTAGTGAATATGATTTAGTGATCATGGATAAACACACCAAACTTAGAGGTTTGCTTATCCTCAAGCAAAAGAAAGGAAAGGAGAGGGATAGAAAGAGAGCTAGGGTTGAATGGTGGATGAGAGGAGGGAGGCCGAATGTGGATTTTAAGGGAGGAGGTGGGTTTTCAAAAATTTTAAGGAAAGATAAGATAGAGGATATGATTTGTAAAAGATAAATATGATAAGAAAAAGATATAATTTAAAATTAAAAGGTTGTGAATGATATTTGAAAAAGATAAATCTAAATTTTTATTTTGAAAAAGATTTGAAAAGATAATTGAGTTTTGAAAAAAAATTTGAAAAGAAGTTGGATGGGATTTGAAAAGGTTTTGTGTTTATGAATTAAGATACATTTGATACTTTTGAAAAAGGGATTTTAGAAATTAGGATTAAAATTTTTGGAATTGAAGGATTAGAGTTTGTAACATGTTTATGCAAGAAATCATGAATTGGAACATAAAAATTTGAAAAAATGTGAATTAAAAACGAAATTACCTCCTCCCCACAATCCTAGCGTTAAACGCCCAAACGCTGCATGTTTTGGGCGTTTAACGCCCATTTGCAGCTTCTCCTGGGCGTTCAACGCCCAGCTGTTACTTTTAGCTGGCGTTGAAAGCCAGGAACTCCTTTGTCATTGGACGTTTTTCTGAACGCCCAGGACGTTGTAAATCTGGCGTTGAACGCCCAGAAGGTGCTTCTTTCTGGTGTTCAACGCCCAGAAGATGCTTCTTTCTGGCGTTTAACGCCTAAATGGCTATCCTTACTGGTGTTAAACGCCCAGTAGGTGCTTCTTTTGGGTGTTCAGCGCCCAAAATAGCTCTTATTGGTTTTTTCGCACCAGTGAGCTTCCTTTTTGCTGTTTTATCCTGCGAACCCTTTTGTAACTTTGTGAACTCAAGCAATTTCTATTTTACCTTGAAGATAATTGACATAAACCTGTAAAAATTAATTAATTAACATATAAGCTTTGTAAATGGCTGGGTTGCCTCCCAGCAAGCGCTTCTTTATTGTCTTTAGCTGGACTATTACTGAGCTTTAATCAAGTCTCAGTTTTGAGCATTCTTGCTCAAAATTGCTTTCAAGATAATGTTTAACTCTCTGTCTGTTAACAATGAACTTTTTGTTAGAATCATTATCCTGAAGCTCCACGTATCCATATGGTGATACACTTGTAATCACATATGGACCTCTCCACCGGGATTTCAATTTTTCGGGGAATAATCTGAGCCTAGAATTAAACAGCAGAACTTTCTGCCCTGGCTCAAAGACTCTGGATGACAGTTTCTTATCATGCCATCTTTTTGCTTTCTCTTTGTAAATTTTTGCATTCTCGAAAGCATTGAGTCTGAACTCCTCTAGCTCATTTAACTGGAGCAATCGTTTTTCTCCAGCTAACTTGGCATCAAGGTTTAGGAATCTGGTTGCCCAATAGACCTTATGTTCCAGTTCCACTGGCAAGTGACAGGCTTTTCCATACATCAGCTGGTTTGGAGAAGTTCCTATTAGTGTCTTGAATGCTGTTCTGTATGCCCACTAAGCATCATCCAAGCTTCTTGCCCAATCTTTTCTACGGTTAATCACAGTCCATTCCAGGATTCTTTTTAGTTCTCTATTAGAGACTTCAGCTTGCCCATTTTTTTGTGGATGATATGGAGTAGCTACCCTGTGGCTAACTCCATATCGAACCAAAGCAGAGTAAAGCTGTTTATTGCAGAAATGAGTGCCCCCATCACTAATTAGTACTCTAGGGATACCAAATCTGCTGAAGATGTATTTCTGGAGGAATTTCAGCACTGTCTTAGTATCGTTAGTGGGTGTTGCAATAGCTTTCACCCATTTGGATACATAATTTACTACCACCAGAATATAAGTGTTTGAGTATGATGGTGGGAAAGGCCCCATGAAGTCAATACCCCATACATCAAACAACTCAATCTCCAAGATCCCTTGTTGAGGCATGGCATAACTATGAGGCAGATTGCCAGATCTTTGGCAACTGTCACAATTAAGTACAAATACTCGGGAGTCTTTATAGAGAGTAGGCCAGTAGAAGCCATATTGGCGGACTCTTGTGGTTGTTTGCTCACTTCCAAAATGTTCTCCATACTGTGATCCATGGCAGTGCTAGAGGATCTTCTGTGCTTCTTCTTTAGGCACACATCTACGGATTACTCCGTCTGCACATCTCTTGAAGAGATATGGTTCATCCCAGAGATAGTATTTTGCATTCGTGATCAATTTCTTTGATTGTTGCCTACTGTACTCTTTGGGTATGAATCTCACTGCCTTATAGTTTGCAATGTCTACGAACCATGGCACTTCCTGGATGACAAAGAGGTGCTCATCCAGAAAGTTTTCAGAGATCTCAGTGAGAGGGAGGGACGCCCCTTCTACTGGTTCTATTCGGGACATGTGATCTGCTACTTGGTTCTCTATCCCTTTTCTGTCTCTTATTTCTATATCAAACTCCTACAGAAGCAACACCCATCTGATGAGTATGGGTTTTGAATCCTGTTTTGTGAGTAGATATTTAAAAGCAGCATGGTCAGTGTACACAATCACTTTTGATCCTACTAAATAAGATCTGAACTTGTCAATGGCGTAAACCACTGCAAGTAACTCTTTTTCTATGGTTGTGTAGTTCTTCTGTGTGTCATTTAAAACACGATTGGCATAGTAAATGACGTGCAGAAGCTTGTCATGCCTTTGTCCCAACACTGCACCAATGGCATGATCACTGACATCACACATCAGTTCAAATGGTAATGTCCAGTCTGGTGCAGAGATGACTGGTGCTGTGACCAGCTTAGCTTTCAGAGTCTCAAACGCCTGCAGACACTCCTTATCAAAGATAAATGCATGTCAGCAGCTAGCAGATTACTCAGAGGTTTGGCAATTTTTGAAAAATCTTTTATAAACCTCCTATAGAATCCTGCATGCCGCAGAAAGCTTCTGATTGCCTTAACATTGGCAGGTGGTGGTAATTTTTCAATTACCTCCACCTTAGCTTGATCCACCTCTATTCCCTTGTTCGAAATTTTTGTGCCTAAGGACAATTCCTTCAGTCACCATAAAGTGACATTTCTCCCAATTTAAAACCAGATTAGTCTCTTGGCATCTCTTTAGAACAAGCGCTAGATGGTCAAGACAGGAGTTGAATGAGTCTCCAAACACTGAAAAGTCATCCATGAAGACTTCTAGAAAATTTTCCACCATATCAGAGTAAATAGAGAGCATGCATCTTTGAAAGGTTGCAGGTGCATTGCACTGACCAAATGGCATCCTTCTGTATGCAAATACTCCAGATGGGCATGTGAATGCTGTTTTCTCTTTATCCTGAGGATCTACTGCAATTTGATTATAACCTGAATATCCATCCAGGAAGCAGTAGTATTCATGACCTGCTAATCTTTCTAGCATCTGGTCTATGAATGGTAAAGGAAAATGATCCTTTCTGGTAGCTGTATTGAGCCTTCTGTAATCAATACACATACGCCACCCTGTAACTGTTCTTCTAGGAACCAGTTCATTTTTTTCATTATGAACCACTGTCATGCCACCCTTCTTAGGGATGACTTGAACAGGACTTACCCAGGGGCTATCAGAAATGGGATAAATAATCCCAGCCTCTAGTAATTTAGTGATCTCCTTCTGCACCACCTCCTTCATGGCTGGATTCAGCCGCCTCTGTGGTTGAACCACTGGCTTAGCATCACCTTCCAATAGGATCTTGTGCATGCATCTGGCTGGGCTAATGCCCTTAAGATCACTGATGGACCATCCAAGAGCTGTCTTGTGTGTCCTTAGCACCTGAATTAGTGCTTCCTCTTCCTGTGGCTCTAAGGTAGAGCTTATGATTACAAGAAAGGTATCACCTTGATAAACCACTATTTTATGGTTTATATTGTATTTAATTGAGTGGTTTTATCAAGCTTTTCACCCACTTATTCATATGATTTGCATGATTTTACAATTCCTTCCTAGTTTAGTTCTATGATTGAAAACATGCTTCTTTGGTCTTAATTTAGCCAATCTTAATCTTCTCCTATTACCATTCGATGCCTTGATCTGTGTGTTAAGTGTTTCAGGCTTTATAGGGCATAAATAAGTGAGAGATTGGGAAGGAAGCTTGCAAAAATGAAAGGAAAACAAAAAATTGAGGAGATGACCAGCGAGAAGTGATGCGTACGCGTCAGCGACGCGACCGCGCGGAAAAAAGGAATTCGCAGTGACGCGGCCGCATGGCTCACGCAACCGCGCGGATTGGAAAAGCACAAGTGACGCGGAAGCGTGGACGACGCGAATGCGTGGAAGGGAAAAACGCGAATGACGCGTCCGCATGGATGACGCGATCGCGTGACGTGCGTGATCTGTAGAATTCAAAAGTCGCTGGCAGAGATTCTGGGCCGCATTTCAACCCAGTTTTCGGCCCAGAAACACAGATTAAAGTGAGGGAACTTGCAAAGACTCATGATGCTGTTCATAATTCATAGTTTTAGTTTTAGATGTAGTTTTTAGAGAGAGAGGTTCTCTCCTCTTTCTTAGGATTAGGATTAGGATTAGGATTCCATCTTCTTCAAGCACAGGTTCAATATTCCTTTTATTTTCTCAATTTAGTTTATGAACTCTTTATGTTTGGATTGATTTTATTTTTAATATAATTTGAGGTATTTTCATATCTATGATTTGTTTCTTTTATTTATAATATAAATAATTTGGATTTTTCCCTTTTGGCTTTGGTTGAGTAATTGGTGATGCTTGAGCTGTCAAATAAAGTAGTGGTTGAAATTGGGAGTTGCTAATTAATTTGAGTTCCAATAACTCTAGCCTTTCCAAGGAAAGACTAGGACTTTAGGTATCAAATTAATTAGTCCACTTGACCTTCCTTTGTTTAGTAAAGGTTAACTAAGTGGGATTAAAATCCAATTCTCATCACAATTGATAAGGATAGGACTTCCAGTTCTTGTACCTTACCAAAGGTTTATTTTACAGTTATTATTATTTTATTTTACTTGTCATTCAACTAACTTTTTACCTTAATCCAAAACCCCAAAACATACTTTTTCATAACCAATAATAAGAACATACCTCCCTGCAATTCCTTGAGAAGATGACCCGATGTTTAAATACTTCGGTTATCAATTTATTTAGGGGTTTGTTACTTGTGACAACCAAAACGTTTGTAAGAAAGGTTGATTGCTTGGTTTAGTAACTATACTTACAACGAGAGTTTACTATAACCTCTAAACCATCAATCTTCAGTTCTTCAAAATGGCGCCGTTGCCGGGGAATTGCAAACGTGTGCCTTATTATTGGTTATTGTAAATATTTTTCAAAAAAAAATTCAGATTTTTATTTTAAAATTTTTATCTCATCTTATCTTATTTTTCAAAATTCAAATATTTTTTTTCAAAAATTATATCCTTTTCAAAATTTTATCTTATCCTTTTTCAAAAATCATATCTTTTTAAAAATATTTTCTTTTTGGTAGTTTTTATTTTTATTTTCTCCTAGTAGCATGAACTCTCACCCTTTTGGCTATGAGTCTAGTTACAATTATGTTGCAGGTAGAGGATATTACAATGAGAACAGGCATCAAGGTTGGAACAATCAAAGATGGGAGGAGCCACAAGGATTTGATCAACCATCATGGCAACAACCACCTCCAATGGACTATCAACAACCATTCTGTGATGCATATCAAGGCAAGGGCTATGGTGAGCACTGTCTTGATTATCAACAACCACCACCATATGCCTATGAACCCTCTCCTCAACATGACTTTAAACCACCATACTCACAAGCCCCTTTCCACCAAACACCTCCATATGACCCTAATCCTTATCCGCCACACCAACCACCTTATGAGCCATACTTAGAACCACCACCTCAATATACACCATCTCCTTATCATTATCAAAATGAACCACCTTCCTACCATGAACCCTTTCTCCCAACAAATGAACCCTCCTACCCACCCCAAACCTCCATGGAGAAAGCATTTACCGATCTAAACTCTACTATACAAGCTCTCGCCGCCCGAATCGGACCACCAAATACCTTCAACAATCAACCCTCAAGCTCTAGTGCACTTCCTTTTCAACCACATAATGATCCACCCATCCCATCACCACCATCCATGGAAGAGCACCCACATCCATCAATCCAAGAGCAAGATGATTCCAATGATGCTATTGATATGGAACAAGAGAGAGAGGATCATCTTTGCAAATCCATACTTCATAAGGAGCTAGAGGAGGCACTAAAGATGAAGGTAGGAGATACCCTTGAAGATGAAGGAGTAATTGAAGGGAGTTGTCATGGAAAGGTAATCATCAAGGAGGAACAAGAGTCAAGGGATCATTTTCCAAAAACAGTAGATCAATTTCATGCAACCCTTCATCAATTGGAGCAAGCAATATATCAATTTGCTTCCCGATGTTCGAACACTCAAGGAACCCCCATGGCTTCATGTGGACAATCTAATGAAGAACGTAGCATGAAGGAGACATTAGAAACTCCAGTGGATAGTAAGGAGCATGAATTTGTACTGGAACAAGTGGAGGAAGCCGGAATTATTGAAGAGGAAGAAGTGGTTGAAGACTTAGGAGATGCAGAACCTCCATGGTAAATTCAAGTCATAGAGCCTCCTTCCAAGGTGATTGCAATTGATGCTGAAGAGGGTGTACAACCTCCAACGCATATCATGGTTGAAGACTTGGAAGAGGTTGATCAGAGATGGAGATTCAATAAGAAAAAGCACAACCTCCCATACCATTAGAGAACAATGAAGAAGAGATTGAGTTGGAAGAAATCCTCCAAGAGGAAGAGGTTGATATTGAAGAAGATTGCAAAGAGGTGGAAGTTGTCAGAGGAGAGCACAAGGGAGTAGAGCTTCCACATTCATTCCAAACACCTCCCCCTAAGTTTCCATCATCCTTCACAACATTCAAGTGGGTAAAATTCATATCCCTTAGCTTCCTGATTCCACTTGAATATGGGCTACTAGAGACAGATGGTCAACTTAGAGCTCTTTGTGGCATTAAGAGCAAGAGGAAGATGATCAGTGGCATGAATTATCCTGCAAAATTCATTATGGTTGGAAGCTCAAAGTTTAAACGCAAAGGTTGGTATATAGCTCAGCTGAATGGGTCTAGGAAGCTGTTTGGTTACTTCAGTGAGAATTCTAAAGCTGAACCACCCAGATGGAATCATGATAATCAACTTGAAGACGGGTGCAGAAACAAGATTTGGGATCCCGGAGGATATTGGAATTGCAAACATTGGTGGAGATTCCTGGATCAGTACAAGCATAAGCCACCATGACAAAGAGCTCACCAAATGTCCAACTTAAGGACTTTAACTAAAAGTGCTAGGTGGGAGACAACCCACCATGGTATGATCGTCCCTTTTCAGTTTTAATTCTAGTATGTTTTGTTTGTTTTTGAAATTTCATTGAACATGGAATCATGCATAGCATTCATATTAAGCATTGCATTCTGCATATTGCATAAAAAAAAATTTACGCAAGCGATGCGGCAGTGTCGCTGACGCGTCCGCGTCACCAGTGCGTTATGAAGAAAAGAAATTTGAACAGAGAGTCACGCTGGAGCGTGGCTGGAGGCGTGCCAGAGGCACAAATCGACCCACACGACCGCGTCGCCGACGCGTCTGCGTCACATGGGAATAATGGCCTCCCACGCGGCCGCGTGCCCTGATTGTCGACGTAAAAAGAGTGCACAACGAATTATTGTGCGAGAGTGGTGCTGGATTGGTGCTGGACGCACAATTCCTATTACGCGATCGCGTCGCCGACGCGTCTGCGTCATTCCTTTCTGAAGCCCACTCATGCGATCGCATGCCCCACGCGATCGCGTCACCCCGAATTTGGCAAATATATAAATTCGAACAGAGAGTTGTGCAGGCGCGAGGCTGCATTCGCGCCAGAAGCATAACATGGGTTACGCAACCACGTGACATACGCGACTGCGTCAACTGAATTAAAAGTGCAATCACGCGAACGCGTACCCCACGCGGCCGCGTTGCTTGCGTCGTACAGCTCAACCTAAATTGCCAAAATATCTTATCTTTCTCTTCCCCAATCCTAATTTTTCCTCCCTCCTTTCTTACTTCTTCTTCCCTTCTTTTCCTTCTCATTCTTTTTATCTTTCATTTTCTTTTACTTAATTGCATACTTTCATTCATTGCATTATTTTCATTGGTGTTGGAATTTTATTTGGGTCATTGTTTTTTCTATATTTTTGTGGATTATTTGACAATTATATATTACTTTTTAAAGGGTTGCTTGCATGTTCAATTTAATACTTTCAAATAGCTTATTTACCATGCATGCTATGTGTTTGTGAAAACGCCCGTATGGCATCATGCACTTTTCTACATTATTCTATTCTATTATTCAATGCTTGCTTTTCACAAATTCCCTTTACTATTTTATTAATTAAATATAACTGTCAATACAAACGTTATTGTTAGTTTCTCACGACTAATAATACATCTAGACTTTTGATGCTTGATCTATGCTACTCATGCCCTTGCCGGCATGCTAATAAACATCTTGCATCGAATACTCCCCATGCCTTGCTATATTTCCATTGATGAACTGATCACATGGAATCGCGACCATGCCTTTTATTCACTATTTTTCTTACTTGGCATGATTATCACTCGTACCGCCCTCCTCTTTGCTCTGTCCCTTTGACTTCATGTCCCTTTCTCTTCTCCCTTTTTCAGGCTGGCCACCGGGAAGAGTACAGAGAAAGATTCTACAACGAGCATCAGCTGAGGAACCACAGCACCCGCCCACCTGTACATCTCAGCATGCACCGAGGATGGTGCAATCTTTAAGTGTGGGGAGGTCGATACCGATCTCCACGGGTTAGTTAGTCCCTTCTCAACACCAATTTTTGTTTTTCATTGTTGCATTTGCATGTTTGATTGCATGTTTGTTTTTTGTGCATATTTTACTACTTGGTTAAAGTAATATTTTCTTTTTCAAGAAATTTTTATAGTATTTCACTAATTTGAATAAAACTTTTTGAAAAACTTGTTTGAAGAAATCTTATTTTGGAACATGGTTTAAAGCTCGAACACACAAAACCAATGAGATTTTGAGCCTATTTGATTGGTTGCATTTTATCAACCAATATTTTATTTTTGATGTGTGTTTTTCTCTCTAAAATTGTGATCTTTGTCTTGCTTAATTCTATATTTCCATTGTTTGATGTATGTATGCACTGATATGATTGAGGCCCTTGTTTCACTAAGCTTACATACCCATATGGCCTTACCCTTTCATTATCCTTTGCGAACCAATTTGAGCCTAATATACCCATCTGTTCTTTACTTTAGCTCATTACTAACTCTAAGCAGAAAATAATAATGTCCTTAATTTGAATCCTTGGTTAGCTTAGACTAGTAAAAGTGCTCATGATTTAAGTGTGGAGAAGTTGGGTTTGAAAATATTTGGTTTGAATAATTGGGTGTTGTATATTTTAGTGAAAATGTGCAAAATAATGGTTGAGCACATATTATTGCATTCAATACTTTAATCATATGCATTGAGAAAAAAATAAAAAAAAAAGAAAAAAAGTGAAAAAGAAAAAGAAAAGAGCAATTAATAAAAAGGGACAAAATGCCCCAAAGTGAATGTTGGTACTAAACTCAATTTTAGGATGCATGAACATGTGGAAATCACAGTTAATGGGAAGTTAGATTTTGTATTTTAATTAAATAGATTGTCTTAAGTTAGGTGGAAAGTTTATGTTAATTAAGGATTCAGATTTTAATCCACTTGGCCAAATACAATCCTACCTTGACCCTAACCCCATTACAACCTTAAAAGACCTCTTGGTTTGTGTATTGGTGCATTAAATTTTTGTTGATTGTTAGATGAAGAGTAAGCTATAGAAAGCATGATTAGTAGAGAATTGAGAGAATTGACCCTAGACACTTAAGAGTTAGAATGATATACACCACCAAGTAAGGGTTCAGCGCTTAATTGTATGTTCCCTGCTTTCATGAGCTATCTTCTTCTTGCAAGTTATTTGTATTGTATTTTGTGATTTGAATTAGTGAAATCCAGTTCATAATTATTCTTGAAAGATTTATTTACTTTTTCACCAAGTAGGTAGAATCATTTTAGCATGTAGTTGAATTCACATTCATAGGTTGCATTGCATGAGTCTTGCCTTTCCCTACTCATTTATTTGGTCTCCTTGAGTTTAGCATGAGGACATGCTAATGTTTAAGTATGGGGAGGTTGATAAACCACTATTTTATAGTTTATATTGTATTTAATTGAGTGGTTTTATCAAGCTTTTCACCCACTTATTCATATGATTTGCATGATTTTACAATTCCTTCCTAGTTTAGTTCTATGATTGAAAACATGCTTCTTTGGTCTTAATTTAGCCAATCTTAATCTTCTCCTATTACCATTCGACGCCTTGATCTGTGTGTTAAGTGTTTCAGGCTTTATAGGGCATGAATGAGTGAGAGATTGGGAAGGAAGCTTGCAAAAATGGAAAGAACACAAGAAATTGAGGAGATGACCAGCGAGAAGTGACGCGTACGCGTCAGCGACGCGACCGCCCAGAAGAAAGGAATTCACAGTGACGCGGCCGCATGGCTCACGCGACCGCACGGATTGGAAAAGCACAAGTGACGCGGAAGTGTGGACGACGAGAACGCGTGGCAGGGAAAAACGCGAATGACGCGTCCGCATGGATGACGCGATCACGTGACGTGCGCGATCTGCAGAATTACAAAAGTCACTGGCAGAGATTCTGGGCCGCATTTCAACCCAGTTTTCGGCCCGAAAACACAGATTAAAGTGAGGGAACTTGCAGAGACTCATGATGCTTTTCATAATTCATAATTTTAGTTTTAGACGTAGTTTTTAGAGAGAGAGGTTCTCTCCTCTCTCTTAGGATTAGGATTAGGATTAGGATTAGGATTAGGATTTCATCTTCTTCAATCACAGGTTCAATATTCCTTTTATTTTCTCAATTTAGTTTATGAACTCTTTATGTTTGGATTGATTTTATTTTTAATATAATTTGAGGTATTTTCAGATCTATGATTTGTTTCTTTTATTTATAATATAAATAATTTGGATTTTTCCCTTTTGGCTTTGGTTGAGTAATTGGTGACACTTGAGCTATCAAATAAAGCAGTGGTTGAAATTGGGAGTTACTAATTAATTTGAGTTCCAATAATTCTAGCCTTTCCAAGGAAAGACTAGGACTTTAGGTATCAAATTAATTAGTCCACTTGACCTTCCTTTGTTTAGTAAAGGTTAACTAAGTGGGATTAAAATCCAATTCTCATCACAATTGATAAGGATAGGACTTCCAGTTCTTGTACCTTGCCAAAGGTTTATTTTACAGTTATTATTATTTTATTTTACTTGTCATTCAACTAACATTTTACCTTAATCCAAAACCCCAAAACATACTTTTTCATAACCAATAATAAGAACATACCTCCCTGCAATTCCTTGAGAAGACAACCCGAGGTTTAAATACTTCGGTTATCAATTTATTTAGGGATTTGTTACTTGTGACAACCAAAACGTTTGTAAGAAAGGTTGATTGCTTGGTTTAGTAACTATACTTACAACGAGAGTTTACTATAACCTCTAAACCATCAATCTTCAGTTCTTCACACCTCCCAGAAATGCATATTTCAGGGATGGTGGTAATGTTTTGAGCTCGGGTTTGGGAGGTTTCTCCTCTCCTTAAGGGATTTTCAAAGGTTCTATTATTCTCTCTAGTTCCTCCAGATCAGGCTAAATATCTTTAAAGATAGCTTCTAGCTTTGATTTGAGACTCTCAGTCATATTGACCTCTTTTACCAGAGAATCAATAATATCAATGCTCATGCAGTCATTTGGGGTGTCTGGATGCTGCATAGCTTTGACAACATTCAACTTAAACTCATCTTCATTGACTCTCAGGGTTACTTCCCCTTTTTAGACGTCAATAAGGGTTCGGCCAGTTGCTAGGAACGGTCTTCTTAGAATGAGAGTTGCACTATTGTGCTCCTCCATTTCCAACACCACAAAGTCAATAGGAAAGGCAAATGGCCCAACCTTGACAATCATGTCTTCAATCACGCCTGATGGGTATTTAATGGAACCATCAGCAAGTTGGAGACATATCTAGGTTGGTTTGACTTCATCAGTCAACCCAAGCTTTTTGATAGTAGATGTAGGTATTAGGTTGATACTTGCCCCAAGATCACATAGAGCTTGCTTGGTACAAGTACCTTCTAATGTGCATGGTATCATAAAGCTTCCGGGATCTTTAAGCTTCTCAAGTAAGCTTTTCAGAATGACTGCACTGCATTCTTCAGTGAGGTAATCTTTTTCAGTTTTCCTTCAATCCTTCTTATGACTTAAGATCTCTTTCATGAACTTAGCATAAGAGGGTATTTACTCAAGTGCTTCTGCAAACGGAATCTTTATTTCAAGAGTCCTGAGATAGTCTGCAAAGCGAGCAAATTGCTTATCCTGTTCCGCTTGACAGAGTTTTTGAGGATAAGGCATTTTGGCTTTGTATTCATCAACCTTAGTTACTGTGGGTTTATTACCTACAGCCGTGGGTTGAGAAGCCTTTTTAGAGGAGTTGCTATCAGCACTTGTATGTGTCTGATCCCCCACTGGTGTTTGAATACCAGGGGTGGAAGCTGGAGTGGCATTAGATGCCAACTCCTTATCTGTTTCTGGCGTCTGAACGCCAGAATTGGGCTTCCTTTGGGCGTTCAACGCTAGTTTCTTGCTTGTTTCTGGCGTTGGACACCAGGACTGAGCATGGGTTGGGCGTTCAACGCCAGTTTTCCACCCATTATCTGGCGTTTGAGTGCCAGAATTATTCCTCTCTGGGCTCTGACTATCCTCAGAGGGATTTTAGGTAGCAGTCTGTTCATTTCTTGGCTTCCTGCTGCCTTGAAATGGGGTATTTAATGCTTTTCCACTTCTTAATTGAACTGCTTGTCATTCTTCTATTATTTGTTTTGATAACTGATGTTCTATATGCTTCAACTGTACTTCCATATTCATATTATCCATTCTTGTTTCTTGCAATATTTCCTTGAATTCAGCTAGCTATTTTGTTAGAAAATCTAATTGCTGATTGAATTCAGTAGCTTGTTCTGCAGGACTGAGTTCAGCAGTTACTGTTTTAGCCTCTTCATTGATGGAAGGTTCACTGCTTAGGTACAAATGCTGATTTCTGTCAACTGTATCAATAAGCTCTTGAGCTTCTTCTGTTGTCTTTCTCATGTGTATAGATCCACCAGCTGAGTGGTCTAGAGAAGTCTGAGCTCTCTCTGTAAGCCCATAATAGAAGATGTCTAACTGCACCCACTCTGAAAACATTTCAGATGGGCATTTTCTCAGCATATCTCTGTATCTCTCCCAGGCATCATAAAGAGATTCATTATCTCCTTGTTTGAAGTCTTGGATGCTCAACCTTAGCTGTGTCATCCGTTTTGGAGGAAAATAGTGATTCGGGAATTTTTCTGACAGTTGTTTCCATGTTTTTATGCTGTCCTTAGGTTGGTTATTTAACCACCTCTTAGCTTGGTCTTTTACAGCAAATGAAAACAGTAACAATATGTAGACATCCTGGTCTACTTCCTTATCATGTATTGTGTCAGCAATTTGTAAAAACTGTGCCAGAAACTCTATAGGTTCTTCCTGTGGAAGACCGTAATACTGGCAACTTTGCTGCACCATAATAATGAGCTGAGGGTTCAACTCAAAACTACTAACTCCAATGGAGGGTATACAGATACTACTCCTATATGAAGCAGTAGTGGGGTTAGCATATGACCCCAGAGTCCTTTTGGACTGTTCATTTCCACTTAAGTCCATAATGGAAAAGGGAGATGATGTGAATTTATTTTATTATTATATTGGAGGTTTCGAAATAATAAAATAAAATAAAATAAAAACTAAAATAAAAAGGAAAACAAAAAGAATTTGAAAATATTTTATGAAGAAATTCAAAAAAGTGAGGAGAGAGAAAATGGTTAGAATATTTTTGAAAAAGCTATAATTTTAAAATTTTAAAAATGAAATCCGAATTTTTTTTAATTTGAAATAATTGCTTAAAAAAATTAGTTAGAAAAAATATATATTATTTTTTTTTGAATTTTGAATTTTATGATGAAAGAGAAAAACACACAAAAGGCCCAAGACTTAAAATTTTTAGATCTAATGCTCCTTGTTTTCGAAAATTTTGGAGGAAAAACACCAAGAAACACCAAAATTAAAGATTTTAATATCAAAACACAAAGAAGACTCAAGAACACTTTGAAGACTCACAAGAACAACAAGAACAAAAGAAAGAACATCAAACTTAAAATTTTTAGAAAATCACAATAAAATTTTCGAAAATTAAAGAAAGATTAACAAGAAAACACTAAACTTATAGTTTGGCACAAGATTTAATCAAAGAACTTAAAGTTTGGCACAATATTTAATCAAAGAAAAATTATTTTTGAAAAAAGTTTTAAAAGGAAGATACCCAATTGCCAAGAACATAAGCCAACGCTTTAGCCAACTGAGCTATAAATGTAACGTGTTTTAATATTGTATCTAAAAAATATATTTTTGAAAACTAATATTTTGAAAAAGCACAAGGAAAATACGAAAACACACAAAACAAGAAAAACCAAAGATCAAATAAGAAAAATTGACAAGAACAATTTGAAGATCAAGGAAAAACAAAGAACATGCAATTCAAAAATTGAAAGACAAAGAAAAGCATACAATTGACACCAAAATTAAAACATGACACTAAACTTCACAGAAGAACTAAAAAATTAATAAAGAAAAATAATATTTTTGAAAAAAGTTTTTAAAAGGGATAATAAAAGATGCAATTCTAGTGACTCTAAACCAAAAGGACTAATTTTTCCTAATCTAAGCAACAAGATTCACCGTCAGTTGTTCAAACTCAAAAAATCCCCGGCAAAGGCGCCAAAAACTTGGTGCACGAAATTGTGTATGCCAATATTAATGGACTATTTCTCACAGCTTCGCACAACTAACCAGCAAGTGTACTGGGTCATCCAAGTAATACCTTACGTGAGTAAGGGTCGAATCCCACGGAGATTGTTGGCTTGAAGCAAGCTATGGTTATCTTATTATTCTTAGTCAGGATATAATATCAATAATAATTTTTAGTTTCAATTGTAAAAAGTAAAAGAGCATGAAATAAATACTTATTATGCAGTAATGGAGAATATGTTGGAGTTTTAGAGATGCTTTGTCCTCTGAATTCCTGCAACATAATGCTTTCTCACTTTCATAAATGCAAGGCTCCTTCCATGGCAAGCTGTATGTAGGGCATCGCCGTTGTCAATGTCTACTTCCCATCCTCTCAGTGAAAATGGTCCAAATGCTCTGTCACAGCACGACTAATCATCTGTCGGTTCTCGATCATGTCAGAATAGAATCCATCGATTCTTTTGCGTTTGTCATCACGCCCAACAATCGCGAGTTTGAAGCTCGTCACAGTCATCCAATCCTTGAATCCTACTCAGAATAACACAGACAAGGTTTAGACCTTCCGTATTCTCAAGGATGCTGCCAATGAATTCTAGCTTATACCACGAAGATTCTGATTAAGGAATCTAAGAGATACTCATTCAATCTAATGTAGAATGGAGGTGGTTGTCAGGCACACGTTCATGGATTGAAGAAGGTGATGAGTGTCATAGATCATCACCTTCTTCATAGTGAAGCGCGAATGAACATCTTAAATAGGAACAAGCGTGTTTGAATGGAAAACAGAAATAATTGCATTAATTCATCGAGACGCTGCAGAGCTCCTCACCCCCAACAATGGAGTTTAGAGACTCATGCCGTCAAAGAGTACAAAATTCAGATCTAAAAATGTCATGAGATCCAAAATAAATCTCTAAAAGTTGTTTAAATACTAAACTAGTAACCTAGGTTTACAGAAAATGAGTAAACTAGGATGGATAGTGCAGAAATCTACTTCTAGGGCCCACTTGGTATGTCCTGGGGCTGAGACTTAAGCTTCTCACATGCCTGTGCTATTTCTGGAGTTGAACGCCAGGTTGTAACCTGTTTCTGGCGTTGAACTCCAACTTGCAACCTGTTTCTGGCACTGAACGCCAAACTGCAACATGGAACTGGCGTTGAACGCCAGTTTACGTCGTCTATCTTCGCGTAAAATATGGACTATTATATATTGCTAGAAAGCCCTAGATGTCTACTTTCGAACCTAATTAAGAGCGCGCCAATTGGACTCCTGTAAGTCCAAAAAATCCATTCCGAGTGCAGGGAGGTCAGAATCCAACAGCATCAACAGTCCTTTTTCAGCCTAAATCAGATTTTTGCTCAGCTCCCTCAATTTCAGCCAGAAAATACCTGAAATTACAGAAAAATACACAAACTCATAGTAAAGTCCAGAAATATGAATTTTGCCTAAAAACTAATAAAATTATACTAAAAACTAACTAAAACATACTAAAATCTACATGAAATTACCCCCAAAAAGCGTATAAAATATCCGCTGATCAGTTGACGCATCAGGTCAGTGACACCAAGCATGCCACGTGTCACTTAACATGTAAGAAAGATATTTATAATCAAAATAGTCCCTGAAAGTCCAAACGTAAATCATTTTCATCCCTAAAATTTTAAAAATTAATCAAATTAGTCCTTATATAATTTTTTTCATAATATTAAATTTAAAATATTTTTTTATAGTACTAATTTTAATATTATTTTTAAACCTTAATAAACAAAATTCTCTTTATATAAGATAATAAAAATAGTTAAATTATTATAAAATTATTTTTTCATTCGTATTTACATTTTTAAATTGTAAGTTTTTTTATAGTAAAATTTTTTATTTAAATAAGTTTATCAAATTATTGTTGATTATATATTTAAAAATTTAATATTTTAAATTTTACTAACTAATATAATAGTTATTTTAAAATTTAAATATTTTAAATTTTTTAAAATTTTAATTTATATTATTGTTTAATTTAAAATTAAAATTAAATTAAAGATATTTAGAGAGATATTTAGAGGTCGATTGGCCGAAGCTGTTTTCTTGTAAGCTCTTAACTAAGTGTTTAAGTTTTGGATGCGAGTTGTTGATGATGTTATGAAGATATGAATGATCTTCTGCCACATTTCTACAAAGGTATACTGCTAATAGCCTTAACACAAATTTTTTTTTAATGGTAGATGACTAGTATTATTTTTCTATTTGCCCTACATTTGTGTTACGACTCTTCATTAGTCCACTCTCACTATATTAACTCCCTTTGAGTAAATTAATTAATCTCATAATTAATCTGATGATCATGACATAATGCTATATATTTTAAAAAATATTTCATCTAAAGACTAAATTAAAAGCGCTTATTAGTAGTATATATATATTTTCTTCATCAAGTTATAGTTTTGTGAAAGTAAATCCTTTCGATGGCAATTATAGTGGAATATTAATTTTTTTTGAGTTCTATCATATAAATTAAATAATAATATAAATTAAAATTTTAAAAAATTTAAATTTTAAAATAATTATTATATTATTTAATAAAATTTAAAATATTAAATTTTTAAATATATAATCAATAATAATGTGATAAACTCATTTAAAAAAGTTTTATTATAAAAAACTTACAATTAAAAATATAAAACTTTAAAATATAAATGGTAAAATAATTTTTATAATAATTTAACTATTTTTATTATTTTATGTAAAGAGAATTTTATTTATTAAAGTCTAAAAATAATATTAAAATTAGTACTATAAAAAATATTTTAAATTTAATACTATAAAAAATAAAAAAATCATATAAGGATTAATTTGATTAATTTTTTAAATTTTAGGGATGAAAATGATTTACGTTTGGACTTTCAGGGACTATTTTGATTATAAACATCTTTTTTACATATCAAGTGATCTGTGGTGTGTTAGGTGTCACTAACTTGACACGTCAACCAATCATCTGGTGTCACGTGGCACTTCACGTGACACGTCATTATCTAACTAACGGAAGGACCAATTTAACTTACGTTTTATTTTTCAAGGACTAATATGACTAAAAAAATTATTTAAAAACTAATTTAAAAATCGATAATCTTTTAGAAATAAATTTGGGTAGTAACCCATTTTTCATATGCTAACAATAGAAAAGGCAGGCCATATAGTATATGGCGTTGGTATGTTAAAGTGAATTAATTTTATTTGAATTATAATATTATTAAATGAAACAGTTAATATTTTTTTGTTAAATATATTAATAAACGGATATAAAAATTAGTCCTTTGTAAGCTTTTTAATTAATAAATAAAATAAATGTATTGTTTATATTGTTTGGATAATTATATAATAAGTAATAGATATATTGATTATTATATTTTTACGTACCCTTCTGTTCGGTCGTCGGTTTCCGGACAAATCGGGTGGTAATCGGGGGAGTGAGAACGCCTCAATCACGGTCGTGCTGGATTTGGGCTTGCCGAGTAGCCGAGCACTTGTTGTGGAAGGAGAGTGAGGGGGTGTCACCTGCAAAGACACTCCGACGCTCTAGTCAGCTAGTGTGCAGGCGGGAAAATGGTTAGGTGGAAGAGTGTGACATACCTTGGGGGAAGGGCAGGTCCTTCCCCATTTATACTGTGTCAGAGGTGGGCCCTACAAGGACAGGCCCACCTTCCTCGAAGCTTCCTAACAGCTGCAGTGGAGAGCTGTCAGGGACGCGTGTCCGGGTCGCGTTTGTGAGCTGCATATGACCGACCGCTCGGGTCGGGTATTCAGTGGGTCGGGTTGACCCGTAAGTGGCCTGGGCCAGGCCGTTACAGTGCCCCCACGCGCCGTTTATCGACCATATGGGTCGTTGGAGGCGAGTTCTCTGTTGTCGCGAGGTCGATCGTTCGTATGAGGGACGCGCTACTCGTATGCGTGCCCGTTCGCAATTCGGGGCGTTCTTTTGTCGCCTCGTTTCTCGCGAGGGGCATTAAATGCTCATTAAGGGTCGAAAAAACCCACGCGTGCAAAGACTGTTCTGCCCCCAGGCCTTTCGCGCGTCCACTAAAGCGGTTTTAAACAGTTTTACGTTTTGTTCTTCTTTTACTTGCTTTTCTGATCATATTGCCTATTTCTTCTTCCTGCGCTCTCATCACTTAGAAGTTCTTTTCATTGCTCCGGTGCGCTTCGTCCTTTTCTGAATTTTCTCGATTCATCCAGGTAACCACCTTTTTTCCTTTCGCTTCAATGGTTGTTTGCATGTTTGTTATGAGCATTTTTCCTGTGCTTGCTCTTTTCTTGTTGTTCATGGACGCATTTTCATGGATGCATTTTCTTTTTGTTGACTATGGTGTGTCATGGGGGGTTTGTGTCATTGTTCTGGTCTCGGTTTTGTTTGGTCCCCCTTGTGGTCATGACACGTGGGGTTTCTTTGGGTTTTTCCTGGATTCCGACCTCACGGACTAACCGCGCGGTGCCCCCACTGTAGGTATGCCTCGTGTCGTTAGCCGAGCTTCTAGCTCCGCCGCGGGTTATGACCCGTATGCGTGGGTGGTTTCCGACCTCAGGAACTCTCCCAATCAGATGGGTGAGGAGGAGCTCACGGAATTTCGCCAGGCCGAATATCTTTGTGGGGGTACCGACGAGGAGGCGAACTATGATGTTTATGTCCCCGCCCCTCACGAGCGGCTTTATGAGATTAATTTTAATGCTCCCCGGGTTGCCGATTGGATCTGGTTTTACAAGGCCATGTTCACTCAGGTTGGGGTTCACATCCCCTTTTCCCCCTTTCAGATGAGCCTCCTAAACCGAATTTCGGTGGCACCATCTCAATTACATCCGAACAGCTGGGCATCCATCCGCTGCTTCGAGATGGTGTGCGAGTACTTAGAGCTGCCGATCTCTGTCGACGTCTTCCTCTTTTTCTTTAATCTAACCAACCCTTCGAAGGGGGGGGAGACACAAGAAAGGGTTCATGTCCTTTCGGTCTGCCCAAGGCCGGAGGATCTTTGGTTTGTTCGAGGACTCCTACCACGGGTTCAAGGACAAGTATTTTAAGGTCCGCCCGGTCAAGGGTCGTCACCCTTTTTGGTTATCTTTGGAAAAGGAGCGCCTCATCCCGACGTATTGGAGTTTCGGGGCGGGGTCTAATCCTTTTATCAAGGTTACGTATAAAGGGATGTCGACTGTGGATCGGCGGATAGCCGACATATTGTGGGCGGTTCTTGGGAGAAACAATGTGAATCCTCATCTCCTCATGGGTAATCGGGAGGCCGCTCGAGATTATATCCGTGAGTTTCTCTTGTCGTGTAGTCGCTTGTTTAAATTTTCCATTGCTGCTTCCATTAACTTGTTCATTTTTCAATTTGTTCTGTAGTGGGGCTTTCTGCCAAAGTGACCAGCATGGATAACTTGTATCAAACCTTCCTTCAGGATGACGAGGGTGAGGAGACTGGAGGACAGCAGGCGACGGTTCCTCCAGAAGTGCCTCCTCCCGATGTCGATGCGTCCGCCAAAGCCGCCACCCCGACTTCCGCAACCCCGATTCCTCCAGAAATTCCTATCCCTGGGCACTCGTCTTCCTCTTGTCGGGAGGAGGAGGAAGAGCTGTCCGTCATCCCCACTCCCAAGAGACAGAGGTCCCAGTCTAGTCCTGAGGGGGTTTTGACTGTCATGGAAAGGAATTTTGACGCTGGGACGTTCATAGACGCCCAGCTGCTTCCGGGCACAGAGGACCATTTCCATGGCACCGACCTCTCGGGGCAGGCTCGGTGGATGTACCGCACCCTCCTTCGCGGCGCGGCCATAGCCTGAAAGGCTGAGTTTGAACTTTCTGGTATGGCCTCGCTTCGTCAGAAGCTTGAATCTGCCGTTGATGCCAACAACAAGTACAAAACCCAAGTTAAAACGCTTCAGGATCAGTTGGTTGAAGCGGGGAATAAGCTTGATGCTGCCGAGAAAAAGACTGCTTCGGCAGAGGAGAAATTGAAAACTGCCGACGCCTCTGTATCTCATCTAACGGAGCAGGAGATGACCTTGAAGAGCCAATTGAGTGCCGCGCAAAGTCGGGTGTCCGCTCTGGAGAAAGAGCGGGACGAAGCGGTGGCGGCCGCCAAGGCTGCTCGGGAGGAAGCCGAGTTGTTCAAGCGGAAGCACAAGGAGGTTAAGGAGCAGGGCAAGAATGCAATTTTCGTGACTGAAGATGCCCTCAAGGCTCAAGTGAAGATTGTTTCTCCGGACTTCGACGTGTCGGCAATTGGTATTTTCAAGACTATCAAGGATGGGAAGATTGTTGATATGCCGAAGAAATAGTGTTTGTACTATCGAATTCTTTTTGTTGAACCTTTGTTCTGCGACTTTTGGTGCCCGTTAGTGGGTTTTTGGGATCGTTTGCCCGCACGTTTAATTCTTGTTTTACTCGCTGTTGATTTACTTCGCGTTTCCGTTTACTCGCGTTGGCCGTTTATGGCGTGCGTTCTTGTTATGGTCGTTTATCGTGTTTTTGACCTGAGGGGCTCCCGGGGTGATCAGTCCCGAGGCCGCGTATCCTTGTTTTTATAGTGGTCGCTCAAAAAGTTAGAAATAATGAGATAACATAGGCAAATATAGCATATGGCAATTGGGCAGGTTCAATCACTATAACAAAGACATTGAAGTGCTATTACAAAATAAATGGCTTAGGAATAAAACCTCCTTAAGTTATCTGCATTCCATGTCCTCGGGACTTCCTTGCCGTTGAGTCTTTCTAGCTTGTATGCTCCTCTCCCGATTACCTCTTAGATTCGGTATGGTCCTTCCCAGTTCGCTGCTAGTTTGCCTTCTCCCGGGGCGGATGGGCCGATGTCGTTACGCCTCAGGACGAGGTCGTTTTCTTCGAACTTTCTTTTGAGCACTTTGGCATTGTAGCGTAAGGCATTCTTTGTTTTAGCGCCGCTTCAGCCAGATGGGCCATTTCCCTGGTTTCTTCTATCAGGTCCTTCTCGACAGTTTCCTCTACTCCCTTCAGGAGTAATCGTGGGCTCGGATCCCCGATCTCTATGGGTATCACTGCATCTGACCCGTAGGTTAGTCGAAAGGGTGTCTCTTTAGTAGAGGATTGCTCGGTTGTTTGGTAGGACCAGAGGACCGAGGCTAGCTCGTCGGCCCAAGCGCCTTTCTTGTTATCCAGCCGCTTCTTGAGCCCTAGCAGGATGATCTTATTTGCGGACTCGACCTGCCCGTTTGTCTGTGGGTGTTCCATCGAGGAGAATCTCTGCTTTATGCCCAGGCCGGTAAGGAATTCTGTGAACTTCTTGTCGGTGAACTGTGTCCCATTGTCTGAGATGACGACTTCCGGGATGCCAAATCGTGTTATGACTTGTCTCCACATGAATTTCCTGCAATTGGACGAGGATATGCTGGCCAGTGGTTCGGCCTCTATCCATTTTGTGTAGTAGTCGATAGCGAATATGAGGTACTTGACTTGCCCTGGGTCGACGGGAAAAGGTCCTAAGAGGTCGACTCCCCATTGCGAGAACAGTCGAGAGGACGTTAGCAAGCTGAGCTCGGAGGTTGGCGCACGATGGAAGTTGGCGTTTTCTTGGCACTTGACACACTTCTTAACGAATTCCTTGGAGTCAGCCATCATCGATGGCCAGTAATATCCAGCTCAGATTAACTTCCTCGCTAGGGCTTTGCCTCCTATATGGTGGCCGCAGCATCCCTCATGGACTTCCCTGAGGACGTAATCCGTCTGGTCGGGGTGCAAACACTTCAGTAGGGGATGATTGAATCCCTTCCTGAAAAGCTGACCCTGGATGATGGCATATCTGGCGGCTTCCCTTCTTAGCTTTTTGGCATCTTTTTCGTTGTCAGGGAGCTTGCCGTTTTCTAAGAAGTCGACAATGGGATCCAACCAGGAGGGGTTTAGCTTCGAGAGGTGTAGTGTGACTGCTGGCTCTTTCATCTTTCCTTGGATTAGAGACCGGTTACCCTCTCCCGGTTTGGTACTAGCTAACTTTGACAAGAGATCTGCCCGTGTGTTCCTTTCTCTCGGGACGTGCTGGATCGTGACTTCTTCAAACTTTCGGCTCAAGTCCTTGACTTTTTCCAAGTATTTCTGTAGCAGTGAGTCTCTAACTTGATAGCTCCCGTTCACTTGGGAGGTGACGATTTGCGAATCGCTGCATATCTCCAACCTTGTTGCCCCGACTTCTGCTGCTAAGGTTAAGCCTCCTATAAGGGCTTCGTACTCCGCTTGGTTATTTGAAACGGGGAATTCGAACTTAATTGACTGTTCGTATACGACTCCGGCCGGGCTTTCCAGGATGATCCCGGCGCCCCCGAACGTTTGGTTGGAGGCTCCGTCTACATGGAGCTTCCACCGTGTGTTCGTGTCTTCGACCGGATGCCCCGCTACTTCCACTAGAAAATCTGCCATCGCCTGCGCTTTGATGGCTTGCCGGGGTTCGTATCGTATGTCGTATTGAGAAAGTTCAATGGACCAGGTCATCATTCTTCCCGCCAAGTCGGGTTTTTAGAGCACTTGCCGGATCCCCTGGTCCGTTCTTACGACAATATGGTGACTTTGGAAGTATTGCTTTAACCTCCGCGAAGAGGTCAGGAGTGCCAGAGCTAACTTTTCCAATTTGTTATACCTCAACTCTGCCCCTTGTAGGGCCCTGCTGACAAAATAGACTGGTTGTTGCACCCTTCCTTCTTCTCGTACCAGAACTGCGGCCAAGGCTTCTCCTGTTATGGCGAGGTACAGGTATAATGGCTCCTCGTCTTTTGGCTTTCCGAGGACAGGGGGTGCCGCCAGGATTTCCTTGAAGTGTCGAAAGGCTTCCTCGCATGCGGGCGTCCATTCGAACGCCATCCCTCTCTTCATGAGGTTAAAGAATGGTAAGGCCTTTGTTGCCGACGCTCCGAGAAAACGTGATAATGAGGCCAGCCGTCCTGCCAACCTTTGGACGTCCTTGATACTGCCTGGGCTCTTCATTTGGAGTATCGCCTGGCACTTCTCCGGGTTGGCTTCTACTGCTCTTTGGGTTATCATGAATCCGAGGAACTTTCCAGCTTCTATGGCGAAAGCACACTTAAGGGGGTTCAGCCTCATGCCATGCTGCCGAAGGGACGCGATACACTTGCCAGATCGTTCAGGAGGTCGTCAGTTCGTGTTGTTTTCACGAGGATGTCGTCCACATAGACTTCAACTGTCTTCCCTATGAGGTCATGGAATATCCTATTCATTAGCCTTTGGTATGTTGCCCCCGCATTTTTTAGGCCGAATGGCATCACCTTATAGCAGAAAGTTCCTCCTGGCGTTATGAACGCCGTCTTGTCTTCGTCTGGACGGTGCATCGGTATCTGGTTGTAACCGGAGTAGGCGTCCATGAAACTTAGATACCGGTATCCCGCCGCAGCATCGACGAGTGCGTCTATGTTAGGGAGGGGGAAGCAATCCTTGGGACACGCTTTGTTGAGGTCGGAGTAGCCTACGCACATTCTCCACTTGCCGTTGTGCTTTTTCACCAAAACTACATTCGAGAGCCATGTCGAATAGTCTACTTCTCGTATGAAACCTGCTTCTAGGAGGCTGGCCGTCTGCTTGGCCACCTCCTCTGCTCTTTCCGCCGACATTTTTCTCCTCCGTTGGGCTACTGGACGTGCTTCCGCCTTGACGGCTAAATGATGCGAGATGATTTTTGGGTCTATGCCCGGCATGTCGGCCGGCGTCCAGCCAAACAAGTCCCTATTGGCTCTTATCATTTCTACCAAGGGCTCCTTCAACTCATGCGGGAGGTTCTTGTTAACGAACGTGAATCTTTCCTCTTCGTCGCCGATCATGAACTTCTCCAGATCCCCTTCTGGTTCCGGTCTGGGTTTGTCGTCTACTCTAGCATCTAGGTCGGCTAGGAACACACCGGATGCCTCCTTGGACTTCTTTCTTAGGGAGAGGCTGGCATTGTCACAAGCGACCGCCGTCTCAAGGTCTCCTCTTATGGACCCTATAGATCCGTCATCGGTAACGAACTTCATGACTAGCAGCTTTGTGTTGATTATGGCCTCGACATCGTTGATCGTCTTCCTTCCCAGAATGATATTATAGGCGGTGGAGTCTCGGAGGATCACGAACTCGGCCATCGCCGATCTTCGGCCCTGGGATTGTCCCATTGAGATTGGCAGCGATATTACTCCGTCTGGTTTGATGAAATGGTCGCCCAACCCAATGACCCCGTGCTGGTGAGTCGTCAGATCGGCATCCCTTAATCCCAATGCGTCGAATACGTTGCGGAACATGATGTTCGAGTCTGCCCCCGTGTCAACAAGGATACGTTTGACGAGACCGGTCCCCACTCTGGCCGTGATGACCATGGGTGGATTTTCCGGGGTGTCGTCGAACCATTGGTCTTCTGGGCCGAAAGAAATGAATGGAGGCTTCTTAGAGTTTCATGTCGACGAGGAGGAGATCGACAATATCTTTGCGTCTTTCTTGTGTGCCGATCTGGATCTTGGTGTGGCGTTTTTGGCCGTCACCACGTTTATCACAGTGAGGCCGTGATCTCCGCCTTCTGGCTCTTGTCGCCGCTTTGCCGAATGGGTTTTGCCTTCTTCGTCTTGGTCGCGGTTGCGTCTCCTTGGCTCCCTGATTAGGTGGGAGAACGCCGCTAGTTTACCTTCCCTTATCGCTTGTTCCAGTGCATCTTTTAGGTCAAAACAGTCCTGCGTTAGGTGACCGTAACCTTTGTGGTAATCACAATAAAGGTTTTTGTTCCCTCCAGTGCGGTCTTTGAGTGGTCGGGGCTTCGGCAGGATTCCTTTCTCGGCTATTTGTTGGTAAACTTCCACGATGGGAAGGGTGAGTGGAGTGTAGTTAGTGAATTTTCCGACTTGGGGGAATGTCCTTGGTGCCTTGTTTGGCGCCTCTTCCCTGGTTTGTTCCTTTTGCCTTTCCCCGTTGCCCTGTTGCCGGGGTTGATTGTAGCTGGACTGCCGTTTGTTGGCAGCTACAACTCGGCTGACTTCCTCGTCATTTATGTACTCTTTGGCTACCGTCTGGATCTCGTGCATCGTCCAAACCGGTTTAATGGTAAGATGTTTTCGGAAGTTCTCGTTGAGGAGGCCGTTCGTCAAGCAAAGACTGGCCACCGAATCGGTTAGGCCATCGATTTCTAAACATTCATCGTTGAACCGATCTAGGTACCTCCTGGTCGGTTCTCCTTGTCTCTGAGTTACCCCTAGAAGGTTGATCGGGTGCTTTGCCTTCGCTATCCGTGTTGTAAATTGGGCCAGGAATGCGCGACTGATGTCCGAGAAACTGTAGATGGATCCCTGCGGGAGGCTGTTAAACCACCTGATCGCGGGTCCTGCTAAGGTTACCGGGAAGGCACGGCATCTTACCTCATCCCCCACTCCCTCCAGATTCATCCTGGCCTCAAAGGCCGTGAGGTGTTCTAAAGGGTCTTGAGTTCCATCGTACCTCATGTCCGTTGGTTTGTCGAAATGTTTCGGCAACCGGACTTCGAGGACAGATCGGTGGAATGGGGTGGCGCCCATTATCACAGGTTGTCGTGTCCTCTCGGATCTCCCGTCCTTGTCTTCACGATCTCTTGCCGCTCGGCGGGTTAACCTGCCCCGGGAGTAGATGATCGTGTCATTTCGTCTTCTCGGGATCGGAGACTCCTCGCGCGTGCTCTCTGCTTCTGTTCGGGATGCAGAGGTACGCCGCGGGCGACTTCGGTGGGAGTCTTCCTCTTCGCTTTCGGGGGATGGGGTGTAGCTGGGATCGGTGGTTCGTCCGTCCCGCTCCCGATCGGCCAACTGTCGCTCTAGGTTCTGGACCCTGTGGCGTAGCTCCTGCATTATTATGGCGCTATCGCCGCCCGTTCCCCCAAAGGGTCGTGTCCTCGTGTGCTGTTCTGTGTGTTGTCGGGGGGACCTCCGCCGCCCCCTTAGCGAGGCGATGGAGGCTGCCCCCTCCGCTCCGGCTCCTCGGGCTTGGTCTCCGGGACCCAGCGCGACTTCCATTTAGGCGCTCCCCACAGACGGAGCCAATGTTCGGTCGTCGGTTTCCGGACAAATCGGGTGGTAATCGGGGGAGTGAGAACGCCTCAATCACGGTCGTGCTGGATTTGGGCTTGCCGAGTAGCCGAGCACTTGTTGTGGAAGGAGAGTGAGGGGCTGTCACCTGCAAAGACACTCCGACGCTCTAGTCAGCTAGTGTGCAGGCGGAAAAATGGTTAGGTGGAAGAGTGTGACATACCTTAGGGGAAGGGCAAGTCCTTCCCCATTTATATTGTGTCAGAGGTGGGCCCTACAAGGACAGGCCCACCTTCCTCGAAGCTTCCTAACAGCTGCAGTGGAGAGCTGTCAGGGACGCGTGTCCGGGTCGCGTTAGTGAGCTGCATATGACCGACCGCTCGGGTCGGGTATTCAGTGGGTCGGGTTGACCCGTAAGTGGCCTGGGCCAGGCCGTTACACCTTCTAACAATATTCAATGTATATGTAATTATGATTACTTATTTTGATTATAACTACGCTATGACATAGTTATCGTTTTTATTTTGATATATTTTGTAAATTGTACATAATATTACTTAATTAATTATTCATAAGATAAATGTAAATGTGAAAGACTTATGATTAGGGTTAAAGGTTTAGGTGTAACGTTATATTATTACACACATACATACATACATATCATATTTTTTTTATTTAACAAATATTAGTTGAATTTATTTCAAAGAATTCTTTTGTAATTAAATTTATAATATTATAGAATCACTTATTTATTAAGGATTTATGCTTTATAAAACATTTTGAGATAGAGTTAAAATTTGAGAATTTAGTAATGGTATAAACTTAGTTACTAAATTTTATATTTAAGATATATAAATTAATACCAATTTTCGTAAGTTTGTGTTTAATATTTATATTATGTTATTATAAAATTATTTATTTATCCAACAAATTAAGGTTTATTAATATTAAAATATTAAAAATTACTTCAAAAATATTCGGTATTTATGTACTTAATAGTCATATATCATTGTTGTGACCAATTGATTTGTTGATAGATCACTTCTTTCATTAATACAAATATAAGTTTAAATGTAATGCATACTATTGAGAGAACTGTTTGGTGGATATTATAAATAGCAGTGAGGAATACAAATGTGTAGTGAGAGCGTGTTTTTGATTTTACATTTTCAATAGAATTCATTGTTTTTATATTTCTCAAAAGATATTCTCTATCCAAGAATTCTCTGTTGCTTAATTTTTTTCTCATTGGTTCACTGAAAAATTTTTCTATAGGATTTTCAATTCCCCTTTTATTGTATCGAAGCCTATAATCTTGTTTATCTTTATCATGAAGATTATCTTCTCTGACTCTTTTAAAAAGACTTTTTCGTCTATCTCAGATAAACTCACACAAGACAATTATAACACAAAGACACACGGTAATATTAATAATTCAGAACTTCTCGATAGAAGATCATCTATACAGCTCCAAAATTCTGCCCCAGTTCATGACTGATGAAACGATATTTTTCCGTTAAAGGATATGGGTAAGTTTAGTTATTTTTTAGGCTTGGAAACTTCATATTTGTGTACAGGTAATGTCCATATTTCACAAACCAAATATGCATCTGAATTACTCAAGAAAACTGAAACGGAGACTGCGAATTCGATGCTTACCCCAATGATGTTCAACACAAAGCATTATAAAAAACTGTATATGACCATTCAATCGAATTCATACATTTAGAGGACTATGTAAAATACTTTTGCATACAGTATGTACAAATTAAAAAATAATGTAAACACTTGAATTAGAACATATATTTATCTATATATATTTATAGAATTACATAGTTACTTATTTAGCACAAAATTAAGATATATAATGTAAAGATATAATTAAAGCATTAAGTTTTAGGAAATATACATAATTTGTAAATATTTTAATTTTATGTTAAATTCAGTAAGAGTAAGTTTGGATTGGTTTAAAAAAAGTATTTTTAATTATTGTTTAAAAGAAATTTTTTAATAGATAAAAATGATTTTACATTTGGATAGAGTTTATAAAAAAATTAAAATATTGAACATGTTTTGCTCCATATTCCTTCTAAGGTAGGGTATCATTGGCTTTTAAAAAAATTATTTTTCTTAATAAAAATATTTTTTTAAGATGTATCAAAATGTATTTAAAATTTAATAATATTACTTCATTTTTTTATAAAAGGTAATTTTCTTGTAACACCCTAATGTTAAATAAGGTTAAGCATTATTTGAATTATATTGGTTGTAGATATTCAAAATCTTACGAAATTTTTAAAATAATATGAAATCTTTGTATAAAATAATTTATATATGTAAAATTACTGAATTACTAGTTTTTATTAGAATGGTTGCTAGTTGAAAAATATAAGTGGATCTGAAGGTACTAACATAAAAAAATGGATATGCTAACAAACAAGGGAGTTATGTCAAGAAAGATATATTACTATATAAAATTAATGAAAGACCCCTTCCCCTTAAAGATGGTTTTTATCATTAAAGGTTGCGGATGATCTTTCCTTACCGTACGATCATATTGATTCGATCACTTTCTTTTAACGAAAGATCATATTGAGTATCTTGTGTTTGGGAGTCACCTTCCCTTACCGAAGGATAATTCCTTCAGTACTTTAATCCATGTAAGATTGTTATTATAATGCCTAATGCATATGAAGGAAAGAGACATTATATCATGGCATATACTGCTAACACTTATATTAAAAAAATATTCAAGATATGACACAAAAATTAGCATAAAAGCCCCTACCTCGAGTGAAGCTCCTATTCTGATGCAAATAAATGCGATTTGTTAGCGAAGAGAAACTTTTTTCATGACTTAGACTTTGTGTATGTTTTGATGTATGTATGAATCGTTGACTGGATACAAAGAATTTCTATATTCCGTAGTTTGCATAATTCGAAAGAATATCTTTGTGAACAATATATGAGTGGACGTTGTGAATACTTTGGCAGGACATTTAGAGTGAGAGTAAGGAAGTGAGAAGAGATAATGATTTTTTTTATAATGGAGAAAGTATATGAATGACGATTTATAGAGATAATAGATGGTAGAGAGGATAAGTTACCAAGAATACCTTGTATAGAGAAAAGGGAATAGAACGAGAAAGGAATGATTCAAACAGCTCTTAAGTATGTACAGATTGTGTTAGGAGAATCTAATTTGCATTTATGTGAAATGTCTAATCTGAATAATCACTTTGCAAGTCCTATAACATTTTCTACATTTGAAATTTGCAAATAGCTATTAGACACAAATTTATAGATAATTGAGTTAGCTTTCAAACAAATCATAAACTAAGTCATTTGAATAATCACAGCTTGAGATATTTTTGAAATACTTTTAGTATATCAGGATGAGCGATAAGAGTATAATTTTTTACTATGGACCTGTAGCAGATTTATCTACCTAATTTAATTTGAATTTGATTTTTTACTGAACGTAATGAATAAAAATAGTTTTTTCTTTTTATCTTTTTATGTAAATAAATATAGAATTAATTATGAGTATATCCTAAAAGGTTGTTTATTGTTGGTTAGAGATTTACTACCAGTAGTACTTTCATATATATAAAATTTAAATTAGAATGGTTAGTTTTTCAAATGCAGTATTTCATAATTTTATATTTTGTTTTGAAATTTTAAATCATAACCATTTTAATTAATTAAAAATAAACCATAAGTAATAAAAGAGTCATAAATAATGAAGGTTTTTTGTTAAATGTAATACTAAAAGAAAGAGTAACTGAGAGTACTAGAAAAATTGTAGAATAATTTTAGATTTTGAGATTATAAAATTTGCAGCAGCTTTTTTAATAAATTTTTTTATTTTTTATTATATTTATATGATAATTAATTTTTTGTTATTTTTGTTTTATTATTCTGATTTATGATGTATGTTAATATTTTTTCAAATTCTTGTTTCTTGGGTCGCATGAAATATTTTTTTTCATTTACTACATTCTTTTTTACATTTGATTTTTAGGAAGCTTTTTGTCATTTTTACCTGACTTTGTTCATTTTTTTCCTAATTTTTATCTGGATATGTGTAAGATTTTATTTTGATGTATATTATTGGTGTTTTTACCTTTAATTTAATAATTATCTACATTAACGCGTTAAAGTATTAGTTTAGACATAATTCTTTTTAAATATAAAATATATGTTGGTATTTTTTATATAATATTTTTAATTTGATGGGTAAATATTAATTTTATTATAGAATGAGTTAATAAGGTCTGTTCAAATATAGATAAAGTAATAGGATTATGTGAAAAAAATTATTTGAGTTGCTATCTTTTTTTAATAACGGTCATCCAAAAGCGATTTTAAATACTATAAGTAATAAAACAATATTTGTTTTTCTATAATGCATTTTAAAATAAAAATGGGTAAATATAAATCACGCTAAAACAAATTCCGTGTTCACGACAATCAAGTTTTAAAAACGTATTTTATAAAAGAGTAAAGTATCATTTTTGTCCTCAACGTTTGGGGTAAATTCTATTTGTGTCCCTAACGTTTAAATCGTCCTATTTGTGTCCCTAACGTTTGTAAAAGTGATTCAATGTTATCCTGCCGTCAACTACACATCATGAACGCTTTAGTTTGAGTTTTAAAAATCTCTTCTTAATGTTAGAATACAAATGTCTGGGATAGAATCGATGATCCACTCCGAAAAATAGCTCATCAAAAGTTGAAATTAATTCCTACAACATTTACATAATTCACTTTTCTAGGAACATAATTGAATCTAAACACAAATAGTGGGTATAATATTAAAATCAAATACATCCAAGTGAGACCTAATTGAAAATGAATACATCTAAGTAAGAATAATTGAAAAATATAATCTGATTTGTTAGTATAATTGATAGTAGGATAACATTAAATCACTTTTATAAACGTTAGAAATACAAATAGAACGATTTAAACGTTAGGGACATAAATAAGATTTACCCCAAACGTTGGGGACAAAAACGATACTTTACTCTATATAAAAAGTCTCATTTATAAACTTTAATTTAAAGGCACACATGGTAATTTAGTTTAAGTTAAAAAGATTAAAAAGTTAATTTGATAAATAAATTCTTCCAATAACAATTGATCAAATAATAAAAGGGTACTAATCCCATATTTATGAAAGGGTCCGCTAAAAATTTCCAATATTCTAATATATATTAAGATACTAATATCTATCATTGAAATTCTTTGAACATAGTTTTGGCAAGGTGATTTTGGTAAAAGTGGAGTCTAGTAAGATGTCAAATCGCTGGCATTAGAAACTGGTAAGTTAGATTAATGGAAAGATAGGATGAGACATTTTGAAGTGACAATACGTATTTTCACTGCATAGCTAATTAGAGGCAAAAGAATCATTTAAGTCATGAAGAAAACTCTGATAAAAGGTGTTGTGTGTTGGTAAAAGGCTGTTTCTCCATTGAAAGCTTGTTTTAGTGGTTTAATGGAGTTAGGGAGATTTTCTTACTATGTTGTGAGAAAGGGATTCATTCCTGGAGTATACGACAAATGGGAAGATTGCAGGAAGCAAGTTGAAGGTTTCAGTGGCAACGAATACAAAGGTTTTAATGTGCTGGCCGAGGCAGAGCAATGGATGCGTGGTGGTGAACCGTTAAAGAGAGACGGTAGTTGTTAAAGGCACAGGAGGATTGTGGGGTCTCAGTCACCGAAGCCCTCACGATTACTAGAGAGGGTTATTTTTTGCCCACTCAATGTCAACCAAAGAAGTAGCAGTAGCAGAGCCGACGGCAGTGGTGGCGACATAGTGGTAAGGAAGCAGCAGTTAGGTTTTGTTCATGTTGAGGACATGGAATTGATGCTACTCCGAGCATGTTCATTCTTCGGTATCGGAGATCCTATGTATGTGCAGCAAGAGACAACATCAACGGAGAGCTATGTCATGTTCGGGTATATGATCATTCTCCGTGATAAGTCGTTGGGTCTAGATCTGGTAGCCTGCGGGCCCATAACGTCAAACATGCGGGGTGGTCGATAAGAGGCATCGTTCATAATGTTGGAGAAGTTGTTGAACGCAACTGGTCATTCGATCCTTGACTACAACTATTGCATTTTAGATCGAATGCAGCAAAATGCTGAGGAAGCGGTTAGCTTTGAGATTGATTCTCTTAGACAGCGAATCAAGAGGTTAGAGGAGGAGAAGGAGGACTTAATGAACCAGGTTGAAATGTTCAACGAGGTGTTGGACGATTCCTAGATCGTTTGCGTTGCCACGGAGTCCACCCCAACAGTTGCTATGTAATTTACTTCCATTCTCTTTCTGGTCATCTTGGAGTTGTGTTATTATATTGTTTACTTAGTAGTAGTAATGTTTATCTTGCTAGATTAGTTTATCTAATGTCATATCAGTGATAAGCCACTATTTTATGATATATTTTGGACTACATTGAGTGGGTTTTGTCAACTATTCTCACACTTATTCATGTAAATTTCATATTTTTTTTCTTCCTAATTTTGTGCTATGATTGAAAACATGCTTCCTAAGCTTTAAAATTGTTTATTTTTAATTCTCCCTTATTACCATTCGATGCCGTGATGTGTTTGTTAAGTGCTTTCAAGTTTACAGGACATGAATGGCTTAAAGGATGAAGATGAAGCATATTAAAATGGAAGGAACACAAGAAACCAAAGCGTGCGCGTGATTTGGAGCATTTTGTAGCGACACATATGCGTGACCAACGCGTACGCGTGACAAGCACGGAAGTCCAGTGACGCGTACACGTGGTCAACGTGTACGCATGACAGAGCGTCACGTGCCGCACTTATCAAAACTTGCTGGGGACGATTTCTAGGCTGATTTGGACCCAATTTTAAGCCCAAAAACGCATACTAGAGGCAGGGGTGTAGCTGAGACTGAGGACACTTCCAATTTTCACTTAGATTTAGTTTTTAGTTTTAAATTCCAGAGAGAGAAATAGATATTTTATGTAATACCCTACCATACAGAGTCTTATGCTTAAGCCATAATTCAGAGATGGCAAGGTATTACAACCTCTAAAATAAAAATTTAGTACGTATAATAGTATGAATGATGATTATAACTAGGAGCCTTTGAAGAAAAGGGGTACAACAAAAATCGTAACTCGAAAAGCGCAACACTCCAATCGGTAACGTAGCGAACAAGGATAAACTAAAGCGAGATTATATATATAGAAAAGAGTGTCAAAAACGGGAATATCAAAACTCAAAATTCGGTTGCGAAGATAACCGGTCCGAGCATAGCAATATATACATATAATAAGAAAAGAAAACCCCAAAGGAAACCCAAAGGGACACAATACAGAAAACCTATTCTCCAAAACCTCCTATAAGAGGAGTCATCACAGTTTGTATTATTTAATAGAGATAAAATTATCCAAGAGAAAACATAAAACCAAGATAGAGTCCCGAGAACAAAGGATCTTCGCTAATCCGGAAGTCTCCAGTATGCCTCAGCGAGAAACCTCACGTCCTGCATCTGAAAATCACAAAATCCGCATGGGTGAGAACCAGAGGTTCCCAGCATGGTAACAGTCCCCACATATATAACATGTAATATTAGAGGAAAGCCGAAGACAATCCTAGATCTTCCTCCAGATAAAATCAAAGCTTATAAACAAGCTAAACCATAAGTGGCAACTGACTAAAGATCCTTCAGTCTAACTATTACTTCCCTTTCCAATTCCTTTAGACCTCCCAACCACCAACAGGAGTATAATATAGCAAACATAATTATATCAAACAAGAGATATACAAATAGGAACAGATAAGGCATTTAGACAAGTAGCAAGTAATATGCAGTCAAATAGGCAGTCTAAAAAAATTCACATAATATGCATATGATGAATGCGTGTCCCTAATGGCTGATGATATCATCTGTCAGTTATATAGCCAACCCGACAAGTCCTGGTAGCTAACCATTGGACTCTCCCTCTGTCGTGTCTCCCCAACTCGAGTTATACTCAATATAATCGTGATCTTAATCATGACCATATGCATCACCCTCACTGGTGAATATTAACGGGGGTGAGCTCATCCGGGGCTTTCACAGTGCTCGGCCACCCTGACGACATAGGGTCAAAAGTGTCTCGAGTCTCCACCTGGAGCACGTAGTGGCTAGCCACTACTTTCTTCCAGAAAAACTCGTGTCTCCGATAGTGGAAGTGCAGCATTCACAGTTCATTCAACAGCATATATGCATTTATACTTAACCATAATCATGGCTCCGCCGTAACACAGCAATAATCCAGCCATCTGACTCACGGTTAAGTCTATAACCAGCCAATTCATAAACAATTGGCCCATCGGCTCATGGCACATACAGCACTTCCAGCTCCATCCTCCGCATCTCATCTTTGATCCTCATTGATCATCCATTTTTTCCTTGCTTCATTCACAAGTTACCACATCCCCTATCTCTTTTTCTCATTACTAGGCATATCATAATGATTTAAGACACAAGTGGTGAGATTGGAGGCTTAGAAGTATGAAATTTGGCTTTAAAAACTCAAAAATCAACTTTGGAAAGCAAACAAGGCCACGCGCGCGCGTCCTTCACGCGGACGCGTGGGTTGAAAAACATCTAAACGACGCGTACGCATCAGCCACGTGCATGCGTGGGTGCATTTGTGCCCCAGGCACAAAACCGGCACAACGTTGGCATTATTCTCGGGAAAATGGCTGGCCAACCATTTCAACACATCGACGTGTACGCGTGAGCCACGCGCACGCGTAGATGGCGTTTTTCTGAAGAACGAGCCGCACGTGTCAAGCACGTCTACGCGTGGGTGGTCATTCTGCTAAAAATTTTTCTCTAAGTTAAAAGCTGCAGAATTCACAAGTTCAACCCCCAATCTTCCGACGGACATAACTTCCTCATTTTAAATCTTTTTTCACCCGTTCTTCAAACGGCATTGACATCCCAGATCCACTTTTATTTCTAAATAAATTTGGCATAAAACGGGGATCCGGAGTCCATGTTATATCCCATCAAAGTATGCCCAAAACTCATGTTTTCATACAAAATCACAAAGTGCCATTTTCAAAACAAGCAACTTTCAACTCTTTTCAAAATCAATCAAAACATGCCAATTTCATCCATTTTCTTTGAAATCAATCAAAATATACCAAAGTCAACATTAAGCTGCCTCAACTCACACATTAACACTTTACCATAATTCACAAAAACACCATCCCATCATCTTAACCCACTTCCTCATGCTAATTTTTAACAACACCATTTCCAATTAACCATCATTGCACATAACCAAAATCATACTCACTATCAACATGGTTTCACCCACAATTCAACCTCAATCAATCATCAAGCATATATCACAACATGCATATTGCTCATACGTCATACCATCAATGCATCAATAATCATAATCACATATATGACCACATCATATATCTCAACCATTCAACAACATCAACAATTCAATGTTTATCTTAGGGCCTCTAGCCTAAGTATTTTCCACCATATTACATTTTAGATACAAGAAACCGAGACCATACCTTAGCCAATTTTCCAAGCTCAATCGGAGCACTTCCAAACCACTTATCCACAAGCTCTCTAGGTCTCAACACCTCCAAGAACAGATTTTTACCACCAAATCCCTTTTCAAGCTTTTTAAAGTCTCAATCAAGCTCCAATATTCATATATACACAACATAAGCCATAATCACCATACCCATACATAACATCTCAATACCCAAACATCATAGAACAACAAATTAGCCGTTAGTTGAGAATTTTACCATACCCAAGGTCCAAGGAGACAAGATTAATTCTCTCCTTCAAGAGAGTTGGGTCCTATAACATCAAAGAGTCCAAAATCTCAACATTTTGTCCATGAAACTCAAAAACAAGGGCTGGAATTTCGAAGAGCAAAACGTGGCTTACCTTAAAATTGATTGTATGGGTTTTTTAGAGCTCTCCATGGTGAACACGTGGCCGTAAATGGTGCGGGAATCGGAGCTGTAGATCAAAAGTTATGGTGGTTTAAGGATCAAATGAGAGAAAGAACTTGAGAGAGTGTTCTTCCCTCCATGGCCTCCATTTCAGCGTGTTTCTTGAGTATAGGGAGGAGAGAAAGTGCTGAAATGAGTGTATTAGATTTAGTTTAGTTGGGCCAATGGCCCACTTTGGGTCCGGTTGGCCCGGTTTGGCCCGTTCGGTCCAATCTTGGTCCGATTTCTATAAAATTGGTACCAAAATTCTCGTCTCAATCTCCTCTATCATATTTAGCTATAAAAATCACATTTTTGGCTTTCTAGAATAAATTCTTATTTATGGGTTAATTAGCTGTTAATTAACCAGGTTTTACATTCTACCCACCTAATTGGGAATTTTGCCCACAAAATTCAAATTCAATTACCTGAGAATAAGTGCGGATAATCCGTTCGCATCTCCGACTCAAGTTCCCAAGTGTGTTCCTCAACAATGGCTCGACTCTATGCCACTTTGACTAATGAAATCTCTTTTCCACGCAACCGTTTGATACTAATATCATCAATTCTGACTCGATAGTTTAGTTGGGCCAAGGGCCCACTTTGGGTCCGGTTGGCCCGGTTTGGCCCGTTGGTCCAATCTTGGTCTGATTTCTATAAAATTGGTACCAAAATTCTCGTCTCAATCTCCTCTATCATATTTAGCTATAAAAATCACATTTTTGGCTTTCTAGAATAAATTCTTATTTATGGTTAATTAGCCGTTAATTAACCAAGTTTATATTCTACCCACCTAATTGGAAATTTTGCCCACAAAATTCAAATTCAATTACCTGAGAATAAGTGCGGATAATCCGTTCGCATCTCCGACTCAAGTTCCCAAGTGTGTTCCTCAACACCGGCTTGACTCCATGCCACTTTGACTAATGAAACCTCTTTTCCACGCAACCGTTTTATACTAATATCATCAATTCTGACTGGAGCCACTGGAAGCATCAAATATTCTCTTAACTGAACCGATTCAGGTTCTAACACATGGCTAGCTTCAGGAGTATACTTTCGAAGCTACGACACGTGAAACACATCGTGCAGGTTCGAAAGATGAGGTGGTAGAGCCATCCAATACGCCACCGGTCCGACCCTCTCCAGGATTTGAAATGGACCAATGTATCGAGGATTCAACTTCTTTGCTTTAATTGCCCTACCTACTCCCATGGTTGGAGTAACCTTAAAGAAAACATGGTCTCCTTCCTCAAATTCCATGGGCTTCCGCCTCTGATCGGCGTAACTCTTCTGACGACTCTGCGTAGTAAGCATCCTATCTCGGATTTTCTTGACTTGTTCAGTGGTCTCTGCTATCATTTTCGGCCCCAACAAGCCTTTCTCTCCAGCTTTATACCAGCATAGCGGAGAATGACATTTCCTCCCATACCAGGCCTCAGACGGAGCCATTCCAATGCTCGCATGGTAGCTATTATTGTATGCAACTCCACTAACGACATATACCGAACCCAACTCGCCGGTTGGTCCAAAACACAAGCTCTCAACATATCCTCTAGTGTTTAGATCGTCCTCTCAGATTGACCATCTGTTTGAGGATGGTAAGCTGTACTTAAGCTTAATCAGGTCCCGAAAGCTTTTTGAAATGCACCCCAAAACCTTGAAGTGAAACGAGGATCTCTATCAGAGATTATAGTAGCAGGTACACCATGAAGTCTCACAATTTCCTTTATCTATAACCGTGCTAGCTCCTCAAGGGTGTAAGCCATCCGCATGGGTAAAATGTGAGCTGACTTCGTCAGTCGGTCCACAATTACCCAGATAGAATCAAAACCAGCCCTAGTCCTCGGCAACCCAGACACAAAGTCCATCGCAATACTTTCCCACTTTCATTGTGGAACCTCTAAAGATTGCAACATACCGGCAGGTCTTTGATGTTCAATCTTCACCTTTTGACAAGCACTTTAAAACATATTCCGCCACATCATTCTTCATACCCGGCCACCAAAACGTTGCCTTTAAATCATGGTACATCTTAGTACTTTCCGGGTGAATGGAGAATCCACTTTTGTGTGCCTCCTTTAAGATATCTTGCCTCGAAGTGCCAATATTCGGCACAATGATTCTACCGTTGAATCTTCATAGCCCATCTCTATCTTCCGACACTCTCCACTATTTCCCTTGCTCAATAGCCAGTAACAACTTCCATAATGCTTCATCATTTACATGAGCCTTTTGGAGTTCGGACTTAAAGTCACTTGAGATTCCTAATTGGCTCATACACAGAGTTCCAGATACTTCTCGAGCACTAATTTTTAGACTCCCGAATTCCTTGAGCAACTTCTCTTCTTGAAGAATCATGCAAGCCGCATACAATGACTTCCTACTTAACGCATCCGCCACTACATTCGCCTTCTCTAGATGGTAATTCAACTCAAAATCGTAGTCCTTCAATAATTCCATCTACTTCCTCTGTCTCATATTAAGCTCTTTCTGATTAAAGAGATACTTCAAGCTCTTATGATCAGAGAAAACTTGGAACTTAACCCCATAAAGATAATGCCTCTACACCTTCAAGGCAAACACAACTGCAGCAAGTTTCAAATCGTGCATAGGATAATTAACTTCATGAGGTCTCAACTGCCGTGAGGCATACGCCACCACATTACGATGCTGCATCAGCACGCACCCTAGACCCTTTAGTAAGGCATTACATTACACCTCAAATGGTTCTTCGGCTCTGGTAACACCAACACAGGTGCAGTAGTCAACTTTTTCTTCAATGCCTGAAAGTCTTCCTCACATTCAGGAGTCCAAACAAATTGTGAATCCTTGCGGGTTAACTTTGTCAATGGCAAAGCTAATTGCAAAAAGCCCTTGATAAATCTCTGGTAGTAGCCGGCTAAGCCCAGAAAACTCCTTATCTCAGTTACTGTGATTGGTTGCTTCTATTCAATCACTGCCACCACCTTAGATGGATCAACTGCTATCCCCCGTTTACTCGCTACATGTCCTAAAAACTTCACCTCACTCTCCCAGAATTCACATTTGGACAGCTTCACATAGAGTTTCTTTTCCTTCAGTATCTGCAACATGGTCCTCAAGTGTTCCGCATGCTCTTCTTTAGTCTTGGAATAAATCAGTATGTCGTCAATGAAGACAACAACGAATTTATCCAAAAATGGACGGAAAACTCTATTCATATAATCCATATACACTGCAGGAGCGTTCGTCAACCCAAAAGACATTACAGTGTACTCGTAATGACCATAACGAGTCTTGAAAGCGGTCTTAGGGATATCCTCATCCCGCACCCTTATCTGGTGATAACCGGATCGCAAATTGATCTTGGAGAAAATCCCAGCTCTTTGTAATTGATCCATGAGATCATCAATTCTCAGCAACAGGTACTTATTCTTTATTGTGACCTTATTCGGCTGCCTGTAATCCACACAGAGCCGCATACTCTCATCTTTCTTCTTTACCAGTAGCACTGGCACACCCCATGGAGAAACACTTGGTCGGATAATGTTCTTACCCAACAAATCCTCTAACTGAGACTTTAGCTCGGCCATTTCCAATGATGGCATCCTATAAGGAGCACTAGAGATTGGTTCCGCCCCAGGCACCAACTCGATAGCAAACTCAACCTCTCGGTTATGTGGAAATTCATCAATATCATTAGGAAACACTTCCGGAAACTCGCACACAACCGGAATTCGTTCCAATCTTTGATCATCCCCCATAACACCCACAGTTAACAACAAGATACCCTGACATTTGGTCCCAGAACAATTCACCATTATAGAGTTCAAGTAATAACTATTTACCAGAACCGGTCCTTCTGTACCTTCCGGCATGAAGCACACTATTTTTGTAGAACAGTCAAGCAGGACAGGTTCTTAGATAACCAATCCAATCCCAAGATAAAATCAAGATAGATCATCGGCAAGCAGATTAAATTATGGACAAAATCACACTGCTTGAACCTAAAGGGAACTCACGGGCATCCTAGCCTAGTAACCATGGCTTCATGGGTAGCATTATATACTTTTAGGTCATAGCCTAAGACTACAATCTTCAATCCTAACTCATGAGCTTTTTCAAATGCAATAAATGAATGTGTTGCTTCCGAATCAAATAAAGCATTTAAAGTTTGACCAGCCATTTCACAGTTATCTCGGATAAGTGTCTCGGATCCCTCGGCACCTATAACTGAGGTGGTGAACAGCCGACCAGTCTGCTGTGCTTTCCCAGCACCTTGTTTCTTCTTCTCCGGACAGTTTGAGACCTTATGTCCCGCCTTACCACATGAATAGCACAAGCCTCACCCGGCCTTACACGGGGCTCCCAGATGGTGACTTCCATACCTAGCACAAGCTTGCTCATTCTGAGGCTGCTTTCCAAACCTTTTCCCTCGGGAGTTGTTGTTGTTGGGCCTTCCGAAAGAACCTCCCCGCTTGAAAGGCGGACCTCTAGGTGCAAAGCTCTTCCCTCGGTTCTGTGGGAAAGGTCCCTTGTGACTTCCTCTCTCAGCGGCTGCCTTCTGCACACACCCTTCAGCAACCCTACACTTGTTCACCAATACAAAGAAAGTTCTGATCTCCATTGGTTCCTGAGCTCTATTTTTGTCGTTGCCACGGTTGTTTATCTGTTGCCCAAGAGCCTCAGCAGTAGCCTGCAAGTAGTAGCCATACTTTCCAACACCGCCATAAAGTCTACCAGGTTATTTGAGTTGGCGTTCGGTCCTGGATGGTTAGTACGACCTCTCCCACGGCCTCTACCGCGCCCACGAGGCGCCATCTGGTCCCACTACACACCAAACGATCGATATAAAGTTGATCAGTCTCAATATCAGAAGTTTAGTGCTTCAAAGTCCCAAATGCATGCTCATGAACGTTTATGCCAACTATATCACGTAGATATATTAATAGCACATAACACGCATACAGAGAATGCACAGAAGCATGGTCAGTCCGTCCCTCAGGCTTTACAGGAACGAGCTTCTCTGATACCATAATGTAACACCCTACCATACAGAGTTTTATGCTTAAGTTATAATTCAGAGATGGCAAGGTATTACGACCTCTAAAATAAAAATTTAGTACGTATAGTAGTATGAATGATGATTATAACTAGGAGCCTTTGAAGAAAAAGGGTACAACAAAAATTGTAACTCGAAAAGTGCAACACTCCGATTGGTAATGTAGCGAACAAGGATAAACTAATGCGAGATTATATATATACAAAAAAGTGTCAAAAACGGGAATATCAAAACTCAAAATCCGGTTGCAAAGATAACCGGTTCGAGCATAGCAATATATATATATATATATATATATATATATATATATATATATATATATATATATATATATATATATATATATATATAATAAGATAAGGAAACCCAAAGGAAACCCAAAGGAACACAAATATAGAAAACCTATTCTTCAATACCTCCTATAAGAGGAGTCATCACAGTTTGTATTATTTAATGGAGATAAAAGTATCCAAGAGAAAACATAAAACCAAGACAGAGTCCCGAGAACAAAGGATCTTTGCTAATCCGGAAGTCTCTAGTATGCCTCAGTGAGAAATCTCACGTCCTGCATCTGAAAACCACAAAATCCGTATGGGTGAGAACGAGAGGTTCCCAGCATGGTAATAGTCCCCACATATATAACATGTAATATTAGAGGAAAGTCGAAGGCAATCCTAGATCTTCCTCCAGATAAAATCAAAGCTTATAAACCATAAGTGGCAACTGACTAAAGATCCTTTAGTCTAACTAATACTTCCCTTTCCAATTCCTTCAGACCTCCCAACCACCAGCAGGAGTATAATATAGTAAACACAGTTATATCAAACAAAAGATATATAAATAGGAACAGAGAAGGCATTTAGACAAGTAGCAAGTAATATGTAGTCAAATAGGCAGTCTCAAACAATTCACATAATATGCATATGATGAATGCCTGTACCTAATGGTTGATGATATCATTTGTCGGTTATATAGCCAACCCGACAAGTCTTGGTAGCTAACCATTGGACTGTCCCTCTGTCGTGTCTCCCCAACTCGAGTTATATTCAACATAATCGTGATCATAATCATGATCCATATCCATCACCCTCACTGGTAATATTCACGGGGGCGAGCTCATCCGGGGCTTTCACATTGTCCGGCCACCCTGACGACATAGGGTCCAAAGAGTCTCGAGTCTCCACCTGGAGCACGTGGTGGCTAGCCACTGCTTTCTTCTAGGGAAACTCGTGTCTCAGATAGTGGAAGTGCAGGATTCACAATTCATTCAATAGCATATATGTATTTATACTCAGCCATAATCATGGCTCCGCTGTAACACGGCAATAATCCAGCCATCCAGCTCACGGTTAAATCCATAACCAGCCAATTCACATACAAGTTGGCCCATTGGCTCATGGCACATACAGCACTTCTACCGCCATCCTCCGCATCTCATATAATCATCTTTGATCCTCATTGATCATCCATTTTTCCCTTGCTTCACTCGCAAGTTACCACATCCCCTAGCTCATTTTCTCATTGCTAGGCATATCATAATGATTTAAGACACAAGTGTTGAGATCGGAGGCTTAAAAGTATGAAATTTGGCTTTTAAAACTCAAAAATCAGCTTTGGAAAGCAAACAGGGCCACGCGCACACGTCCTTCACGCGCACGCGTGGATGGCCTTGATATCCATCGACGCGTATGCGTCCTTCACGCAGACGCGTAGGTTGAAAAACATTTAAATGACGTGTACGCGTCAGCCACGTGTATGCGTGGGTGCATTTGTGCCCCAGGCACAAAACCAGTACAACTCTGGCACAACTCTTGGGAAAATGTCTGGGCAACCATTTCAGCACATCAACGCATACGCGTGAGCTACGTGCACACGTGGATGGCATTTTTCTAAAGAACGACGCGCACGCGTCAAGCACGTCTACGCGTGGGTGGTCATTCTGCTAAAAATTTTTCTAAGTTAAAAGCTGCAAAATTCACAGGTTCAACCCCAATCTTCCGACAGACATAACTTCCTCATTTTAAATCGTTTTTCACCCGTTTTTCGAACGGCATGGACATCCCGGATCCAATTTCATTTCTAAACAAATTTGGTACAAAACAGGGATCCGGAGTCCATGTTATGTCCCATCAAAGTATGCCCAAAAATCATGTTTTCATACAAAACCACAAAGTGCCATTTTCAAAACAAGCCACTTTCAACTCTTTTCAAAATCAATCAAAACATGCCAATTTCATCCCTTTTCTTTAAAATCAATCAAAATATACCAAAGTCAAAATTAAGCCGCCTTAACTCACACATTAACACTTTACCACAATTCACAAAAATACCATCCCATCATCTTAACCTACTTCACCCAAGTGGCTCAAACTCAAACACATTTACATATCATATACTCTCCCTTATGCCAATTTTTAACAACACCATTTCCAATTAACCATCATTGCACATAACCAAAATCATACTCACCATCAACATGGTTTAACCCACAATTCAACCTCAATCAATCATCAAGCATATATCACAACGTGCATATTGCTCATACATCATACCATCAAGGCATCAATAATGATAATCACATATATGACCACATCATATATCTCAACCATTCAACAACATCAATAATTCAATGCCTATCTTAGGGCCTCTAGCCTAAATATTTCCCCCCACATTACATTTTAGATACGAGAAACCAAGACCATATCTTAGCCGATTTCCCAAACTCAATTGGAGCACTTCCAAACCACTTGTCCACAAGCTCTCTAGGTCTCAACACCTCCAAGAACAGATTTTTACCACCAAATCCCTTTTCAAGCTTTTCAAAGTCTCAATCAAGCTCCAATATTCACATATACATAACCTAAGCCACAATCATCATACCCATACACAACATCTCAATATTCAAACATCATAGAACAATAAATTACACTAGGGTTGAGAATTTTACCACATCCAAGGTCCAATGAGACAAGATTAATCCTCTCCTTCAAGAGAGTTGGATCATATAACATCAAAAAGCCCAAAATCTCAACATTTTGTCCATGAAACTCGAAAATAAGTGCTGGAATTTCGAAGAGCAAAACGTGGCTTACCTTAAGATTGATTGTATGAGTTTTTTAGAGCTCTCCGCGATGAACGTGTGGTCACAAACGGTGCGGCAACCGGAGCTCTAGATCAAAAGTTATGGTGGTTTAAAGATCAAATGAGAGAAAGAACTTGAGAGAGTGTTCTTCCCTCCATGGCCTCCATTTCAGCGTGTTTCTTGAGTGTAGTGAGGAGAGAGAGTGCTGAAATGAGTATATTAGGTTTAGTTTAGTTGGGCCAAGGGCCACTTTGGGTCCAGTTGGCCCGGTTTGGCCCGTTTGGTCCAATCTTGGTCTGATTTCTATAAAATTGGTACCGAAATTCTCGTCTCACATTTTTTACTTTCTAGAATAAATTCTCAATTATAGGTTAATTAGCCATTAATTAACCGGATTTTACACTTTACTCTAGGGTTTTTGATTTCTTATTTTTTGCTATTGGATTGGATAATGAGAGAGCTGCAACTACCATCTATTGAAGTCATCATCTCTATAATTTGCTTTTCCAATAACTTAATTACTCTTTTTTATTTAATTACTTTATGTTCATATTTGAATATTGTTATTTTTGAATTCTATTAATGCAGTGAAGTATTTTCATATTTTTTTATTGCTTGTTTAATTCGTATTGATTGTTGTTCATGCCAATTTTAATTTAATTAATTTCTCAGAATTACCAGGTCTTTTATTTATTCCTATTATATGTTTTTGAAAATGGCATTCATGTTAATGATTAAAGCTCTCAACTTGGTTTAGGGGTTGATTAATTGGGATCCCTTGAGTTGTGATACGAAATTGCTGGCTAACTCAATTTTCACAACTCTAGTCCTTCCCTATGAAGTGCCTAGGACTTGTGAATAAGAGTTAGTGATAACCACTTGACTTTTCCTTCAATCGTTAGAGGATAACTAAGTAGTAGCAATGAACCTTTACTATCATACTTGAGAAGAGCAACGAGGATAGAAACCCCAATTATCTCCCCAAACCAAGGCCTTATATTTCAAATACATAATAGCTCTTGTTATTATTTATTGATTTAATTGATAGCCATTTGTTTTTCCATTTTTCAAATCTAAAATTACTCAGACAAGTTCTAGCCAATAAATTATACCTTGTGCTAATTCTTTGAGAAACGATCCGGAATTCTACTCCTGGTTATTTAGTCTTAATTGTGATATATTTAAAAATTGATAGTAGGAATTTCGTTGGTTAAGCTTGTGCTTGCAATGCCATTTCATAAAATAATTTTTAAAAATTCTTAACCGATATTTTTTTACCAATCAATCATCTTTGGAGTTTCCATGATATTCATGCCATATGTGTCTTCCTCTGTTGGTTGCGGGTGGCTTTTTCTTAGTTGTTAAGAAATATTTATTGTTTTTTGTTGTTCTTCGTTCGTAATATATAATTTCTTATCTTTTAGGCTAGATTTTGGTGGAATTGGTCATCGGTTGGATAGTGATGGTTCATGTAGTTGGTACGCATGATTGATATTATTTTGTTTCCAGCTAAGAAATTGTGAGTTTTGCATATGAAAATTAAAAAGAATTTATAAAGTAATTAAAATAGGAATACATAATATATTTATGTTAGTCATATATGATAAGTAAATAATGGTAAATATGCAAGATATTTTATTTCGTTAACGTGAAGGATGGAGGCATGAATGATTATCTTATTTCTTTGATATGGATTCACACGTTCAAGAATTATAGATATCATGTAAATACAGGATTTTATGTGATTCGATAATGGAAGGATTTTGAGATTATCCTTTAACATTTGGTACTTGTTTTGCTCTCAAATATGCATATAACTTGTTCAAATGTAGGTTTATTAAGATAATAATATACATGTGGTTTCTAGACGACGGAAATATGTATTAACGATTTAAGTGATTGAAAATTAGTGAAAAAATTTGGCACTACCGATTTCTTTTAACGAAATAAAAAACAATAACAAATGGTGAAAGACGATTTCCTATGTTGAATTTTGGATGAAATGTACCAACAATTAATCTTATAAATACCAATTTTTTATAGAAATAGCTATGCCTTGCAACTTGCCATTTTTTATCATTATACGATGTCAACCTTTATTCATCTACTTTCTCCTAAACATTTATATTGTTAGATTTAATTATTGGTTGGAGATGGATTATTATTATTATTATTATTATTATTATTATTATTATTATTATTATTATTTCCGTATATAGAAGAACATTATCTGGGTCATTATCTTGTCACTTATATATATAATTTGTGGATAAGGTCTTTTTGTTTTCTTTCTATATTTTATAATTAAAAAATAATAATTAACAATGTGAGTCACTTTTAATTTTATAAATTCTTTTGTTTCAATTTAAATCGTTATTAATGATTTTCATAATTTTAAATTTTAATGAATGTCAAATCGTTAATACCAATTTTTTTCTAAAAAAAAAATTAAATTTCAACAACGTTAAAATCGTTATTAACAATTATTCTATTCTATCGCATTCATAAAATTCACCAACAAATCCAAATATTTTGATAAACCTCACCATTGCTTCTAATATTAGGAAAAGAAGGTTAGAGGTGCAAGTCAAAATATTTATTTAGAATGGTCTAGGAGAAATAAATTTGGTTGAATGAATATTTTTTAGCCACATTTAAAGTCAATATGCATTGGACCCTTGATAACTGCACATGGCCCAGTTTAGTTACAATGCCCGCCCTGCATATATTGGTGTTTGGCAGTAACGTAAGGATTAGGAAATTGGTGTTCATGCGTGATCTTTGTGGTTACATGCATCAGAGAGCCTAGTTGCAGGAAGGGATTTTGCGTGATTCACTGGAATAACAAAGCAATGAAAAAAGTGTGTGTTTATTCAGGCACCATGATAAACCACTATTTTATGGTTTATCTTGTGCTAAATTGAGTGGTATCAATTCTTCATACACTTATTCATACAAACTACATGGTTTTACAAATCCTTTCTAATTTTGTTCCATGAGTGAAAACTTGCTTCCTAAACTTTTAAAATGTTAATTTTTAACTCCCCTTTATTACCATTCGATGCCGTGATTTGTTTGCTAAGTGTTTTCAGGTTTATAGGGCATGAATGGCTTAAAGGATGAAGAGGAGGCATATAAAAGTGGAAGAAACATAAGAAACTAAAGAGAATAGAAGAGAAGAGCGATGCGCATGCATGGTTGACGCGTGCGCGCGCATTGGCGCATTTCACAGCGACGCGTACGCGTGACTGACGCAAACGCGTAACAAGCGCAGAAGTCCAGCGATGCGTACGCGTGACAGAGCGTCACGTGCTGCACATATCAAAACTCGCTGGGGGCGATTTCTAGGCTAATTTGGACCCAGTTTCAATCCAAAAAACACAGACTAGAGACAGGGGTGTAGCAGAGACTAAACACACTTCACTTTTACTTTTCATTTTTGAGTTTAGTTTTAGTTTTTTGGGAATTCTAGAGAGAGAAACACTACTTCTCATAGGGTTCTTAGCATTCTTAGTTTTTACTTTTGGATTGGATATTGAGAGAGCTGCTACTACCTTCGATTGAAGTCTTCATCGTTATAGTTTGCCTTTCTATCACTCTACTCTTATATTTTCCATTTAGTTACTGGAACTCATGTTTGGATTTTGTTAGTTTTAAATTTATTAATGCAATGAACTATTTTTATATTTAATTCCGTTACTTGTTTAATCCCTTTTAATTAATTATTAGTACCAATTGTGATTTTATTAATTTAATTTAATTACCATGTCTCCTATCTACTTCCTTTACATGTTTGTGAAATTGGCATTCATGTTAATGGAGTAGAGATCACAACTTGGCTTTGGAGTTGATTAATTGGAAACCCTTGAGTTGGAATACTCAAGTATTAACCTATAATTAAAAATTGCTGGCTAACTCAATTTTCACTAACTCTAATCCTTCCCTGGGAAGTGATTAGGACTTGTGAATCAGAATTAGTATCACTTACTTGAATTTTCTTTATTAGTTAGAGGATAATTAAGTGGGAGCAAGAACCTTTTACTATTATACTTGGGAAAGTCAAGAAGGATAGAAACTCCGATTGATATTTTCCTAGCCAAGGCCTGTTATTTCAAATATGTAAAACCTCTTGTCAATTTTTATTGCTTTAATTGCTAGTTATTTATTTTTTTTATTTTCCAATTCTAAAATTTCTCAGAAAATTTCTGATCAATAAATCGCACCTTGTGTCAACTCTTTGGGAAACGACTTGGAAATTTTACTCCCAGTTATTTAATTTTAATTGTGACACAAATTAAATTAATAGTGGGAATTTCATCGGTTAAGACTGTACTGACAACGCTACTTTTATTAAAATTTCTTAACCGGCATTTTTTCACCCATCAATTTTTGGCGCCGTTGTTGGGGAGTTGCAATAGTGCTAAATTATTGGTTGGTGTAAATATTTTTATATTTACATAATTGCAATTTTTTATTTTTGTTTGTGTGCTTTCTGGTTATTAGTAGTTTTATTAATTAATTTTCTTAGTATATTTTATTACCACGAGTTATATGTTTCTTTCATTGAATGACGCGTTCGTTACCGGATCCGAGCTTTGCCGCATTTGATCCTAAGATAGAAAAAACTATTTCACGTATTAGGCGAGCTCGGCGTCGGTTAGCTTCTGAGGGTGGTGATGGGGTTTCTACTAATTCACCAGTCTTATCTGAGGTTGAGTCTGAAGCGTCATTTGAAGAAGAAACTAGCTCCTCTCCTGCTAATTCTATTGACTCCTCTTCTGTTGATTTAAGTGCAGATACTATGGCAGAGCCTAGACGGATTACTCTCAAGGAAGCAGGAGCTATGGATTTTACACTGCATCCATATCAAGTGCGTCATCCGAATTTGACTGCGGATTTTGAACTGAAGACCGCTTTGATTAATCTACTACCTAAGTTTCATGGTCTACCTGCTCAAGAGCCTATCAAGCACCTTAGGGATTTTCAGACAGCTTGCTCAACTACTAGGCGGCATGGTGCTGATGAGAATGCCATCTGGCTATATGCCTTTCCATTTTCTCTTGAGGGAAAGGAAAAGGAGTGGTTCTACACTCAATCGGAAGCTGTTGTTACTAATCAGGATTCGCTCAAATGGGAATTCCTAGACAAGTTCTTTCCAGCAAAGGTTGCAGATAGATTGAGGAAGGAGATTTTCTGTGTCATTCAAGGTGAGTCAGAGACTCTCTACAAATATTGGGAACATTTTAGGAATCTCCTAAACTCATGTCCCCACCACAAGATTGACCAGTTGGTGTTGATTAGCTATTTCTTCCAAGGTATGAAGCCTCAAGAGAAGACCCTATTAGATGCTGCAAGTAATGGCTCTCTGACAAAGTACAAGACGGCGACAGAAGCGTGGCAAATGATCATTGATCTAGCTGAGTCTACCCAAAATACAAGGCAAAGGACTAATCATCCCAAGGTTGTTGCAGAAGTTTCTTCTAATAGTGAGACCACTGCTCTCACCAAGACTCTGGGAGAGATGACCAATATACTCAAGCAGCTTCAGCTGAATCAACAACAACCTCCGCCTCCCCCACAGTAGCAATGTCAATAGTTAGCTGACGTTAGGATTTTTGCTAGTAAAGAATTTTATAAAGTCGCGTTGTAGATATAGTTTCTAAACCAACAAAAATCCCTTCGTGCAAATGTTTTGGCTGTCACAAGTAACAAACCCCTTTAAAATTGATAACCGAGTATTTAAACCTCGGGTCATCTTCTCAAGGAATTACAGGGAGGTATGTTCTTATTATTGGTTATGGAGATTGTAAATTGGGGTTTGAGAATGAGGAATGAATATGGCAAATAATTTAAATGGCAACTAAAATAAATAAATACTGTAAAGCAAACCCTTTGGCAAGGCATGAGAAATTGGAAGTCCAGACTCAGTTATTCTTATCATTAATAATGAAAGTTGAATCTTAATTCCACTTAGTTGACCTTTGCTAAAGCAAAGGAAAGTCAATGGACTAATTAGTTTGACCTTCAAATCCTATTTATTTCCTAAGAAAAGGTTGGGATTATTGAAGTTCAATTCAATTAGCAAAGATAACAGTTATCAATTATGTTGAGCTAAGATAACTCCTGAGTTACTGATTTCTTAACCAAGACCAAAAGGAAAGGGATTAAATCTACTGGAATAAGAATGTCTTCAGATTGGGAATAATCAATAACATAAATAAAAGAAAGTAATATTAACTGAAATACCTCAAATAACATTAATTCGAAAGAGTAATATGTAACATAGAAGAATTCATAAACTAAATTGAGAAAGCAAGTAATGAAAAAGTACTATTGAACCTGATAAAAAGATAATCCTCAAGCAAATAAAATCCTAAATCTAAATCCTAATCCTAATCCTAAAGAGAGAGGATAGAACCTCTCTCCAACTAAACCTAAATCATGGAAAGTGACTAAAAATTTAAGGCTCCCCTCGAATGGATGCATTCCCCCACTTCATAACCTCTGGTCTATGCCTTCTGGACTTGGATTTGGGCCAAAAAAAGCTTCATAATTCACTATGAGCTTTTTCTGCAATTTCTGGTGCATGGCCTCTGTCACGCGTCCGCGTGGGTCACGCGGTCGCGTTAATTGGAGTTTTCCTTGTCGCGCGGTCACGTCAGTCATGCGGCCGCGTCATAGATGTTCTTCTTTAGGTGCGCGGTCGCGTCAGTCATGCGGCCGCGTCGCTGCTTCTTCGCTCTTGGCACGCGGTTGCGTCGTCCATGCGGTCGCGTCGCTGCCAGTTTCTTAACAAACTCCATTTTATGCTTTTCTTCCATTTTTGTATGTTTCCTTTCCATCCTTTAAACCATTCTTGCCTTGGGAGATCTAGAACAACTCAACACACCAATCACGGCATCGAATGATAATAAAGGGTAATTAAAATAATTAATTTCAAAGCATAGAAAATATGTTTTTCACAAATATCACATAATAAGGAAGGGAAAGTAAAACCATGCAATTTACATGAATAAGTGGGTGAATGATTGAATAAATCACTCAAATTAAGCACAGAATATATCATAAAATATGGGTTTATCATTAGCCCCTTAGAGAGTCTATAGAATTTGTGCTTGCTACTCTCACTACACTGATGAGTGTCCACAACTCCAAGAAGACAACACCTTGGCGGCTACAAATACCTATTACAACCGTCCGAGTCAAGGGAACTATCAATAAGGTGGTAATTATAATCAAGGTGCTAACTACAATCAAGGCCGGCAAGACAACCCCAACCAAGGAGGCGGAGACAATGGTAGAAATAAAAGGTGAAATAACAACAACTATCAATAGAATCGGTATCAACAAAACCCTCCATACCGAGCACCTCACCAAAGACAAGCCCAAGCACCTCAACTCAACCAACCACAATCCCCTCAAATTACCTACCCTCATTCTTCCTCTAACCAAGATGAAACACTCTGTTCTATCCTTCAAGGACAAAAGGAGTTTCAGAACTCACTTACCTCTAGCCTTACCGGTCTTACCTCCACTCTACAAGCTCTTATATCCTGCATGGACCCACCGGCTACCTCCAATAATCAACCTTCAAGCTCTAGTGTACTTCCCTCTCAACCTTTACCCAACCTCAAGGGTGGAATCAATGCCATCACCTTGAGATTTGGAACTACATTGCAAGAGAGGAGTCCCGAGGAGCCAAGCTCAAGAGAAGATATTCAAGTTGAAGATGTTGTTGAGGTAGAAGATGTTAAAGAAGAGGACGAGGTATAACATGCGGCTGCAGAAGAAATTGCTCAACCAAGGAATGGAGTATCTAAGGAAGATGATGCTGTGAGAGAAGCCATTCCCATTCCTTTTCCACACCTTGCTAGGAGGACAAAGAAGCAAGTGGAGCTAAATCCCAAGATGGTGGAGATCGTCAAAAAGGTTGAGGTAACTATTCCCCTTTTTTATGCTATTCGCCAAGTGCCTAAATATGCTAAGTTTCTAAACGATTTATGCATGAATAAGGATAAGATACATGACTTAGAAACTATTCCTTTGGGTAGCTCAATTTCTGCTCTTATGGGTGCTATACCGGAGAAATGTGGTGATCCCGGTCCTTCCATGGTTACTTGTACTATAGGGGGTGTATAATTTGTTAACTGTATGTGTGATTTAGGTTCATGTGTTAGTATTATGCCATTATCTATATATGATGCTTTGAGGCTCCCACCCTTGAAAAGGTCGGTAGCACATTTTGTTTTGGCAGATAAGAGCACAATCTCGGTGGTTGGCATTGCGGAAGACGTCTTGGTGAGCATTAAGGGGTTGACATTTCCTATTGACTTCTACATTCTAGAGATGCCCCCTAGTGACTCAAGAAGACCTTCATCCATCTTTCTTGGAAGGCCATTTTTGAAGACTTTGTGATTTAAATTGGATGCCTTCTCGGGTACATATTCATTTGAGATTGATGGAAGAGCAGTGAGCTTCAACCTAGATGAAGCTATGAAGCACCCACTGGAAGACCACTCCATCTTCTAGTGTGACATTATTGATGAGACTGTGGCTGAAGTTCACCAAGAGGCAGTAGAAGAGAAGACCATGGAGCAAGGTGCAAATGTGGAGAAGCCCTCTGAGTGTACTAAAGACACCTTGCTACCTCCAATGGTTCCGGATGATCAAGTGTCAAGCCAAGAGCTGAAAATAGAGTTGAAGCCCCTTCCACCTCACCTCAAGTATGCTTATCTTGAGGATAATCAAAAGATCCCAGTGATTATTGCAAAGGAACTTACTTCCCAATAAGAGGGGCTTTTGCTTAGTGTGCTGAGAAGACACAAGAAGGCTATTGGGTGGAGTTTGGTAAACATAGTAGGTATAAGCCCTCAAGTCTGTGAGCACCACATATTTCTAGAGGAGAGAGCATGGCCTATCCGTCAACCTCAAAGGCGGTTGAACCCCACCATTTTGGAAGTTGTCAAGAAGGAAGTGAACCAATTGCTTGAAGCCGACATCATCTATCCTATCTCGGATAGTGAATGGGTTAGCCCAATACAAGTGGTTCCGAAGAAGTCTGGCGTCACAACAGTGAAGAATGAGCATGGGAAACTCATGGCTACCAGAGTGCAGAATTCTTGGAGAGTGTGTATTGACTACATGCGCTTGAACCAAGCCACTCGCAAGGATCACTACCCATTACCTTTCATCGATCAAATGCTTGATCGCCTGTCAGGTAAATCACACTACTGTTTTCTAGATGGTTATACTGGTTATTTTCAAATCCATATTTCTCCAGAAGACTAGGAGAAAATAACTTTTACATGCCCCTTTGGAATGTATGCATATAAGAGAATGCCTTTTGGCTTATGTAATGCACCGGCTACGTTTTAAAGGTGCACGATGAGTATCTTCTCAGATCCTCTTGAGCATTGTATGGAAGTTTTTATGGATGACTTTAGTGTTTATGGTGATTCGTTTGACCTTTGTTTGGATAGTCTAGCTAGAGTATTAGAAAGATGTGTTAGTTCAAACCTTGAACTTGATTTTGAAAATGTCATTTTATGGTAAAGCTAGGTGTTGTTCTAGGCCATGTTGTTTCTAATACTGGTATATCTGTTGATCCTGCAAAGGTAGATGTTATTTCTGCAAAGGGAAGTCTGTTCGTTTCTTGGTCATGCAGGTTTCTACTGGCATTTTATCAAGGACTTCAGTAAGGTTGCACTGCCTTTGTCCCGTCTACTGCAGAAGGATGTAGAGTTTGAGTTGAGTAAAGATTGCATGGAGGCATTTGACAAGCTGAAGATTGCCTTGACCCACGCTCCTATTGTGAGAGGGCTTGACTGGAGTAGGTCGTTCGAGATCATGTGCGACGCATCAAACTATGCGGTAGGAGCGGCGGTGGCTCAACGCGAAGGTAAGGACCTATATATTATTGCTTATGCTTCTAAAACTTTAGATAGTGCCCAGTCTAATTACACTACCATTGAAAAAGAACTGTTAGCTATTGTTTATACTCTGGATAAATTCTGAGCTTATTTACTTGGAACTAAGGTGGTAGTATATTCAAATTATGCGGCCTTGAAATATCTGTTAGCTAAGAAAGAGTCAAAACCAAGGTTAATCCGTTGGATATTGTTGTTGCAAGAGTTTGATTTAGAGATCAAAGATAAGAGTGGTTCCCAAAATTTAGTGGCAGACCACTTGAGTCGCCTTGAACATATTAAAAGTGACTCCACTCCTATTAATGATGCATTTCCACTTGATAGCTTGCAAGCAATATCCGAGGTGGTTCCTTGGTATGCACCTATAGCTAATTATTTGGTTAGTCGTACCTTTCCTCCTAATTTTACTAAGCATCAGAAGGACAAGTTTAAAAGCAAGTCCAAGTATTACATATGGGATGACCTATATTTATGGAGATGTGGTACTGACTAAATAATTAGATGGTGTGTGCCACAATTTGAAATTCAGTCAATTTTAGAGGCTTGCCACTCTTTTAAGAGTGGTGGACATTTTGGCCCTCAAAGAACTTCTAAAAAAAATTTAGACTGCGGATTTTGGTGGCCCACACTTTTTAAGGATGCTACTGTTTTCTATGACTCTTACCACCAGTGCCAAAGGTTTGGAAATATATCCAAGAGGGATGAGATGCCCCAACAACTTATATTGTTTTGTGAAATTTTTTATGTTTGGGGTATTAACTTCATGGGTCCATTTCCAAACTCGAATGGTTTCTTGTACATCTTGTTAGCTGTTGATTATGTTTCTAAATGGGTGGAAGCAATTCCAACCCGTACTGATGATGCTAACGTTGTATTTCTTTTGTTAGGAATAATATTATTTGTCACTTTGGATGACCACGAGAAATCGTGAGTAGTCAAGGCTCTCATTTTTGTAACAGAAGAATGACAGCTTTACTGAAGAAACATGGAATCATTCACAAGGTGGTGACGGCTTATCATCCCCAAACCAATGGTCAAGCTGAGGTGTCTAATAGGGAGATCAAGTGCAAACTAGAGAAGATCGTGAAGCCTCATCGAAAGGATTGGAGTATTAGAATTGCAGATGTGCTATGGGCTTATCTTACTTCGTATAAGACACCCATCGGCATGAGTCCGTTCCGCCTAGTCTACGGAAAGGCTGGTCATCTTCCGGTAGAGGTGGAACACAAAGCTTAGTGGGTTATGAAGGAATACAACTCAGGATTGGGAAGAGCCAGAATTGAAAGGAAGCTGCAACTACAGGAACTAGAGTGCCTTTGACTAGAAGCATATGAAAACTCAAGGCTCTACAAGGAAAAGGTGAAGGCAGTGCATGACAAGAACATCAAGCGAAGAGAGTTTAGAGCTGGGGATCAAGTCCTTCTCTATAACTCAAGGCTGAGGTTAATGCCAGGCAAGCTGCGGTCAAGGTGGGATAGACCTTACATGGTAGAGAAGGTGGAACTGTATGGCATTGTCCACCTGAGTCACCCCTCAAGCCCTACCTTCTTCAAAGTAAATGGACATCGCTTGAAGCTGTATCATGGTGTGAAGATGAAGAACAACAAGGAGCTAGAGATCTTCCTTTTGAAGGATCCAGCACAGGAAGAGGACTGAGCTTATGAACCGTCCAACTTAAGGACGTTAAACAAAATTGCTTGGTGGGAGAGAACCCACAATGATATGATCTTCCCTTTTTATTAGTTTCATTTTATTCATATTAGTGTTAATTTCCAGTTCTGCATTTTACCTTTACTTTTCTATATTTTTACATTTAAAAAAATGCATATGACGCCCAAGCGTCTATCACACGCACGCGTCATGTGTAGGTGCACAATATTGACAAAAATGACCAGAGAGTTACGCTAGAAATGTGCAGGAAAGGTGCCTAGTGCACAAGCTAAGCCACGCATACGCGTGGGTGATGCGTACGCGTCACCTGCAATTTTGGTCATCCACATGTAAGCATCAGTGACGCGTACGCGTGGGCTGAAAATCGGCGTAAATGAGTGATTTGACCAGAGAGTTGTGCGGCCATGGTGCTGATAACGTGCGTCTAGCACGACCATTGGTCACGTGTACGCGTGACCGACGCTTACACGTCACCTGAATTTTAGCCCATCCACGCGTACGTGTGGGCGACGCATGCGCGTCATATGTGCCGCATCACTTAACTAAGCGCGCCGCCCAGGTCTTCTTCCTTTCACTATTCTTTTCTTTTTCAATTCCTAATTCTCCTTCTTTCTTTTTCCTACTTTCTTCTTCATTCTTTCTACTTCTTCCTTCTTTCTTCTTCCCTTCTCTCACCACCACCGGTGGACTACTACCGGAGACTACTAAGTTCGATAGCTACAATTTTCTTTCCCTTTCTTCTTCCCTTCTTACTCCTCTTCTCTCACTCTTACTCCTATTTAACCCCTATTCTCCTCTTCTCTTTAAGGTTTCTATTCTCCCTCTCTTCTAATTTTTTTTTACTCTTCTTTTAATTCTTGCACTTAAATATTTTATTTATTTTAATTCCATATTAGCTTTGTTATTTATAATTTCTTTTTCATCCTTTTTTTCTTGCATTTTTATGTTGGTGTTGGAACTTTATTTGGGTGATTATTTTGCTATATTTTAGCTTGTGAATATTATGAGGAGTGCTTTGACAATTGACATTTTATTTTGAGTCTCATATATGCTTGAATTAATTACCGTACTTCCTATTTTTAAATTGCACACCAAGTGTTTGTGAAAAAACTCTCATGGAATTTTGAATTCTTTTATATTTTATTCTTATAATTTAATGCCTCTTTTTCACAATCTTTGTAAGTGTATTGAGTATATTAGTCATTAATTGTCAACATAAAAGTGCTCATTATTTTGTTACATGTGATAATTATTGTTGATATTGATGCTTGAGCTATGCTTCTCATGCTTGTTACTTGCATGCTTTTAACCCTCTTGCATCTAGTTGTTATGATATGCCTTCATGATTTTAATTGCCGTCCTATTTGCATGTAGTAGCTACCATGTATTTAAGACACTATTTCCTTTCCTTTGGCATTCATTATCACTTGGACTTTCTTCATTCTGATTTTCAGCTATCTATATTTGACATCTCTTTTCTTTCTTCCTTCCTCAAGATGGACACCAATAAAGGAAAAGAGAAGGCTTCTAACAAGACACCGGTGAAGAGAGGAACTAAAAGAGCACCGGCTAAGGCACAACCATCCACAACAGTCAAGCCACCTACTAAGCGGGTGAAGAGGACTATCCAAGTTGACGAATCATAGAAGGCATTTCCCGCACGGGACTCCGCACAGTTCACTAACCGTTACTATAAGCGGATGTTCCCCGTCTTAGCGAAAAGAAACTACCATAATGAGCACCTCCTCATGCTTCCGACGTACTTCGTTGACTTTGTGGTGACGCGCATTGAAAGGAGACAGTGGGGATTCTTAAGGAGGCAGTCGCGGGAAGACAATCTCTCTTGGGGAGTTGAATTCTACTCCAACTTTCACTCACCTACCTTGCAATCTATCTATGTTTGCCAAAAGCAAGTTCCTGTCTTCGAAGATGCCACTAAGAGAGTGTTGGATCTTTCGCCTAGCCCCGAGGGGTTGGATGCCTAACAAGCGGCCCAGCTTGAGCGCCAGACATACCAGTTTGACTGGGACAGCGTTCTTAGAGTAATTGCCCAACCTGACAGCAATTGGATCTATGGAGAACACCGGGCTAGACCCAAGAACATCTCTGCCCAAGCACTCACCTTGGAAGCTCGCATGTGGATACAGATCATGTCCCATTACATCTTTCCAAGCACTCATGAGTCCACTCTCACCACTGACATGGCCGTCCTCGTCTGGTGCATTCTCACAAAGCAACCTCTCAACCTACCACGCCTCATCCGACAGGCTATAGGACGAGTGCAGATTGTGGGCAACTACCTTTTTCCGCACTGGTCACAAACTTGGTATCTGCAGCTGGAGTTTCCTATCAGGCTGGGGATATGAAGGCCATGATTCCTAGGGATGATGAGTATGTCCCGAATGGGAAGTATATCAGACCTCCAGTACCTTCCGCGAGCCGGAATGAAGGCCCATCCTTTGACGCACCTTCCTCTTCCGCTCCACTATCATGCTCACCACAAGCACCTTCCACCAATCAGTTGCTACTTCAGATCCTTGAGAGGTTCGACTGGCAAGACCGGCGGATTGAGCAAATAGAGTGTCGTAACAAGCGCTGATACAACTACTTGAAGGAGCTCCTTGTTAGCACTCACCCACCTCCGGAAGAGAAAGATATCCCGGACCCCACTTTACATGACAGCATGAAGAGCCATGTTGAGCCGGACAGTAGAAGTGATGCTCCCAACCCCATTTTGCTCATCACTGATGGCATGGAGGACCGTGCCAAGCCTTAAGTGTGGGGAGGTCGGTAACTGACTTTCGAAGGTAACATCTCTCTCTCTCAACACCAATATTTTATTTTTCTTTTATTAGATAGGATAACTTGCATGAGTAATAGTTGCTTGCATTTAGGTACTATTTGGTTGAGTGAAAAATTCTTTTTCAAGATACTATTTTATAGCATTTTACTAATTTGAATCAAAGTTTTAGTTAAACTTATTTGAAGATATTTAATTTGGAACATGGTTTTAGAGGTCGAACGCACAAAACCAGTGAAATTTTGAGCCTACTTGTTTGGTTGCATTTTATCAACCAATGTTTTATTTTGGTGTGTGTTGTTCTCTCTAAAATTGTGATCTATATCTTCCTTGATTCTATATTTCCATGGTTTAATGTATGTATACACTTATATGATTGAGGCCTTGTTTCACTTAGCTCATATATCTATATAGCCTTACTCTATCATTACCCTTTGCAACCCCATGTTGAGCCTATCTTACCCCATTTATTCTTTATTTTAGCACATCATTAACTCTAAGCATAAAATAATAAATGTTCCTAATTTGAATCTTTGATTAGCTTAGACTAGTGAGGTTCACATGAATTGAGTATGGGAAAATTGAATTGGGGAATACATGTTTAGGAGATTGGGTATTTTATTTTCTTATGTGAAAATGTGAAAATAGTTTGAGCACTTGTTCATGCATCTAGCACATTAATCATATGCATTACTTCACTGAACAAATATGAATAATGAGAAAAGAGAAAAAGAAAAGAAGAAAGCAAAAATATAAACGGGGATAAAATGCCCCAATATTAATAAGTGAACTAATGCATATGACTTGTACTTAAAAGATATCAAGGTGCATGAATTTGTAAAAAATAGTTAATGGATGGCTATAGGTTTTGCATTGTAATGACTTGGAATGTCTTAGGTTAGGTGAGAAGTTTAGATTAATCAAGGATTTGGATTTTAGTTCACTTAGCCAAATACATTCCTACCTTGACCGTAACCCCATTACAACCCTTGAAAAGACCTCTTGATATGTGTATTTGTGCATTGAAATGTGTTGATTGGTAGAAGAAAAGAAAGATTTAGAAAGCAAGATTAGTAGAGAACTGAGAGACTTGACCCTCAAACACTAGAGTGATTAGAGTGTATACACTTCCAGTGAGGGTTCGATGCTCAATTCTATGTTCCCAGCTTTCATGAGCTTTCTTCTTGCAAGTTTACTTATATCTTATTGCGTGATTTGAATTAGTGGAATATATTTATGTTTGTCTTGGAGAATTTGTTTACTTTTAACCAAGTAGGTAGAAGCATTTTAGCATGTAGTTGCACTCATATAGATAAGTCGCATTGCATAGGTCTCACCTTTGTCTTCTATCACTCTTTTGGTTTCCTTGAGCTTAGCATGAGGACATGCTAATGTTTTAAGTTTGGGGAGATTGATAAACCACTATTTTATTGTTTATCTTGTGCTAAATTGAGTGGATTTTATCAATTCTTCATACACTTATTCATACAAACTGCATGGTTTTACAAATCCTTCCTAATTTTGTTCCATGAGTGAAAACTTGCTTCCTAATTTTGCGCCATGCACGCGTACGCGTGGATTGAGAAGTTCCACCTTCCATACCACCCGAGAGTTAGGCCTGCACTGTGCGGAAATTGGGCCTGAGGCACAAACCTATTTGCGCGCACGCGCACATGACGCGTACGCGCCACTCTCGAATAAGCCATTGACGCGCGCGCACCATGCGTGCGTACGCGCGGATTTCTTTCTCCCATCCACTTCTCTTTTCTTCTCCTCTTTCCATTTCTTTCATTTCCCTTTTCTTCTTCCCTTCTTCTACCCCTCATCCAACACTTCCAAACACCATTGATAACCATTTATTTTAGTTAGTTAATTAGTTAGTTAGTTAGTTTGTTAGATAGATTTAGTTTAGTTTTCATTTTATTTTCTCCATTTTCATCATAAGTGTTGGATTATTGACTTTGTTTACTATACATTGTTGCCCCTTATTGCCTAAATGCTATTTTAGCATTAATGTTTGTAGATAATCTTTGTTGGACTATTTAATTGAGGTTATATTTTGCTACTTGGTTTTGAGTTTTTCATGCTTACCTTTTAAGAATACCAAGTGATGAGAATTGCATTTGAGCTTGTAACTTTTTTTGAATTGCATGATTTGGCCACCATGTGATTTGAACCGTATTCTTTGATTAGGCAATCTCTTGATGGATGATGTTGTGCATTTACCTTAATGCATTGTATTTCATGATCATACGCATCCATATGTGTTTGGCTTGAATGCTTCCATGCTTCTCTAATGCTTGTTTTACCTTACAAGTTTACTTAAAGCATCTCAAGCACACTAGAATAAGTGAAGTGCATGCTTCTTTTGTGACGTAACTTTTAGGCTAATGTGTGTTCTAAGCCGCACAATTTAGAATTCACACACTTATTCGTCATTCATGTCACACTAATTCACTCATTCATTTCTAGTGATTTACCTCATTCCAACAATGTATGCTTCCTTGCTTTTATATCTTCTCATCTTATGGTGTTATATTTTTGTTTTTCATAAATGATGCACCGTAAGAAATACCGGAAGCAAGACTAAGAACACGCAGCAATCCGGAGAGTCACCGTACCCCCTTGCTCATCTTTGAGTGCACCGAGGACGGTGCAAACTTTTAAGTGTGGGGAGGTCATCCGGCCGGTCGGCGATTTTGGGTGACAAATTTCTAATCCCAACACTTTTGCAATTCATTCTAGGATTTTATGGTTTTTACTTGCATTTTCTTAATTTTTGCATATATATATATACACAAGAAGCTTAGTCAAAATAATGAAATTTTTTTCAAGGATTTCTATCTATAGGGCATCAATTGATTTGAGTGAAAACTTTTCATAGAACTTGCTTGAATCATATATATATTGTGGAACATGGATTTTGAGCTAAGAACACAAGCAAGTGAGATTTGAGCCTAATGGTGTGGTTACATCTTATAACCACTTATTTTTCCCTTCTTGTGTGCATTATTCTCTTTCTATGATTGTAATCTTTGATTTGTTTGATTCTTTATGTCCATTATTTTGTGTATTCATGCATTTATATGATTGAGGCCATCATTTCATTTAACTCACTTACCCAAATAGCCGTACCCCTTATCATCCATTGTTAGCCAATTTGAGCCTACGCTTAACCCACTTGGTTCTTTAATTTAGCACATTACAAGCCTTAAAGCGGAAAACAATAAATGTCCTTATTTGGATCTTTGATTAGCTTAGGCAAGTGTGTGTGAGTATCATTCAAGTGTGGGAACCTTGGGACATTGGGAGAATAAAAGGGTAGTTTTGTATTGTTATTGAAAATATTGGGAATTGGGTACATACTCATGTATTGATCAAATGTAAAACCTTATGCATTGATGTTCTTGTATATAGAAAGAAAAGAAAATGAGAAAAACAAAAGAAAAAAAAGAAAAATAATATGGAAAAGAAAAAGAAAAAAATAGAAAAAGAAGAAAAAGAAAGTAATAAAAAGGGGACAAAATGCCCCAAAGCAAGGTCCAATAAAACTCAATGCATATGTGTTGTGAAATGAAAAGAAATTGCATGAGTATGTGAAAAAGTGAAAAATGGGTAGTTAGGTTAGAACTTAATTGTATAGGATGTCATAGGTTAGGTGGGGAGTTTAAGCTTATCAAAGATTCAAATTTCAAGCTCACTTAACCATATAAGCATCATACCTTGACCCTAGCCCCATTACAACCAAAGAAAAGACCTCATGATACTTGTATGCATGCATGAAATATATGTTGATTGTTACAAGAAGAACAAATCTTGGAAAGCATGATTAGGGGAGAATTGAGAGAATCAACCCTAAACACTTGAGCGAAAGGAGTGCAAACACTACCGGTGAGGGTTTGATGCTCAATTACATGTTTTCACCTATGATCATAATTTTCATGCAAGTTTGTAAAAATATTTAATAACTCAATTTAATTTTGGATTAGACTTGCTAGTCCTTAGCCCTTGTGCATATATGCTTCTTGGGAATTGATTTATTTTGACCAAGCAATTGCATTCATGTAAATAGTTGCATATAGGTAGATTGCATTTAGTTAGTTTCCATTGAATAAATGCCATCCCTTACTTCATTCTTGGTTTTAGCATGAGGACATGCTTGGTTTAAGTGTGGGGAGGTTGATAAACCCTATTTGTAGGGTTTATCTTGTGCTTAATTTAGGGGATTTTATAACCTTTTACCCACATTTATCCATTGAAATAACATGGTTTTATAATTTCTCCTTTAATTGTGCTTAAGAGTGAAAACATGCTTTTTAGGTCTTAAAATAGCTAAATCTAATTCTCCTTGATTCCATTAGATGCCTTGATATGTTTGTTAAGTGATTTAAGGTTTAGGAGGCAAAGATTGGATCAAGGGAATGAAGAAAGAAGCATGAAAAGTTGGAGAACTCATGAAGAAATGAAAGAACCGGAAAGCTATCAAGCCGACCTCTTCGCACTTAAACGACCATAACTTGAGCTACAGAGGTCCAAATGATGCGGTTCCAGTTGGGTTAGAAAGCTAACATCCGGGGCTTCGAAACGATACAAGATTTGCCATAGTTGCTACACGTATGGTGGCGCGCACGCGCATAGTACGCGCACGCGCCGTTGCTGCCATCTGGTTCACTTAAAGCAAAACGTGGCCAGCGAATTCAAAAGCCTTGTGGGCCCAATCCAACTCATTTCTGATGCTATTTAAGCCATGGATTGAAGGGAGAATGAGGATACTTTTAACCATTAGTCATAGTTTAGTTTTAGAAGTAGTTTCTAGAGAGAGAAGCTCTCACTTCTCTCTAGGATTAGGATTAGGATTAGTTCTTAGATCTAGGTTTTAGTCTTTGCTTTCTTCTACTTCTACCTTTCAATTCTTTGTTGTTACATTTATCTTCCTCTATTCTTTTGTTGTAATTTCCTTTATGTTGTTCTTATGCTTTGTTGTGGATCTACTTTTGTTCCTCCTATTCTCTTTCAATTCAATTAGAGGTAATTCATAATAATTGTGTTCATTTGATTTGTTGTTGTTTAATTCCTTGCAATTGAGTAGTGTAGATTTACTTTTCTTGCAATTTTACTATGCTTTCCTTTTATGCCTTCCAAGTGTTTGATGAAATGCTTGGTTGGATTTTAGAGTAGAGTTTTATGTTCTTGGCTTGGAAAGGTAACTTAGGAACTCTTGAGTTACTAATGTCCAAGTAATTACTGATTGGGATCCATTGACTCTAGTTCTCACTAATTGAATTAGTGGAGAGTTAGGACTTATGGACTAGGATTGATATAGCTCATTTGACTTTCCTTTACTACTAGTTAGAGGATGATTTAATGAGATTAATCCTTGCCAATTCTCATATTGTGGTTAGTGATTAGGATAGAGATCCTTGACCACCAACCCTTGCCAAGACCTTTTTAGGCCTTAGTTTACTTTCTTGCCATTTATCTTTCATACTTCTTATCAAAACCCCAAAATAATTCACAACCAATAACAAGACACTTCATTACAATTCCTAGGGAGAACGACCCGAGGTTTGAATACTTCGGTTTATAAATTTTAGGGGTTTGTTTTAGTGACAAACAACTTTTTGTATGAAAGGATTAGTGATTGGTTTAGAAACTATACTTGCAACGAGAATTCATTTGTGAAATTCTAAACCGTCAAAAATCTAATCATCAAGCACCACGGTCTAACTTTCACCTTAAAGCAGCAAGTATGTTTATTTTTATAAGTTGAAGGCTTTACTAGGCTAATGATTTGTATTATATTTCAATTATGATCGGAAGAAAAATGGCCTCAACTTGAGTGGCTAATGTTATGTTCATGGAGCTTACGAACCTAAGTTTATGTTTGCAGTAAATGGCGTCTGTGTCTTATGTAATGAGAGTACCTCCAAAAGTACGTAACTTACCATGGAGGTAAACTATTTATGAATTTTAGTTGGTTTTGTCAGACAATGACCTTTTCATCCACCCACCTTATGCTAAACTTTTCTACTTTAATGACACGCCATGTTAATTTAATCTTTATGAGTTTCTCGTCTTGTTCATGCAACTTTAGTAGTCTCGAACGCATTAGAAAATCTTTGAAAATCTTTAATACAATTTTTCCGACTCAAATAATGGAAAAGAACATAGTTATCCAACATGTGATGATAAAAATATCAAAGTCCAACCTCTCATGTCCTCATACGTGAGCTGAATAATCCAACATGCTAAATATTTTATAACTTAATTACCACACTTTGCCATCGTTTTATGCACATGAATAATATCATTTTTTTTCACATGAAACTTAAGTGTGACACAAGTAATAGATATTATTAGTCTACAACATAATATAAGAAAATTTACCTCCTATGCTATATATTAATTGCATTACGGTAACTAATTTTTTATATTCAATTAGTAAACATCACAATTATGTTTTCGCTTGAGCGCTATTATTAAGGTTAAAAAGGAAAAAACCAAACATGCACAAGTTCAACACCTGGATAAAAAAAAGGCCTATGTCCTAATATTCACTCACAACTCATCAACTAACACGTTGTCCAAAAACAAAAAAACTAATGAACCAAAACTGGTTGAACAATGTTAAAAAATTATGACACTAGTTTTGAAGTCTTAGTAAATTCTGCAACATGTAACACGATGAACTCAGTGTTATTTACACAACCGCCATAAATATAAATGCCACCCCACAAATATACCGCATAACATGTTCCAAGACAAAATAATAAAAATGGATACCTACTACAAATTTCACCTTAAACATCCTGCTTACCTTGAGTTCTACTAACATTAATATAAAGTTACTGCAACCATCAGGAACACATACACACTAGCTTCGACCGCTACTTTGAAGGTTAACTACAGTTATCCACTTCCATAATTCCATGCATTTGACCTCTTCACATCCCAACAAAGCCACCATGTGCACACCCAGCCAGAAATTTATTCACCTTATGGATCATCAAGTGTCACAAAAGACTTGGAGAGTCCATCTTTTATCATAGACAACTTCACATGGCTTGTGGTATCAGCCCCATCCTGAAAGAGATTACCCAGATAAATTAAGATTACAAACCCTAGATCTAAGTGTACCATGATAAAGACATTTGAATCAGCAAACATATTACACAAATTAGAATAAAATCATACGGATTCATCTTGCCACTTTCACGGGCATTTATCGCACCATTTCTATTGTCCATTGCAGATGACACTGGTGCGCTGGTGCAACGGGTCCTCCGGTGTCCAAGATGACCACAATTGCTACATTTGCGCCTCTTCTTCCCCGTCATCGTCAATGACATGTTCACATGCCCAGTTTCCTTTGTCCTCACATGTACAGGAACATTTATTCTGTGAAATTCTCCCCCAACATAACTTGCTCCACTAGATTCCCTAGCCACACCGTACTTTGACTCCAACATGGAGGTGTCCTTTACAATTCTCTCTGCATACACTTTGTAGTCATGCTCATCAAAACAGGAAAACTTTGCTAACCATGTGCATAGATGTATGAATGCGGCCACCGTTCTCTTATATAAAATGCCCTTGTCAATAGCTTCATTAACAATGGACCAATGATTTGCTTCACTCTTTGCTGTTTTCGACCACCTCTTTAGAACCAAACTATCTGGAATCACACACAGATTTAGCCTAACGAAAACAGCTAGTATGTGGATGCATGGCAGACCAAAGGACTCCATCCTCATGCAACTACATCTGAACTTCTACCCCTGACCATCATACAATACTTGCCAAGTCAACCCCGACTTACGATATTTCTCAACTATAAATATATCGCCATTCGATGTGTTATTGCACCCAATGATATTGATCCGCACCGATCACTTAAGAGACTCATGAACTCTAAAAAATATCTCACGAGTGAATTTCAACGTGGCCAACTTCTCTAGCTCAACAAACTCAGTTTAAAGCACTGGTGTTCCATAACAAGACCTAAAATCCAACTCAGCCTCGTTGTCTCGCAAAAAATTAATGCATCACTGAAAGTTTGTTATAAACTTCAATATGCCATAACGACTTTCCACAAACCTCCCTAACTTGCCATGCAAAGACTCGCACCGTGAAGTAGTCCTAAGTCCCGCATAAAAGGGACCCCTAATGTAAGCCGATGCCCAAGAGTACTTTTTCGTATATAAGTCGCTGATCCATTCGACCTCCCTTACACCACACTCTTCCAACATAGCCTCCCATTGCTTCTCAAACTCATGTATGTCAATATCAGCCAACATGCATTGTCTAAACAACTGAGTGAACCAAGGCTGCGAAATATTTGCCGTCGCATTCCTCAAAAAATGCCACGCACACAATCTATGATGGGCCTCGGGAAAAACTTTTTGGATCGTAATTCGCATTGCCGGATCTCCATCTGTAATTACTGCATTAGGTGTTTTGCCTTTCATGCATTCCAAAAACCATGGCAGCACCAAAAACACATGTCTGATTGTGGTGGTTAACCCCAGAAAATACAACAATTGATAGGTTGTACTTGTTTCTCCCGTACGTTGCATCAAAAGCATGTACATCACCGAATATCCGATAATCTTCTTGGCTAGCTCCATCACTCCAAAATAAATTGCAAAGTTGCTTACTCGTCCCAGTCTTGTAACGCCAAAATAACTTTTCATCCACTCGGGCAATGCCCTCCAAATAACGAAATGTGGTATTGACATCTCCATTTTGCATAGCTCGTAGCCTCCTCATCTCATTATACATGTCTTGTTTAGTGAAAGAAACCATATTAAAGCCCCCAGCCTATGCAGCAAACGATTCATATATTTTGGGGATACTTATACCAATTTCCCTCATGCTATTTAACTGTGCTTTCTCAAAATCAGAAATCTTTTGGTGGGACCTCAGATACTCAACAAACTTTGACAATAACAACTCGTGATTGTGTTCTTCTATGAATCGAGACACATACCACATATTCATATTTTTCTTTATAATCCTCATCTTCGCAAGGCAGCCGCACCTTGTAACAACCTTGTCTATCGCTTACGATCGCTCTTTTCCAACCACTTCTTATGTCTAAATCCTTCTCTGTTGCAAACAATTGTGTACCAAACAATTTTCCCATAAATATTCTTAATCTTCTTCCACTGCCTCGTCACAAAACCCTTTACTCGACTATAATCGTTGTAGAACTTTCGTGCTTCTTCCGAACTACTAAACTCCATCCGAAGCACTTGCTCTGCTTTAATTGCTTCGTACTTACTCCACCACTCATCGTATGGACCAACGATGTCTGCATGGCCGCTGCCTACGTCCTCCAGTTCAATTCCAAACTCCAACTCATTTTCCTGTGGCAGCACACAAGAAATATTCAGTAAATTTTACATTAACAACGAGAAAAATCAATCACGTATCCAAATCGTTCCCCTTCATACACCGTTGCTATCCTACTCATCGATTAAGACACTAAAATTTTCCATAGACCATTACTCTAACAAGGAATCCTGAAACTAACTTTACACACCAGTACCCTGCGAGTTAGGCAAAACAAAGAAACACCAGCATCACCGTCCATCTATACATGAACGATTCAACTTACAAAAGCATATTCTAATGATCCCTAACCCTAATTTAATCCTACATCCAACAATATACCATGCTTAAAGAGTCCAGTCGTACCTCTTTATCCTCAACATCTGCCTCTGAATGACTCGAATAGTTCCTCCTCGAACATTCTCTGACGTACGGATCACCCACCTTCTTACTCCAACTTACCATCACACTACATGCAATCTGCAAAAACATGGAACACTAACTTAAACCAATATAACAAAATTATATCCAATCAATTAAAATGCATGTCTTCACACACATACCAATGATAATTGATCATCAATTTGTAGACATAAGATGCGTAACTAACGATGCAAACATAGATAACAAACTATTCACTAATACGACAAATGTTTGTTTTCAATTTAACTGAAAAACGAATCAACACATAACGAGTTAGCAAATTAAGGATTAACAAACTAATAAAAAACATAAATTCAACTAATTAATAAATCAATATGTCCAGCACCATTATACCAATTATACGTTTTCATGGTTAATTTTCCTTAAAATATCTTAAAATGCACCGACTCATTTTAAGTGGTTTAGAAATTGAACTAAATAGTGTTTTCACATATCGAAATTCATTTAAACCAATTTATAATGCATTGCACTAGTTTAAACTAATATATAAAAATACAACCTTTTTAATTTAGAAAACCAATTTAAATTGGTTTATATACGAAAAACAATTTTTAACATATATAAAAATTGATTATAACTCACACTCCTCTCTCCCTCTCTAACCTTAGTAAAGTTAACATAAACTAATTCGAACCCAATTGAATCACCAAATTAGAGACAAACCTAATTGTAAACCAAATGACTAGTTAAACAAAACCAGACATGAATTGAAATTTTTGTTTTATCACCAACAAACTCTCCAATTAATGTAAACAAAAAGGAAATGAGACTATAACAAATAATTATTACCAAAAGTTTATTTTAATCAAAATAGGTTATTATATAAAAAATCATGGCCCATGACAAACTACATACAATTTTCTATATGAATTATAATTGAAAAATAAAATATAGGACTATATATTAATATACGTACATTAACAATTTACTCAAAATATCATACTGCTGAAATTTTAATTAGGTGGTATTTTCCAAGCATCTTTTGGAACCTCCACTACTGCCAGATTCCAATAGAAAAAATAGGGTGAACTCTTCGATAATAGGCAGTGATCCTTCGTCTATTCTAGTGTGTTTCGATTGGCATCTGTTAAACTAAAATTTGAATGAAAATAATTTTATAGAATTGATTCTTGGTACAAGTGAGTCTATGTCAATATGACTTATGTTTCACAACTCTATACCAAAATTGATTGCGCTATAATGAATATTGTTTACATAATATTAGTCAAAATCACTTTTAGATATATAATTAGTAAAAAAAACATGATATTAAATTATAAATCCTTTTAGGTATGTTTAATCTTTTTTATATTCTTTACTACGTTTTTTATATACTATTTTCTCTAGTATTCTATTTTAGTATGTATAAATATTTTACTCTTATAACAACCAATTAATATTTACTTATTAAATTAAAAAATAACACTTAAAAAATAAAAAATATACTTTATAATGAAAATATAAATACTATATGCATAAATCAATAATTCTTTTCTAGTACTCTTTTTAAGTACTCTCTATAATCTTATTTTTATTACCATTTTGGCTTCTTACTTTTCACTACTTATGATTCTATTTTTACTCATGATTATTTTTTTGTGGTCTAATTTACCATTGGTAACAAGAACAACAATACATATCATAAAAAATTAGAATAACAAACGACGCTCAAGAGTTATAATGACAAATTTTATAATATCAAACAAAAGAGATTCTATACTTTTTCTAGTACTCTCACCATTATTTTATTCAGTATTATTTTACACTACCAATTTTTTCTACTAATGACTCTATTATTATCTATAGTCAATTTTTTTGTTAACTTTGTTTTTTTAATAGGATTAATAATTATATTATAATATTACAATAAAAAATGCAATAACAAGAAAATAAAATATAAAAATATAAAATAGTACAAAAAAATGATTACAAAGATTTCAAATTTTTATCAAAAAAATATTAGAACCAATAAAAACCATAGAAATCAAATGTAGACAAACAACTTCTTTCATCATGTGTGGCTGCTGATTTAGGATGCCATTCAGAATACACAAAGTTAAGAAACACAACAATTAAGTGTTCAAGAAATTTAAAGGCAGTTTTCTCCTCCCATAAGGCTAAACCAAACATGTTCCTAATAATCTTCCATCTTGGATCATATTTACAACAAGATCTCAAAAACAAAGAGGTGACGCCAAACAAAATCCATCCATGAATAAAGACTAACCAAATTGGGCACAATCGCACCGAGAACTACTTATTAAACTTAATCTAGTGATTTCCTCAAAATGTCATAAGTATATAAGACGTACAATATTCAAACTACATATAATAGTCTGAAGCAAAGATTTTATTTATTTACTTTTATACATTATCATGTTCAAACAAGTTTAGATATTGGAATGACTTACAGCTTTCTTTTTCAAATTTTAACACAATAATAAATTTCTATAATTCAAGGATAAAATGTCCGATACGAAATCAACAAAGCATAATCAACACACACAAAAATACAATAAGAACAAAAATAAATCAAATTCAACAAATAATTATAACAATTATCTGAGGCTCCAGACTAGGGCAGGATTAACGCATGCGACGGTGACACGACGGGGCTAGAAACGGAGAGAAGACGGATAGAGGCAATATGGCGTCGAACAGAGCACGACGCCATCGACAAAATCGATGACCAGAGAACGTTTCTCCTTACAAACTATAACGCTGGATGGCGATGCAACTCTGATCTTTTATGTCGCCAACGAGGACTGCAGAGTTTGTACAGGGATAGAGTGACAGTGAGTCACTTCAACACTCTCTAGAACTCTTCGGTGTGATGTTTGTGTTTTACATTATGTTAGGTTTTACTGATTTGCTGAATTGTTTCACCATACCTGCACTACTGGACCAGCAGTTTTACACTTAATGGGCTCCAACTGTTTCTGCTTTGCCAGCCCATTAAGCCACCCCAACGAATACGGGCTACTTTGGCTGTCCACTCTCCGCTAGAGCTAATATTAGGCGAAGCTTAGAAGCTACCCTTTAATGTCTTTTAGTTCCTATTTTCATGGGCTTCTTAGTACTTTACCCACAACGTAACAACAAAATTTAAACCCATTACCAGACCGTACATGGAATTTTGCTCTTCCAAAAAGTACACCTTCAAACCAGAAAGTCTAAACACGATATTTGTACAAGAGGGTATGCTATTGCTGTGCGTGGACGACGCCATGGTTAGGATCATCAATAATGCATGCAGCCAAATTTTTTGTTGTCAAGGTCTCCACTGCACCGAACCGCTAAAAATTATAGGTGATTGTTTCCATATGACCATTAATTTGGTGATTGCTCTCGTATCTCAAGATTTGTAAAAGAAATTCATATTCTGTATATGTAGACTAATATAATATAGACACGATATCATTAATTCTAGTCAACTAATAACTAAATAATTTTAAAAGTTAAAATTTAATGTATTTTAAAGATATATTAAATATTATTTATGTATAAATACTAATATATATGTACCATTAACCATGCATGATTAATTATGATTAAATATTATATTCTATTAAAATTAATACAAAATAAAAATTTTTCTTCTCCTTTTCTTCATCCTCCACTGACTCCTAACCCTTCAAAAACTAAAGACCCTCAACTCAGATAAACACTTCACTCTCATATCTGAATTTTTGCCGGCAGCTTTTTCACCATTGCCGTTCATTACCGCTCACCAATACCACCACATCCCTTTTGTCTTTCACTCTTTTGTCTATCTCCAACACCGTCTATCGCGTCCTTGGCCTCTGTGACCCTGATTCCACCGTCCCTGGATCCACTTCCTCTACCAACGTTGTCACGTCTCGCCACTATCTCTCACATCCTGAGCCTCCATTACCCTTGTGTGTCCACTTCCTCCGATCCACCAGAGTCGTCGCGTCTCCATCACGATCTGTCACGTCCGCCCGTGAACCCTATTCGCACCACCCGCGTCCAACTACTCCAATAGTGTCGTCGCATCTCACCGTGGCCACTACGTCCGCCGTCACTGCCGGTAGCAATCTATTTTTCCCTCCTAAACCAGGGGTACAGAGCCAACAGTGATATTGGGTTAGGTTTTCATCTTTCAAAATATTCTCTGGACTTATTTTGGCTATTATCTAAACTTGTCTTGCATCCTCTATTCAAACTATGAATTGTATTTTGTCGAGTCTCTCTTGGTAATTACCAAATCAATTATTAGCATTGCCATCACATTTAATTTATGGATAAAACTTGCTGTTGTTAATTTAATGTGTTCTCAATTACAATAGGTGACTAATGATGATAGAAACTAGTAATGTCAATTGAGCCCAATACCTTAAGGCTGGCCCTAAACCCTTTAAAATAATTTTAGCCCATAGCCCCATAAATTATAAAAACATATTTTATAAGCCCTGACCCTAATTAAGCCCCACAAAAAAACAAAACAGGGCTGACCCTACAAACCCTAAAGTCCTTATCCTGGTACGATTGCATTCAGTCCCTTATTCAAGAATCGGCCTCTTCCTCCCTCACTCCTTGAGACCTCCACTGAACGTGAAGACTGAAGACGAATTCATGTGCTAAAACCTGACGCGGTGATTCGGTGAAGCCAAACGTGAATGCGGTGCTTCTCTTCCTCCTTGGCGCAGTGCTCCTCCTCCCCCTGACGTCGTGCACTTTTTTCTTCTTCAGAATTCCAAAGGTGACTTTCTTCTTCTTCTCTCCCTCTCTTAGAGTTTTTTCCTTTCTATTTTGCTTATTTCTGCTTGATTTCAAAATGGAAATTTTCAGATTAGTTCAAATTAGTTTGCCGTTGATTCAGGAAAAAAATTGGTCATTGATTCAGGGTACCCTATTCATAACAAAACCATTAAAGAACAAAATGAATGCTTATTGTAATTTACATTGCATTTATTCTGAAGAAACCAATATACTAACTGAATTTGGAATATTTAGTTTGCAAGTAGTAATGGAACCGGGTATTGTTGAGCCTCCAATATTCGGTTTGTGCTTTCTTTTGATTGTTATTATGAAATTGCTTTAGAACCAATAATATCGTTTGTGAAAGCATCAATTGTCATTGGAGGGTATCACTGTATTAATTAGTTGGTTGATAATCTTTTAATCTTTGATTTGGATTCATCAAAATTAAGCTTCAATTCTTCACTATAATTTTGTACATTTTAAGGGAAAATATTTTATTTTGAGAATCAAAAGAGAAATAGGATTCTTTGATAAGTGGAAATTATCAAGTTAACTTTGAATTTTAAAGTCTTTTATGCAGATGGAAAAATTTATGCATTGATATTTTGGATTAATAAGGCTTGATTTATTCCTTCTTTGTACAATTATATTCTCTTGAATGTCAAATTGGAGTTTTTTTGTTGTTTCTTAAATTCTTGGGATGAAAAAGGCTTATTCGGCAAGATATTTAGGAACATATTTTGTTCTTATTTAGATCAGTTGATTATAAAGTAAAGTTTAGTGCAAAAGATTATAAAGTGGGTTGTTGTTGTTGCAGAATTTTAAATTTTTAATACAAGTATTTCATAATCAATGAACACTGTTGTTGTTGCTGTAGAATTTTAATACATATTATTTGGATATGATTAAGAAATTTATAAACATGGATGATGAGATTGTTTTTAAGACTCCTGTTCAAGCTTCTGGTAGTGTTGATTCTGATAAAAAAATCTAATGTTTGGAGATTTTTTAAGAAGATTGGAAAAGACAGAGATGGTATAGAAAAGGCTGAATGTAATTTTTGTAATCATGAATACAAAATTGAAAAAAATCCAAAAACTAAATAGCTACGAGACTTCTCATCTGAGCCGTCATATAGTTTCTTGTCTATCCATACCCCTTAGTATTAGATTTGATGATGATATAGGGGGTCTTCCAACCAAAATTTATTAGAATGCTCATCGGAAAAAACTCGCTCAGGCTATAGTGAATCATGATCTTGCGTTTAGCTTTGTTGAGTATGAGGGTATTAAGGATTTATTACATTAGTCCGACGATTGTAATGTCTTCTAGAAACACTATTAGTTTCAGATCTTAAAATGATTTATTCAATAGAGAAAGATAAATTGAAGTAAAAGATGTCTAGGATACCTAATAGAATTTGTTTGATATCTGATGTGTGGACAGCATCTACCACTGAAGGATATATTTGTCTGATAGCTCATTTTGTTTATGAGAATTGGCGACTAGTGAGTAAGATTTTGAATTTTTGTCGAATGATTCCTATACGCCCTAACTTTTAGCACCTCATGATCGTACTAAAATCTCAGGTGTTACTTAGCTCTAAACCTTTTTATTCTATACTATTTTTATTTAATATTGAGCCTTCACGAATACAAACTGAAATTTCACCAAGAAAACAAAGAGTCAGTACTTTAAATCATTTAATCACAAAATTATATATATCCACGTAGCATTATATACATAGACTTACTCAAAGATTCTCAAATACAATTCCTGCCCCTCCAAAAACCAAAACAGTAAATGACGAGGGGAAAATAAAATCTAACAACTCAACTTGTAAACAGAATCTTCAATGTTCTTGTAATTCTGCACTAAGCCTTCGTACCTGTAGCTGAAAGGGGTGGAGATAGGGGGTAAGAACTGGTGAGTTTTTAGTAGGGTCAATGTTAGAAGTTAAGTTCACTTCATTATGTTCTTAGTCAATAACAACAGTCAACAATGTATAATTCAACTCAACAATTACAAAACATAGAATTCAATCACAAGCACACACAATCATAGAAAACACAATCACAAACAAATATGCGCAAACAAGTATGATGCATGCCTAGTCCTATACAGGCCATGAGCTCATGTGTAGGTTTGTTGCCCATTCCCGACACCGGTCCTGAGATAAGCGTTTCGTACCACCGTCCTTATCTCAGCCAACGTCCTCTCCATGAACGTTATGCATCACCGTTCTCATGGAGAATCTTCCTTTCAGTCTCCAGTGAGCGTTACGCATCGCCGTTCTCACTGAGCCATCCATATAGTATCAAGTGAGTGTTACGCATTGCCGTCCCCACTAGACACTTGGCACTAAGGCCTAAACAGCATTCAACTCTATTTTAATCTTTGTTCTCTGCTCTACTGTGGCAGAGATCCCTCTAGTTAATACATTCTTTCATTCCTGCCCTCTACTCTCCTGTGGCAGATGTTCTTTAGATTCTTTTAATATTTGCTCTCTGCTCTCTTGTGGCAGAGGTTCTTTATTATTGTTCTTTTATTCTTTTAATTCTTTTGTTCTCCGTTATTTATTGAATTATATTTTCACTTAACTCAGCAACTCTTGTCTGAGTTTGGCTTCCAGTGTCATAACCTCTGTAAGTAACCTCTGTCTTACAAGTGCAACCATCCTCTGGAGTGGCCGATATATCTCTGGAAAGCAAATCTCAGTGGACTCACCACCATATCTTTACTTATCTCATTTTATTTTCATTAATTCTTTCTTTATTTTCTCTGTTATCATTTCACAATATAATTTATCTTCGTATTATTTTCTCACATTTTCCTAAGTGTCTTATGATTATAAAGTTCTTTAATTAAATCTACATTCTCTAAAGCTTTTAAGATCACTATGTTTGCTCTTCTCTGTCTTATGATAACACTAATAATATCTTTACTAGATAATATTCTTAATAAAATAATAATAGCAATAATATAAATAAGATATTTTAAATAATAAATATAATATATATATATATATATCTTTTCTTAAAACTTAGTTTATAAATCCTTAGTTTTAAACTTTTATTAATTACTTTCTAATTCACAAACTTTTTAATATTCTATTTTTAAACTTGATATTTTATAAAATTATATTTGAACCCTCACTTATTTTCAAATTTATAAAAATAACTCTGAATTTTTATGAAATATCTATTTTACCCCTAAACTTTACTTATTACCCAAAATACCCAAAAACTTATATAATTGTAAATTTAACTCTGATCTTTTTATCAAATTATATTTTTATATTCAAAAATAATATTTGTGTTGGTGAAAAATATTCTTTTCAAAATTTAAACCTTCTCAAAATATATACTTGACTTTAAATCCGTTTTTGAGTCTTTCGATTAACGATTTTTCTCAACTTTTAATTTAATCTTTTAACCAACAAATCTCATCAATTTTCTCAAAATACCACATCACAACAGTCCCCAAAACTATTAAAATAACCACAGCTGAGCTGGTTCTCATAGCCAAACCAACAAATCACAGGCAACAACAATAATTTAACATAAACTCATTCAAACTCAATCAATAATCAACCAAATCAACATTCACTTATCAAATTCATATTTAATTATTATAAAATTATCAAACCCTACCACCGTACAAAATAAAAACAACAAAAGCTCCGAAGAAGCTTTTTGACCGAGCTGCTGAAGACGAAAATGTCAGAAATCATCTGTGCCTCCTAAAACTCAAATTGGCCGAACTCAAGAGGAATGAGAGAACTATGTCACCGTCAATTTCTACCAAACGAAAATGACACCAACACGTAGAGGAGAAAGATACAAATACTTTTACCAGATTAGAATTTTTGTTGGAGTTATGAATATAAAAAAAATCAAGCTCAGAAGCTTTCAGTTTTCCATGGAAATGTCATGTTCTCTCTCTTTCTTTCTCTCAATGCTACGGTGAAAAGGAAAACAAAATGAGATTAGGATGATGATTATGTGGTGTAATTAATGTGGAGGTTGGGTGTCAAGTCTTAAAGCTGTTGAGCCAACGATTTAAGTTATAAATATCTTAAACGGATAACTATGAAAACTGGATATATTAAAACACAAGTAATAATATATACGAGTTACTAATATAAATGACATCAGTAACATAATGATAAAAGATATACGCTGAAGCATTAGGAAAGCTACGTTCACCGAGAAGTACCGATATTTACTCATATCGGCAGATATCGAACTCGATAATAATATTATTAACTAAATTTTGTTTTTAAATTAAAAACATCAATTACTTAAATTAATATATATATATATATATAATTTTTATTATTTATAAATTAATAAAATTATAGTTTTATTTATGTAAAATATTTTATCATAATAAAAATATATAAGAATTTGAATTTAATTGAACTCAAATAGTTATAAAATTAATTTAATTACTTATAATAAAATAATTACTTATAATTTATAAAATAAATTATAAGTTATTTATATTTATATTTTCAAAATTGTGGGTTGTTATAATTCCTCGGTGACGGATCTAAAAAATTTTGATAGTGGAAGCAAAATATATATAACATGATAATTTTTATAATAAAAATATTATGCTTACATAAAAAATTAGCTATCAAGTTATCTACTATAAATTTATGTATAAATATATATATTATTTAACTTATTTTCAATGTATATTTTGTATTTCAAGATTTATTTTATACAAGTAATTATTTTTTATGTATACATAACATAATTGTTGGTATAATTATATTTCGTTATTATAAAATATGATTACTCTTCAAAATATCTAATTACAAATTAAAAAACTAAAATAGTAATTTAACTATTAACATATAATTTAGAATTTTTTTTATATTTCATATTTTGAAAAAGTTGAATAATTTTTCATTGACAATATAATCAAAATGTCTCTTTTTTATATATATGTTGTTAAACAATCATTTAAAAATATTTAAATTCCACCTTTCATACAATTAGCTCTGATCTTAATGATATTCATAGTTGAAAAAGTTCATTCACTTAGTGTAATCGTTACGAAAAAAATTAAAACTAATTTCAAAAGAAAAAAAACACCAATGGAAAGAATATTCAAGTCGATTTATAATAAGAAAGAACACCAATCTCATTTAAGTTTGAGAATTTATCATTATAATGGACATCTAATATGAAGTTTTTAAATTGAATATCAATTATCAAAAGTTGAATAAAAAATTAATGTGGGGTCAAATTTAATAATTTAATGAGGGCAAATAAATATTATTATGATGTACTATTCAAAAATTCCAAATTGTAGTGGGGGCGCTTACCCCTGCTATAATATTTGAACTCTTTGAAGTAATGGGGTATTGATAAGAAAGTATTCTCTTTACTTTAGATAATGCTTCTGCAAATGACAACATGCAAAACATCTTAAAAACTCACCTACGTAAGCAGAATAGTTTGCTTTGGAATGGAGAATATTTTTAGGTACGTTGTTCTGCTCACATTTTAAATTTGATTGTTCAAGAAGGATTAAAGGTGGCTGCTGGAGCTTTATTTAAAATCAGACACTATAAGAAAAATACCCATTCAAGTACACTTGAAAAGTGTAGCCAAAAGTGAAAAAAAATATGCCTTAGGCTACAACTATGCTTTTTGGGCTACGGCTACGCTTTTTGGGGTGATCCCTATTCGACCATTGCCTATTCTCAAAGGCTACGCTTTTCTGCACCAAGGGCTACGCTTTTGGCATTTGGGAATAGCGTGCGCTTTTCAAGTAATGCTGTCCAGGACCAAAGGCTACGCTTTTCAGTTTTTATTTTTCCAGAATAGGCTACGTTTTTCAACGCTACCGCATCACCTGTAAAGCGTAGCCATATTGTATACCATAGCTACTTTTTATAAGCGTAGCCTTAGGTCCCTCATTTTTTTTGTATACTATAACTACTGTATATAAGTGTAGCCTTATGTCTCGTTTTTTTCCGTATACTATAGCTACTGTATATAAGTGTAGCCTTAAGTCTCTTTTTTTTTGTATATATATATATATATATATATATATATATATATATATATATATATATATATATATATATATAACTATCTAATAATTATTAATACAACATAATAGTTAATATGATTACATGTATAATAATTCTGCATTTTTATTTAAATGAGTTGAATATTACAAAATAAAAATAAATATATAATTATACTAAATAATTTCTTTAAATAATAAAAATTATCTCTAACCAAAATATATTTATAATATTGATCCAAAAGTACTAGAATGAAGTTAACTGTAAAAATTCATACATCTCACACTAAAGTAAGCATAGCCATATCAAAACCATAATATCACTTAGCCAATAAAAGTATCTTCTAATAAAAGTCATTAGTCAACCATACATGTAAAGATTCTAAATAGCACTCTATCTTAGCCAATAAATCACAATAATAGTCAGCTTAATCTTCATTGCTTAATCTTCATTGTTACCCTGCATAATTATATAAAAAAGTAGTTAAAAAAAATATTCATAATGACACTCGTAATTATAAAAAATAAATAGAACACGTAGACATAGTAAACCAAGAAAGCATATACTAAAAAAATTAGATATAGGGACAATCTGCAGGTGTTTCTTTCTTCCATTTCCTTTAACACGATCCTGATATGTCCCTATAGCATTTTTCATGCACTAATTAACCAGACTTTTACACTTAAATTAGATATAGGGACAAATTTATATGTACCAAGTGCACAAAATCAGAAACACAACAACCAGAATTGCACAAACAAATTTCATCCATAGCAATACAACTTCAGTGTTAATAAAGCGAACAAACATTTCCAGCCATAGCAATTAATGTAAATGCAAGTAAAAAACTATGGAACAAGGAATAGATAAGGACATACCACATCTAAGTTCAAAAAATGAGTTGATCCATGGCAGCTATTTGCATCAATCGCAGAGTGTTGGATGTCTTGTAATAAAGCTTCTAGTTCTTCTGGCCTCATTCCAGGTTCCGATCGCTGCAGCATTAACTTGATCATATTTTGCAACCCATGAATCTCTTTCTCTTATTTTTGCTGTTTGGCCTCTTGTTTTTGCTGTTGGGCCTCCATGTGTCCAAGTTTATCCTTCAGACTGGACACTTCCTCTTTCTGCTGATTCTTGATTTCATTAATTTCAGCATGCTTTTTTAATTCAATTTTTGTCACAGATCTTCCATACAACCTTACCCGACCTGGTTGTTCTTTCCCGAATAAGGCCTCAATTGCTTCCTCTTTTGTTTCACCAGTAGCTTGGCGGTGTTGGAAGTCTTCCTGCATAGAAGAAACATTTAAAATTGAATTAGTTACCATATCCTAAATTTGAAATGTAATTATGAATGATTCAATGAACTCTTACTACAGCAGTCTGTGTTTCCTCATCCACTTCTTTCCTCTTCCGACTTGTTTGGGTAGCAATGAACATCTCAAACCTTTTTGGTTCCTCGTTTGTTTTCTTTGTTGCTCGCTGCAAAACAAGATCTTACTTTGGTGTCTTCCTTCAATTTATGCAAATATAAATTCTAATAAATATAAATCTACTGTTTACCATAGCTACTCGTACTCTTCCGAAATTGATTGGCCCATGCAATGTGGAAACTTCTTTTTTTTCCTTGTGTTGCTTGTTTCTTTATGACTTATTGACTGGAAGTGAAGAAAAAGTTAGCATACAGTTACTAACATGTGCAGCATAATGAGAGAGGCAAATCTACTAGCAAGGCTACATTATTAAGCTAAAGCACTGAAAAATATGTCACATTCACTCGTTAAATATTATTCAAAAACATGAACCTAACTCTACATCTGATTACACAAACTATTTAGTACAATTTATCCATGAAGCGACAATATATAAGCCCCCAATTTCAAAGTGTTCAAAAAATTGCTCATGAACAATACCCAAAAGCAAGCATAAAAGATCTATTTATAATACATTGGAGCACCTGATCACATTTCCACACCGTGACATATCTTCTCGTCGTAACAATTTTGCAAACCTTCTTCATCAGATCGAACAGAAGACATAAAGAAGGAATCCAGAAAGCACACCTCAAGTTAAAAGCACCAACTAACAAGGATATAAGCAACCTCAACTTGCCAAGAAATTTTTTTCTATTAAAAATATATCATATATTACAGACTTAGTGGACATAATAAGAAAGAATTGACAAGGCAGTGTGTATAGAGGAGGAATAGAAGTATATCTAGGAACCATGTCAAAATTAAATGTAGTTGACGAAGCAAGATGCCAAATAGGATATTGAGTAACTATAAGCAACGGGTAATATAAGCAACATGGCAAAATCCATTTACTTTTATTAGTAACATGGCAAAAACCATTTACCAAGAGTAAAATTTTTCTACTGGATATAATCAAAATGGCAAAATCCACTGGTAGATTCGTTTCATGTTCAATAGGGTATGACAACAAATAATATAAATATTTTGTTTACATTTATTAGTAAATATTAAATTTACTTAAAAGAAATTGGGTCCAATTGAAATTCTGACTTGTTGCTATGTACAAAATATATCACCATTTAATGTGATAAAATCATAGCTCTAGTTTCTAAGGATGCCTCTCAGCTGGGGTAGAAAAACTTAAAACGGCAAGCATTATATGCAGAAGCTCATGATCCTAGCCAGCCTAAGGCTATATAGAATTATAGATAGTTTCATTTCATTTATATATTCATTCTGATTTCTTAAAAGAGTGATGCAAACTGTCCTCTGTTCTATTATATAAGCTAAAGGGTACAATAATTAAAAACAAGACAAATGCACAAGACATGTGCACAAAATTTACAATGTATGTTCATTATTCAAATAAGGCTATAATGGGCATCATCAAATTTCACCTGATCACTCAAATAACTAACATCCTTTCATTAAGTAGGCCACATATAGAATAGGACAGTTACCATTCTACTAATAAACTTTAGCAGAACATAATAACAAATAATTATATAAAACCGTGAACAGATCACTATCACCAAGGTAACGTTCAACTCACACCATCATACAAATTAAATAAGTACTACCAATTTAATAGGGTAAGAGTTTTCAAATCAATACACACAAGAGGGGAAACTTTAAATTATGCATGCAACCACAATAATGGAGCTGAGAAATAAGAAGTTACCCGGCTTACTGAGCAAACGCTGCATTTCTTGTTGAGATCAAAGAGCCAGAGAGAGAGAGAGTTATCAAAACAATCTAAAGCTCATGGCAGCCACCAAATTTTGCTCCTGAAAAGGAAACACAATTTTGGACGAAGAAAATTATTAATCTTCAACATGCATTTGGATTCAGTCTCAATGAATAAGCTAATGAAAAAACCAACCATGAACAAAAGGAGTAATGTTACATATTGATATTCCTAGATATTGTAGTATAAAAAAACCTAAAAACAATCGAATTTCAATAAACTAAGTTGGCAAAGTATTCGCCTTGGTGGTGCTAAGACGCCTCAATTATGAGGTTAACTTGTAAATTACTGAAAAGCCCTCAGTTCAAACTTTATCAATTTACAATTTGATGGCTGGTCAGTTTTACTTATAATTTGTTAACATTTTCATTAAACCAATTTGAGACAAAGCTAGTTCTTAATTTAATCATTTCATCATTTTTCTTTGAAATAGCTCTCAATATCTCTCTCCGGAGAGTGCAACCCCTTCTTTTTATTTGACATTCCTTAATAGAATATTGAACCAACACGGATTCTTTCTTTATTCCTGTTCAACAGAGACAATGGGCTCCTTAAAAACTAGCTCAGTCTTGTTTTATACACCTAAAATTGAGACTTTTAACTTCTTAACTGAGGATTGCAGGTAAGTTTCTAGTGATCTCTTGTCATTATCAATACTACCTTGGCTTCCTTCTCAACTTTTAAAATACCCTTCTGAACATAGCTATGATAGCTCACATAAGATCCAGGGAAAACAGATGGGGAAGGGGGAGTTTTCCCACAAAGAAATTAGTTCTATAACACAGTAATGCCTTTAGACATGGAAATCAAGTAAAAGAAACAAACTTTAAAATGAAACAGAAAAACACACAAAAAAGATAAAAATAAAAAACTTATAAGAGAATGTAAGATAGGTCAAAAGCCAAGTTTTCTAGAAGAAATGGAAGCTGAAAACAGAGAAACCGAAGCCAACTTATTCATTGAGAAAAATTATTAAGGCTGCATTTGGATTCAGTCTCAAACAAAAATACAGAGAAAATAGACAAGCTGTATATTAAATCGCAGTTCACAAACCCTAAAATACCACACATCTTCATCAACAACAGCATGCATGTTATCAAATTACAGTTCACAAACCCATATTTCACAGATTAAAACCCCCAAATTTAAACCCCTAAAATCAGAATCCTAAGCCTCTGAAATTTCAGAACCAAATAGAAATGAATACATACTTATTCAATGATGTGAGAACAGAGAAGACGATGATGTAAGCACAGAGATGACGATGGTGAGAGTGGCATAGCAACGATGATGAAGGCGGTGCAGCGACGATCAATGCAAGATGACGAAGAGGAGCGACGGTCAGTGGTGCAGCAATGTGGAGAGTGGTGAGTAGGGGGTGACAACGGTCACTGGCGAGATTGAGAGGGTTTCTTCTTGTTGTGAGAGGGTCAATGGTGAGAGTGAGATGGTCAATGGCGAGAGCGAGAGTGAGAGGGTCAATGGCGAGAGTGAAGAGAGTGAGTGGGGGGCGACGATGGTGAGATTTGGAGGTAGGGTTTCTACTTCGTGATGGTGATGAGTGAGTTTTTGAGGGTTTACGAAAGGGGATGAAGGTGCGTGCTTTGGAGGTGAGTGAGATTTGGAGGGAATGACAAAAATTTTACTAAGTGTATGTGACTTTACTTTCAGGAAAAAGAGGAAAAAAATTCACCAAGTGTCAAGTTTTTTGCTCTAGATACATTAGGCATCACTTTTAAAATGCACCCAAAATTTAACAAATAAGCTACCCTCTAAAAGCGTTTTCTTTGATACGAAAAGTGAACCTATAGATATCAACCTACGGCTACGCTTTATAAGTGATTTCTATAATACCTAAGGCTACACTTTTTAAATGATGCTGCAATTGTGTATCCTTTTCTCTTATAAAAAGGCAACACGGAGAAAAGGATAGCCTATTATGAATAGGCTACGCTTTTCAAATGTAGCTTAAAAAAGTGTGGCTGAATGGGTATTTTTCTTGTAGTGCGCTGAGGGTCGTCAACTCGTCATCACCGAGAGGCGAGAAGCAGTGCAACACCGTCGTGACTCTGAGGCTGGTGAGTGGTGACGGAAGCCATGATGGTGGATGGTGAGAGACAAATAGAGGGTTGAGAGGGAAATGGTGATGGCAGATGGTGAGAGGCGTGGCAAAGAGAGGGCTGAGAGAGGAAAAGTGGCGACACCGTTCGTGAGCCGTGAGGGGGACCGAGGGTGCATGGCTGCGTCTTGTGGTGCTAAGAGAAGAGGGCTGTGTGCAGACCCTAGAGTGTATGGTAAGTGTTTGTGAGTTGTGTCAAATTATTTTGCTCTAGATACATTAGGCATCACTTTTAAAATGCACCAAAAACTGAACGAATAGGCTACCCTCTAAAAGTGTCTCCCTTGATACGAAAAGTGAACCTATAGATATCAACCTACGGCTACGCTTTATAAGTGATTTTTATAACACCTAAGGCTACACTTTTTAAATGATGCCACCATTGTATATCCTTTTCTCTTATAAAAAGGCAACACGGAGAAAAGCGTAGCCTATTCATGGAATAGGCTACGCTTTTCAAATGTAGCTTCAAAAAAGTGTGGCTGAATGGGTATTTTTCTTGTAGTGGAGAGAGTGTGAAATATGTGAAAGCTTCTGTTGGGAGAGTGGTGAAATTTAAAGATTGTGTGCAGCAAGCAAAAATTGAAGAAGTTGTTGGTTTAAAATCAGATGTTCCAACTTGATGGAATTCTACAAATATGATGTTGGAAAGTGCAATTAGATTTTAAAAAGTATTTGACATCCTTAGTATTGTAGATGGAGCTTATAAATATTGTACGACAAATGAAGAATAGATCTTAGAAAAAATGTGTGAATTTTTAGAACCATTTTATGAAACTACAAACCTTATTTCGGGTTTATCATATCCAACATCAAATTTGTATTTTATGCATGTTTGGAAAATTGAATGTCTTTTGGAAGACAATCAAATTCATGATGATGCTGTTATTATGGATATAGCTTTCAGAATGAAGATGAAGTTTGATAAATATTGGAAGGATTATAGATTTATAGCACCGTCTTGACTTTTGGGGCAATTCTTGATTCTCGATTAAAGTTAAAGTTCTTGAGATTTTGTTATAAAAATTTAGTTCCTTCAACCTTTGAATTGAAGACAAATGAAGTATTGGAGAAATTTAAAAGGTTGTATGGATTGGAGAGCATATAAATATTTTTTGTGGTTCAACAATTTCTCAAAGTAGTAACCAATTATCTAAGTCACCTGAAGAATGAAGACTTACAAAGAAGAGCAAAATGGTGATAAAGGTATTTAATTCTAATCTAGTATTATTTTTCTCCTATTATGTTTATTCGTTACTTAAATAATCTTTATACTACATCTTTTAGGAGTTTAGAGAATTTGACTGTGAAACCCAAACTTCCACAGATAAAGATGAATTAGAGATTTATCCAACGGAAGGTTTAATTCACACCAACGAAGATAATTTGAAGTATAATGTGCTGAATTTTTAAAAGACTAATGAGAATAGGTTTCCCATGTTGTCAGTTGTGGCCAGAGATGTTTTAAGTATTTCCATCTCTACAGTAGCATCTGAGTTTGCATTCAGTATCAGTAGGCATCTTTTAACAAAATACAGAAGTTTCACTCTTCATGAGCATGTCCAAATGCTTATTTGCACAAGGAATTAGTTACATAGATTTGTTCTAAATTATGATGGTAAACATTTATGCAATTTTTTAAAATAGTATTTTAAATTGAGTTTCTAATTATTTTTTAATTGGTTAATTTTAGATGATGAAATTAGTGAAATTCATGAAGAAGAAGTGTTAACGGAATCGACGTATCCCCCTCAACATTCATGATTTTAGATGATGAATTTTTGTGTAAAGTTTATTTTGATTTTTTAAAGACATTATTGATGGATACTAAAGAGTAAGGAGAAGGGTGATGTGATAGTGAATGCCATGTTTGATTTCTTGATGTATATATTTAAAAGTTAGATTTAATATGATCAATGCACATTATTAACATTTATTTTTCAATTTCTTTATTTTCTACACATAAAAATGACAACGGGATAGAATAAACTAATGACTTTTAATATGTTTTATGTGTGTTGTTGAGATAGAGAACAATGTAAAAAAAAAAGAGAAAACTAGGTGACCCGTGGGTTAGGCCTAGGGATTTTAACCTGTGAGAACTTTTTGTCCCTAAGGACTTTTTAAAAATTTGACTCTATTAGTTACAGGAGCTTTTGTTCTTCTAACCCTATAAAGTAGGGCCAAAGCCCTATAAGACCAAACATATTGATACTGTAAAACCCGATTAATTAAGGACTAATTAATGCATAAATGAGAATTTATTCTAGAAAGCCAAAAATGTGATTTTTATGGCTAAATATGATAGAGGAGTTTGAGACGAGAAATTCGATACCAATTTTGTAAAAATCAGACCAAGATTGGACCGACGGGCCAAACCGGACTAACCGAACCCATATTGGGCCCTTGACCCAACCTAACTAAACCTAATACACTCATTTCAGCACTCTCTCTCCTCACTGCACTCAAGAAACATGCTGAAAATGGAAGCAAATGGGTGAAGAACACTCTCTCAAGTTCTAACCCTTGTTTGATCTTCAAACCACCATAATTTTTAACCTAGAGCTCCGATTACTGCACTGTTTATGGCCACGCATTCACTGTGAAGAGCTCTACAAAACTCACTACTTTATTCCTGAGATAAGACATGATTTTGGTTCAGTTTTTATCCCTAAAATTCGAATTTTAAGGTGAAAGTGTTGAGATTTTGGGCTCTTTGATGTTATAGGACCCAACACTCTTGAAGGAGAAGGTTAATCTTGTCTCCTTGAACCTTGGGTGTGGTAAGATTCTCAATCCTATTGTAATTTGTTGATTTATGATGTTTGGGTATGATAATTGTGGCTTAGGTAGTGTGTATGTGAATATTGGAGCTTGATTGATATTTTGGAAAGCTTGAAAGAGGGCTTTAGTGTGATAAAAATCTATTCTTGGAGGTGTTGAGACCTTGAGAGCTTGTGGACAACTGTTTTGGAAGTGCTCCGGTTGAGCTTGGGAAATTGGCTAAGGTATGGTCTCGGTTTTCTGTATCTAAAATGTAATGTGGTGTAAAAACTTAGGCTAGAGGCCCTAAGATAGGCATTGAATTGTTGACATTATTGAATGGTTGAGATATATGATGTGGTCATATATGTGATTTTGAAAATTGATGCCTTGATGGTATGATATATGAGAAAATGCATGTTGTGATATATGATTGATGAATGGTTGAGGTTGAATTATGGGTGAAACCATGTTGATGGTAAGTATGATATTGATTATGTATAATGATGGTTGATTGGAAATGGTATTATTGGAAATCGGGATGAGGAAGGATGTATGACATGTTAATGTGTTTGTCTTTTAGCCATTTGATTGAGAAGTGTTAAAATGGTTTGGTGGTGGTTTTGGGAATTGTAGTAAAATGTTAATGTGTGAGTTGAGGAGGCTTGATGTTGATTTTTATATATTTTGATTGACTTAAAAAATGGTTGAAATTGGCATGTTTTGGGTTGATTTTGAAAAGGGATGAAGTTGGTTTGTTTTGAAAATGGCACTTTGTGGTTTGTATGAAAATATGGTTTTTGGGCATATTTTGACGGGGCATAACTTGGACTCCGAATCCCCGTTTTGTGCCAAACTTGTTTAGAAATGAAATTAGATCCAGGATGTTCATGCCGTTCAAAGAACGGGTGAAAAATGATTTAAAATGAAGAAGTTATGTCCGTCGAAAGATTGGGGGTTGAATCTATGAATTCTGCAGCTTTTAACTTAGAAATATTTTTAGCAGAATACCCCCCACGCGTAGGTGGTGGATGAAATTGTGATACAAGAGTTTCAGGCACTGTAAGAGAAGCTCACAGCTCCGTTCAACTTAACCAGCAAGTGTACTGGGTCATCCAAGTAATACCTTACGTGAGTAAGGGTCGATCCCACAGAGATTGTTGGTATGAAGCAAGCTATGGTCACCTTGCAAATCTCAGTTAGGCAGATTAAATGGTTATGGGTTTTGAAAATTAATAATAAATAGAAAATAAAAAGGGATAGAAATACTTATGTAAATCAATAGTGGGAATTTCAGATAGGCTTATGGAGATGATGTGCTCCTCTCGAATCTCTACTTTTTTATTACATTCATCCAATCCTTCCTACTCCTTTCCATGGCAAGCTGTATGTAGGGCATCACCATCATCAATGGCTACTTTTAATCCTCTCGGAAAAATGGTCCTATGCGCTGTCACTGCATGGCTAATCGTCTGGAGGCATCACCCTTGTTGATAGCTACATCCCATCCTCTCAGTGAAAATGGTCCAAATGCTCTGTCACAGCATGGCTAATCATCTGTCGGTTCTCAATCAGGTTAGAGTAGAATCCATTGATTCTTTTGCGTTTGTCATCACGCCCAGCCTTCAGGAGTTTGAAGCTCGTCACAATCATTCAATACCGGAATCTTACTCGGAATACCACAGACAAGGTTAGACTTTCCAGATTCCCGGGATCCTACTCGGAATACCACAGACAAGGTTAGACTTTCCGAATCCCCATGAATGCCGCCATCTATCTAGCTTATACCACGAAGATTCTGTTGGGGAATCTAAGAGATATGCGCTCGGCCTAGAATAGAACGGAAGTGGTTGTTAGCCACGCACGTTGATAGGTGAGAATGATGATGAGTGTCACGGATCATCACATTCATCAAAGTGTTGTGCAACGTATATCTTGGAATAAGAATAAAAGAGAATTGAATAGAAAGTAATAGTAATTGTATTGAAACTTGAGGTACAGTAGAGCTCCACACCCTTAATCTATGGTGTGCAGAAACTCCACCGTTGAAAATACATAAGTGAAAGGTTCAGGCATGGCCGAATGGCCAGCCCCCATGGTCTAAGGACTAGGCATCCAGAGATGTCTAATACACTAGTAAAAAGTCCTATTTATAATAAACTAGCTACTAGGGTTTACATGAGTAAGTAATTGATGCATAAATCTACTTCCGGGGCCCACTTGGTGTATGTTTGGGCTGAGCTTGGTCTATCCACGAGCTGAGGCTTTTATTGGAGTTGAACGCCAAGTTATAACGTGTTTTGGGCGTTCAACTCCGGATCATGACGTGTTTCTGGCGTTTAACTTCAGACAGCAGCATGTACTTGGCGTTGAGCGCCACTTTACGTCATCAATTCCCGAATAAAGTATGGACTATTATATATTGCTGGAAAGCTCTAGATGTCTACTTTCCAACGCCGTTGAGAGCGCACCATGTGGAGTTCTGTAGCTCCAGAAAATCCATTTCGAGTGCAGGGAGGTCAGATTCCAACAGCATCAGCAGTCCTTTTGTCAGCCTTTTTCAGAGTTTTGCTCAAGTCCCTCAATTTCAGCCAGAAATTACCTGAAATCACAGAAAAACACACAAACTCATAGTAAAGTCCAGAAATGTGAATTTAACATAAAAACTAATGAAAACATCCCTAAAAGTAGCTTGAACTTACTAAAAACTACCTAAAAACAATGCCAAAAAGCGTATAAATTATCCGCTCATCACAACACCAAACTTAAATTGTTGCTTGTCCCCAAGCAACTGAAAATCAAATAGAATAAAAAGAAGAGAATATACTATAAATTCCAAAATATCAATGAATGTTAATTCTAATTAGATGAGCAGGACTTGTAGCTTTTTGCTTCTGAACAGTTTTGGCATCTCACTTTTTCCTTTGAAGTTTAGAATGATTGGCTTCTCTAGGAACTTAGAATTTCGAATAGTGTTATTGACTTTCCTAGTTAAGTATGTTGATTCTTGAACACAGCTACTTATGAGTCTTGGCCGTGGCCCTAAGCACTTTGTTTTCCAGTATTACCACCGGATACATAAATGCCACAGACACATGACTGGGTGAACCTTTTCAGATTGTGACTCAGCTTTGCTAGAGTCCCCAGTTAGAGGTGTCCAGAGCTCTTAAGCACACTCTTTTTGCTTTGGATCACGACTTTAACCACTCAGTCTCAAGCTTTTCACTTGGACCTTCATGACACAAGCACATGGTTAGGGACAGCTTGATTTAGCCGCTTAGGCCTGGATTTAATTTCCTAGGGCCCTCATATCCATTGATGCTCAAAGCCTTGGATCCTTTTTACCTTGCCTTTTGATTTTAAGGGCCATTGGCTTTTTTTGCTTGCTTTTTCTTTTTCTTTCTATTTTTTTTCGCCTATTTATTATTTTTTTATCTCTTTTTTTTCGCAAGCTTTTTACTTTTCACTGCTTTTTCTTGCTTCAAGAATCAATTTTCATGATTTTTCAGATCATCAATAACATTTCTCTTTGTTCATCATTCTTTCAAGAGCCAACAGTTTTAACATTCATAAACAACAATATCAAAAGACATATGCACTGTTCAATCATTCATTCAGAAAACAAAAAGTATTGTCACCACCTTAATATAATTAAATTAAATTCAAGGATAAATTCGAAATTCATGTACTTCTTGTTCTTTTGAATTAAAACATTTTTCATTTAAGAGAGGTGAAGGATTAAGGGAATTTATTCATAGCCTTAAGACATAGTTATTAACTACTAATGATCATGAAGTAGAGACACAAAACATAAATAAACACAACATAAAAACCGAAAAGCAGAAAGAAATAAGAACAAGGAATGAATCCACCTTAGTAGCGTCTTCTTCTTAAAGGACCAACAATGTCCTTAAGCTCTTCTATGTCCCTTCCTTGCCTTTGTTGCTCCTCCCTCATTGCTCTTTGATCTTCTCTTATTTCATGGAGAATGATGGAGTGCTCATGATGTTCCAACCTTAATTGTTTCACGTTGTGGCTCAAATCTTCTAAGGAAGTGTTGAGTTGTTCCCAATAGTTATTGGGAGGAAAGTGCATCCCTTGAGGCATCTCAGGGATTTCTTGATGATGAGCTTCCTCATGCATCTCTTGAGATCCGTGGGGGGGTCTCTCTTGCTTGCTCCATCCTCTTCTTGGTGATGGGCTTATCCTCCTCAATGGAGATGTCTCCTTCTATGATAACTCCAGCTGAGTAACATAGATGGCAAATAAGGTGAGGAAAAGCTAGCCTTGCCATGGTGGAGGGCTTGTCGGCTATTTTGTAGATTTCATTGGAGATGACCTCATAAACTTCTACTTCCTCTCCAATCATGATGCTATGAATCATGATGGCCCGATCCACAGTAACTTCAGATCGGTTGCTAGTAGGAATGATGGAGCGTTGAATGAACTCCAACCATCCTCTAGCTATAGGCTTGAGGTCCAGTCTTCTTAGTTGGACTGGTTTGCCTTTGGAGTCTCTCTTCCATTGAGCTCCTTCCACACATATGTCCGTAAGGACTTGGTCCAACCTTTGATTAAAGTTGACCCTTCTAGTGTAGGGGCGTTCATCTTCTTGCATCATGGGCAAGTGAAATGCCAACCTCACATTTTTCGGACTAAAATCTAAGTATTTCCCCCAAACCATTGTGAGATAATTCTTTGGACTCGGGTTCATACTTTGATCATGGTTCCTAGTGATCCATGCATTGGCATAGAACTCTTGAACCATTAAGATTCTGACTTGTTGCATGGGGTTGGTTAGGACTTCCCAACCTCTTCTTCGGATTTCATGTCGGATCTTCGGGTACTCATTTTTCTTGAGCTTGAAAGGGACCTCAGGGATCACCTTCTTCTTTGCCACAACATCATAGAAGTGGTCTTGATGGCTCTTGGAGATGAATCTTTCCATCTCCCATGACTCGGAGGTGGAAGCTTTTGTCTTCCCTTTTCCTTTTCTAAAGGATTCTCCGGCCTTAGGTGCCATTGATGGTAGTGGAAAACAAAAAAGATTGTGCTTTGACCACACCAAACTTAAAATATTGCTCGTCCTCGAGCAAGACAAGAAAGAAGAGAAGAAGAAGAAGAAATTGGAGGAGAGTGAGGGGAGATGGATTCGGCCAAGGTATATTAGAGGGGGTAGTGGTGTGTGAAAATGAAGTAGAATGAAAGGGTATATATAGGGAGAGGGGAGAGGGTAGGTTCGGCCATTTAGGGAGGGATTGGGTGGGAAAATGTTTTTGAATTTTGAAGGTGGTGGGGTTTATGGGGAAGAGTGGGTGGATGTGAGTGGTGAATAGGTGATTGGGAAGGGAGATTGAGGTGATTGGTGAAGAATGTTGGGAAGTGTGACATGAGGAATACTCATCACAAAATAGGATTAGGAGGTAAGGTGGGAATATAGTAGGTGGGGATCCTGTGGGGTCCACAGATCCTGAGGTGTCAAGGAATTCCATCCCTGCACCAAATAGGCATGTAAAATGCCTTTGCACACCATTCTGGCATTTAAACGCCGAGTGGTGCACATTCTGGGCGTTCAACGCCCATGTAAAGCATGTTTCTAGCGTTGAACGCCAGTTTCATGCTTGTTACTGGCGTTCAGCACCAACTTTTCCTCTAGGCACATTCCTGGCGTTCAGCGCCAGAATGTTGCTTGTTTCTAGCGTTCAGTGCCAGTTTCATGCTCTGTTCTGGCGTTGAACGCCAGCCAGATGCTCCTTACTGGCGTTGAACGCCAGTCTGTGCTTCCTCCAGGGTGTGATTTTTTTCTTCTGCTGTTTTTGATCCTGTTTTTGATTTTTATATTTTTTTTTTGTGACTCCTCATGATCATGTACCTAATAAAACACAAAATAACAATAAAATAAAATTTAGATAAATAAAATTGGGTTGCCTCCCAACAAGCGCTTCTTTAATGTCAATAGCTTGACAGTGGCTCTCATGGAGCCACAAAGGTGATCAGGTCAATGTTGTATAGTCCCAACACCAAACTTAGAGTTTGGATATGGGGTCTTAACACCAAACTTAGAGTTTGGTTGTGGCCTCACAACACCAAACTTAGAGTTTGACTGTGGGGGCTCTTCTTGACTCTGAACTGAGAGAAGCTCTTCATGCTTACTCTCTTTTGTCACAGAGGGATGGCCATGTGCCTTAAACACAAGGTAGTCCCCATTCAATTGAAGGGCTAATTCACCTCTGTTGACATCTATCACAGCTTCTGCTGTGGCTAGGAAAGGTCTTCCAAGGATGATGCATTCATCCTCTTCCTTCCTAGTGTCTAAGATTATGAAATCAGCAGGGATGTAAAGGCCTTCAACCTTTACTAACACGTCCTCCACTATTCCATAAGCTTGTCTCAATGACTTGTCTGCCAATTGTAATGAGAACAAGGCAGGTTGTACCTCAATGATCCCCAGCTTCTCCATTACAGAGAGTGGCATAAGATTTATCCCTGACCCTAGATCACATAAAGCCTTTTCAAAGGTCATGGTGCCTATGGTACAAGGTATTACGAACTTGCCAGGATCTTGTTTCTTTTGAGGTAGAGTTTGCTGAATCCAGGTATCTAGTTCATTAATGAGTAAGGGAGGTTCACTTTCCCAAGTCTCATTACCAAACAACTTGGCATTCAGCTTCATGATAGCTCCTAAATATTGAGCAACTTGCTCTCCAGTCACATCTTCATCCTCTTCAGAGGAAGAATAGTTTTCAGAGCTCATGAATGGCAGAAGGAGATTTAATGGAATCTCTATGGTCTCTGTATGAGCCTCAGATTCTTTTGGATCCTTAATAGAAAACTCCTTCTTGCTTGAGGGACGTCCCAGGAGGTATTCCTCACTAGGATTTTCGTCCTCCTCCTCCCTTGTGCATTCGGCCACATTGATCACATCAATGGCCTTGCACTCTCCTTTTGGATTCTCTTCTGTATTGCTTGGGAGAATACTGGGAGGAGTTTCAATGACTTTCTTACTCAGCTGGCCCACTTGTGCCTCCAGATTCCTAATGGAGGACCTTGTTTCACTCATGAAACTGAAAGTGGCCTTTGATAGATCAGAGACTAGATTGGCTAAATTAGAAGTATTTTGTTCAGAATTCTCTGTCTGTTGCTGAGAAGATGATGGAAAAGGCTTGCTATTGCTCAGCCTATTACGTCCACCATTGTTAAAGCCTTGTTGAGGCTTTTGTTGATCCTTCCATGAGAAATTTGGATGATTTCTCCATGATGAATTATAGGTGTTTCCATAAGGTTCACCCATGTAATTGACCTCTGCCATTGCAGGGTTCTCAGGATCATAAGCTTCTTCAGAAGCTGCCTCTTTAGTACTATTGGATGTATTTTGCCATCCATTCAGACTTTAGAGATCATGTTGACTTGATGAGTCAACACTTTGTTCTGAGCCAATATGGCATTCAGAGCATCAATTTCAAGAACTCCCTTCTTCTGAGGTATCCCATTATTCACGGAATTCCTCTCAGAAGTGTACATGAATTGGTTGTTTGCAACCATATCAATGAGTTCTTGAGCCTCTTCAGGCGTTTTCTTTAGGTGAATAGATCCACCTGCAGAATGGTCCAATGACATTTTGGAAAATTCAGATAGACCATAATAGAATATATCTAATATGGTCCATTCTGAAAACATGTCAGATGGACATCTTTTGGTCAGCTGCTTGTTTCTTTCCCAAGCTTCATAGAGGGATTCACCATCTTTTTGTTTGAAGGTTTGAACATCCACTCTCAGCTTGCTCAACTTTTGAGGAGGAAAGAATTTATCCAAGAAGGCTGTGACTAGCTTATCCTAGGAGTCCAGGCTATCCTTAGGTTGTGAATCCAACTATATTCTAGCTCTGTCTCTTACAGCAAAAGGGAAAAGCATGAGTCTGTAGACTTCAAGATCAACTCCATTCGTCTTTACAGTCTCACAGATCTACAAGAACTCAGTTAAAAACTGATAAGGATCTTCAGATGGAAGTCCATAAAACTTGCAGTTTTGTTGCATTAAGGCAACTAGCTGAGGTTTCAGCTCAAAGTTATTGGCTCCAATGGCCGGAATGGAGATGCTTCTTCCATCAAATTTGGACGTTGGCTTTGTGAAGTCACCAAGCATTCTCCTTGCATTATTATTATTTTCGGCTGCCATCACCTTTTCTTGTTCGAAAATTTCTGAAAGGTTGTTTCTGGATTGTTGTAACTTAGCTTCTCTTAATTTTCTCTTCAGAGTCCTTTCAGGTTCTGGATCAATTTCAACAAGAGTGCCTTTATCCTTGTTCCTGCTCATATGAAAGAGAAGAAAACAAGAAAAGAAAGAGGAATCCTCTATGTCACAGTATAGAGATTCCTTTATGTTAGTAGAAAAAGAAGGGGATAGAAGAAAGAAAAGTGGGGAATCCAAACACAAGGGATAGATTGAGTTCGGATTTTTAGATGAAGAGAGGTGAAGAGAAGTGTTAATAAATAAATAATTAAATAGAATAAGAAAATAGATAGAAAATTTCGAAAATAATTTTTGAAAAAGGTGTTAGTAATTTTCGAAAATTAGAAATAAGATAAGATTAAAATTAAAATTTAAAACAAAAAGAATTTTTGAAAAAGAGATGAGATATTTTCGAAAATTAGAGAGGGAAAAGTAGTTAGGTGGTTTTGAAAAAGATAAGAAATAAACAAAAAGTCAAAGAGTTAGTTGAAAAAGATATTAAAATCAACTTTGAAAAGATAAGATAAGAGGTTAGATAAGATATTTTGAAATCAAATTTTGAAAAAGATAAAATTTTTGAAAAAGATAAGATAAAAGATAAAAAGATTTAATTTTTAAATTTAAAATTACTTACTTCACTAACAAGAAACTTCAAGATAAGATTCTAGAACTTAAAGATTGAACCTTTCTTAACAATAACAAGAAAGTAACAAACTTCAAATTTTTGAATCAATCACATTAATTGTTAGTGTAATTTTGAAAATATGATATAAAGATAAGAAAAAGATTTTGAAAATAATTTAAAAAAATATTTTTAAAAATTTTCGAAAAACAAAAGTAAAATTGAAAAGATATGATTTTTGAAAAAGATTTTTAAAAAGATAAGATTTTTAAATTTTGAAAATTTGACTTGACTTGTAAGAAATAACTAATTTTTAAAATTTTTGACTAAGTCAACTCAAATTTTTGAAAATTTGGAGGGAAATAATGAAAAGATTTTTTTTGATTTTTGAAATTTTAAAGATGAGAGAGAAAAACATAAAAATGACCCAAAATATGAAAATTTTGGATCAAACACATAATGCATGCAAGAACACTATGAATGTCAAGATGAACACCAAGAACACTTTGAAGATCATGATGAACATCAAGAACATAATTTTGAAAATTTTTTATGCAAAGAAAACATGCAAGACACCAAACTTAGAAATTTTTAATGCTTGGAAAATATGAATGCAAAAATGCACATGAAAAACAACAAAAGACACAAAACAAGAAAACATCAAGATCAAACAAGAAGACTTACCAAGAACAACTTGAAGATCATGAAGAACACTATGAATGCATGAGATTTTCGAAAAATACAAGAAAAATTTTTAAAGCATGCAATTGACACCAAACTTAAAAATTGACTCAAGACTCAAACAAGAAACACAAAATATTTTTAGTTTTTATGATTTTATTAATTTGTTTTTGAAAATATTTTTGGAAAAACGAAAAAGAAAAGAAAAATTTTGAAAAAGTTTTTGAAAATAAAATTACCGAATCTGAGCAACAAGATGACCCATCAGTTGTCCATATTAGAACAATCCCCGGCAACGGCGCCAAAAACTTGGTGGACGAAATTGTGATACAAGAGTTCCAGGCACTGTTAGAGAAGCTCACAACTCCGTTCAACTTAACCAGCAAGTGTACTGGGTCATCCAAGTAATACCTTACGTGAGTAAGGGTCGATCCCACAGAGATTGTTGGTATGAAGCAAGCTATGGTCACCTTGCAAATCTCAGTTAGGCAGATTAAATGGTTATGGGTTTCGAAAATTAATAATAAATAGAAAATAAAAAGGGATAGAAATACTTATGTAAATCAATAGTGGGAATTTCAGATAGGCTTATGGAGATGCTGTGCTCCTCTCGAATCTCTACTTTTTTATTACATTCATCCAATCCTTCCTACTCCTTTCCATGGCAAGCTGTATGTAGGGCATCACCATCATCAATGGCTACTTTAATCCTCTCGGGAAAATGGTCCTATGCGCTGTCACTGCACGGCTAATCGTCTGGAGGCATCACCCTTGTTGATAGCTACATCCCATCCTCTCAGTGAAAATGGTCCAAATGCTCTGTCACAGCACGGCTAATCATCTGTCGGTTCTCAATCAGGTTGGAGTAGAATCCATTGATTCTTTTGCGTTTGTCATCACGCCCAGCCTTCAGGAGTTTGAAGCTCGTCACAGTCATTCAATACCGGAATCTTACTCGGAATACCACAAACAAGGTTAGACTTTCTAGAGTCCCGGGATCCTACTCGGAATACCACAGACAAGGTTAGACTTTCCGGATCCCCATGAATGCCGCCATCTATCTAGCTTATACCACAAAGATTCTGTTGGGGAATCTAAGAGATATGCGCCCGGCCTAGAATAGAACGGAAGTGGTTGTTAGTCACGCACGTTCATAGGTGAGAATTGTTTATTGCTCCCACTTAGTTAACCCTTACTAAATAAAGGAAAGTCAAGTGGACTAATTAATTTGATTCTTCAAGTCCTAGTCAACTCCTAAGGAAAGACTAGCTTTAGAGGGATCCAAATTAACCAGCAAACTTCAAATATCAATCAACAGCTGAGTTTGATAACTCAAGTGTCACCAATTACTCTACCAAAGCAAAGAGAGGAGAAAAATCCAAATTATTTATATAAATAAAAGAAAGCAATCTTAAATCTGAAATACCTCAATGTGTATTAAATAAGAAAATCAATCCTAACATGGAGTTCATAAGCCAATATTAACAAACTAAAATAATAGAATAGAAAAAGTAGAAGAGAAATTAAAGTAAAGGAACATTGAACCTGGAATAAAGAAGAAATAGCCTAAACCTAATAGAAATCCTAAATCCTAAATCCTAAGAGAGAGGAGAGAGCCTCCCTCTCTAGAAAACTACATCTAAAACCTAAATTATGAATTATGAAAGTTTTCTGAATGAATGAATGCATTCCCCCACTCTGTAGCCTCTAATCTGTATTTTCTGGGCCGAAAACTGGGTCAAAAACAGCCTAGAAATCGCCCCCAGTGATTTCTGGTTCGTACAGGTCGCTGTAAAGTCACGCGGAAGCGTTGTCCACGCGTTAGCGTGGATTGGGTTTTTGCCAGGTCATGCGTCTGCGTGATCCACGCGTTCGCGTCTCCTGGTGACGTCGGAATTTTTGCTAGTAAAGAATTTTATAAAGTCGCATTGTAAGTATAGATTCTGAACCAACAGAAATCCCTTCGTACAAATGTTTTGGTTGTCACAGGTAACAAACCCCTAAATAAATTGATAACCAAAGTATTTAAACCTTGGGTCGTATTCTCAAGGAATTGCAGGGAAGTGTGTTCTTATTATTGGTTATGAGTTTTGTAAATTGGGGGTTTTGAGAATGAGGAACAAGTATGATAAATGACAAATAAAATAAATAAATGACTGTAAAATAAACTCTTGGCAAGGTTTGAGAAATTGGAAGTCCTATCCTAGTTATCCTTATCAATGATGATGAAAATTGAATCTTAATTCCACTTAGTTAACCTCTGCTGGTGCGAAGGAAGGTCAAGTGGCTAATTAGTTTGATCTTCAAATCCTAGTTAATTCCTAGAAAAAGATTGGGATTATAGAAGTTCAAGCTAATTAGCAAAGATAGCGATTATCGATCACGTTGAGTTTGATAACTCAAGAGTTACTGATTTCTTAACTAAAGCTAGGAATGTAGAAAGCTAAATTAAAATCATAAATATCTGAAATACCTCAAAAAACATTCATTCAAAGCAGTCAAATCTAACATGGAAAATATTCATAAGCCAATTGGGCAACAAAAATCAAACATAAATAAAAGCATTAAAGTATCTCAAAGTAGAAGAGAGGTCAAAATAAAGGAATATTGAACCTAATGAAGAGTTGAAATCCTAAATCCATTAAGAGGAATCCTAATCCTAAATCCTAAGAGAGAGGAGAGAACATCTCTCTCTAAAAACTACATCTAAAACCAAAAATTGTGAATTATGAAAAGCATCTTGAGTCTCTGCATGTTCCCTGACTTTAATCTGTGTTTCTGGGCTGAAAACTGGGTTGAAATGCGGCCCAGAATCTCTGCCAGCGACTTTTGTAATTTTGCAGATCGCGCACGTCACGCGTCCGTGTCGTTTACACGATCGCGTCACTCAGCGTTTTTCGTACCACGCGTGTGCATTGTCCACGCATTCGCGCGTTCGTGCAGCTTCCAATCCACGCGGTCGTGTTAGGCATGCGAACGCGTCACTCTGATTTCTTCCATTTTGCACGGTCGCGTGAGCCATGCGACCGCGTGACTTCTCGCTAGTCATCTCCTCAATTCCTTGTGTTCCTTCTATTTTTGCACGCTTCCTCTTCATTCTCTAAGCCATTCCTGCCCTATGAAGCCTGAAACACTTAACACACAGATCAAGGCATCGAATGGTGATAAGAGAGGATTAAGATTAGCTAAATTAAGACCAGAGAAGCATGTTTTCAATCACAGAACTAAACTAGGAAGGAATTGTAAAATCATGCAAATCCTATGAATAAGTGGGTGAAAAGCTTGATAAAACCACTCAATTAAATACAATATAAACCACGAAATAGTGGTTTATCACCTGGTTTCGAGGAAGCTATGGCAAATTATATATCTTTGTGACGCTCTGAATGATAGCTTTCCAACACAACTGGAACCGCATCATTTAGACCTTTGTAGCTCAAGTTATGATCGATTTAGTACCAGGAGGTCAGGCTAGACAGCTTTAGCAGTTTCTTGTATTCCTTCCACTTTTGCATGCTTTCTTCTATCCTCTAAGCCATTCTTGCCCTGTAATCCCTGAAATCACTCAACACACATATCACGGCATCTAATGGTAATAAGAGAGGATTAATATTAGCAAATATAAGGCCAAAGAAGTATATTTTCAATCATAGCATAAAATCAGGAAGGAGAATGTAAAGCCATGCATTTTGTATGAACAAGTGTATGAAAGATTGATAACATCCACTCAATTGAGCACAAGATAAACCATAAAATAGCAGTTTATCAATGATATCATCAACCATTAGGGGTAGGCATTCATCATATGCATACTATGTAAAATGTTTGAGATTGCCTATTTGACTGCATATTACTTGCTAATTGTCTAAATGCCTTATCTGTTCTTATTTGTATATCTCTTGTCTGATATAACTGTGTTTGCTATATTATACTCTTGCTAGTGGTTGGGAGTTCTAAAGGATTTGGAATGGGAAGTATTGATGTCACGAAAACTGTCTCTCAACAATTTTCTACCGGCAAGTGCATCGGATTGTCGTTAAGTAAAAACTCACTATAGAGTCAGGTCAAATCCCACATGGATTGGTTAGTTGATCAATGTTAATTGGAGAATTGTTCTAGTTGAACTAAAATCAATCTGAAATTGGGATAGCAGAAAGTAAAATTGGCGGGAAACTTAAAAAGCAAGAAATTAAATAGCTGAAATTAAATTGCAATAGTATAAGTGCAGAAACTTAAATTGCAAGAAACTAAATGAGAATGGGGAAATTGAGCATCAAATTAAAGACAGAATGTAAAAGAATGGGTAGATCAGAGATGGGGAAGTTCATTGGGGTCAAGAGATGTAATAATCCTCCAGATCAAATTCATTTTCATCTCTTCCTCAATCAATGCATTCATTGATCTCCTTAGCAGTCTTAAGTGATTAGATCCCAATTCCTTGGCAATCTAATCTCTCTAAGCATGAACAACTGCCCAATTCCTTGATTTAAGTGCTCATGAGAAGAGATGAAGTATGGTCATTGATTATACCACACATATTCATAGATCAAAGTGTTGGTAGGATTACATGTCACGATATCCATCCAAACCCCAATCTAATCCAATGTAAGAAAGCCTTTCTAGCCTGATCTCCTCATTCCTCTTCCATGGTTTAGAGGAGATCCAATTATGAATAGCTTCTTTTCCAAGACAACTATCCAGTTGGATGAAGAACGAAAAATTTCTAGCAAAAACAAGAGAAAAGAAAGAAGAAGAAGAATGAAAAGTAATATTGATACATTGAATTACATAGAGCTCCCTAACCCAATGAAAGGGGTTAGTTGTTCATAGCTCAATTCAAATTTTACAGAAAAAGAAAAGTGTAGAAAAGATAAAGCCTAGCTAGAAAGTAAAAGAAGAAAATACATAAAACTTAAAGGGAAAAGTACAGATAAATAGAATCAGGGAATTGAGCTCCCAGAGTCCCCCTCAGGGCCTCCCAGAGAGCTCCCTTCAATAGTCAACAATCCTTCTATTTATACTCTTCTTTCTCATCTTCAATTGGATCAAGTAATTGGATGTGGGCCTTGGCTGAAGCAGTTAGGAGTGATTCTTTAGTGATGGGCATCGGCAACTAACTTTCATATTCTGTATAGGTGCAATTTGGAATTGAATTTGGCCTTAACGTTGGTGGTCACGTTTGTAGAGAAACGTTGGGCCAAATGTTTCTTTGAAAATTGGGTACTGGTTGCTGTCATTAGCATTTGACTCAACGTTGGAGTGCCAACGTTCTTCTACCCACGCGTACACGTGCCTTGCGCATTTGCGCATTTGGGTCCAGAATGCCAATCTGTGCGTGCGCGTAGCTCACGCGTACGCGTCAAACAAGTTTCGGTGCATACGCGATGACACGTACGCGTCGCTTCCAATTTTCCAATTCCAGATTTTGCCTTCTTATCGCGCACGTTGGCCTCAGCGTTGGACGAGCAACGCCCCCTCCAACGTTGGCGCACCCACGCACACGCGTGGATTGTCAAAATTCCACAATCGACGTGTGCACGTCGCCTACGCGGACGCGTCGCACCAAATTTTCCAATTTCCAGAAAGCACATTGTATTGAATTACGTTGGAGGTAACGTTGGCTCACCAACGCTCCCTCCAACGTGGTTACGAGAAACTTGCAGAAAGTTACATTGCCTCCTTTCCTTGTGCCTCCTCTACTTCTTTCCACCTATCATCAACCAAACATGTGCATCAAAACTTTGCTAAAATCATAAGAAATTGCCTCATTCTTAGCACACAAGTAATTATGGCATAAATCTCATGAGAATGCATCAAATTAACTATGTTTGCATGAATCAAGGTGTGCATGAAATTTTCATCCAAATACTTACTTATTGCCTAAGAAATGCATGAAACTACTATAAAACAAACTAAAAAGGGCTTGTGAAACTAGCCAAGATGCCCTGGCATCAAGTATTAGTTAGACTGAAGAATCCTTAGTCAGTTGCCATTTTTGGTTTAGTCTGTTTATAAGCTTTGAATTTATCTGGTGGAAGTTATAGGATTGCCTTTGGCTTTCCTAGGACATTAAATGTTGGATATGTGGGTACCATTACCATACTGAGAACCTCCAGTTCTCACCCATGCAGATTTTGTGGTTTTCAGATGCATGACGAGAGGCTTCTCGCTGAAGCATGCTGGAGACTTCTGGATTAGCAAAGATCCTTGTTCTCGAGACTCTATTTTGGTTTATATGTTTTGTTTAGATACTTTTATCTCCACTAAATAAAACAAAATGTGATGACTCCTCTTAGAGGGAATTTTGGAGAATAGGTTTTCTGTATTTATGTCTCTTTGGGTTTCCTTTGGGGTTCCTATTTTATTTACGTGTATATATTGTTATGCTCGGACCGGTTATCTTTGCAACCAGATTTTGAGTTTTGATATTCCTATTTTTGACACTCCTTTGTATATATATAATCTCGCTTTGGTTTATCCTTTATTCATTACGATATCGATTGGAGTGTTGCGCTTTCGAGTTACGATTTTGTTCTATCCCTTTCTCTTCAAAGGCTCCTAGTTATAATCAATTTTTCACACTACTATACGTACCAAATTTTTATTTTAGAGGTTGTAATATATTGCCATCTCTGAATTATGACTTAAGCGTAAGACTCTATATGGTAGCGTGTTACATTATGGTATCAGAGCAGTTCGTTCTTATAGAGCCTGAGGTACGGACTGACTATGCTTCTGTGCATTCTCTGTATGTGTGTTATGTGCTATTAGTATATCTGCTTGATATAACTGGCATAAAGGTTCATGAGCATGCATTTTGGACTTTGAAGCACTAAACTTCCGATATTGAGACTGACCAACTTAATATCGATTGTTTGGTGTGTGTATAGGAACTAGATGGCGCCTCGTGGACGTGGTAGAGACCGTGGGAGAGGTCATACTAATGTTCGTGCACCGGAGATTAACCTAAATGATCCATTGAAATTTATGACTGTATTAGAGAATATGGCTGCGACTATGCAGGCCACTACTGAGGCTCTTAGGCAACAGATGAACAACCATGGCAATGACGGAGGTGGAGTTCATGACCCGATGACATTGGCAAACTTTTTGAAGGTTAATCCACCTAAGTTTAAGGGAACTACTAGCCCAACTGAAGCCAATACCTGGTTTCAGGCTATGAAGCGAGCACTGCAAACGTAGGTTGTACCTGAAGGGCAGCGTGTTGAGTTTACTACCTATTTGCTCACTGGGGAAGCATCGCATTGGTGGCAAGGAATCTGACGTCTCCTACAGCAGGGTGATGACTATATCACCTGGGATGTCTTTTGAGAGGAGTTCTATAAGAAGTACTTTCCAACTTCTTCCAGGACGGCCAAGGAACTTGAGTTACTGCAACTGAAGCAGGGTACTATATCCGTATCTGAGTATGCCGACAAGTTTGAGGAGCTATTCAGGTTTTTTCGTATGTGTCATGGGACTCCAGGAGACTATGAGGAATGGAAATGCAATAAGTATGAAGGAGGACTCCAGAGTGATATCTTCAGCTCAGTGGGACCAATGGAGATTAGGATCTTCTCCGAGTTGGTGAACAAGAGTAGAGTTGCTGAAGAGTGTGTGAAGAAGGCAGTTGTTGAGAGAGGGAGCCACAAGGGATCATTCCCACAAAACTGAGGGAAGAGCTTTGCACCCAGAGGTCCGCCTTTCAAGATGGGAGGCTCCTTCAGGAGGCCCAACAACAACAACTCCCAAGGAAAAAGATTTGGGAAGCAGCCTCAAAATGAGTAAGCTTGTGCTAGGTGTAGAAGTAACTATCTGGGAGTGCCATACAAGGCCGGATAGGGTTTGTGTTATTCTTGTTGTAAAGCGGGGCATAAAGCTGCAAACTATCCGGAGAAGCAGAAACAAGGTGCTGGGAAGGCACAGCAGACTGGTCGGGTGTTCACCACCTCAGCTATAGGTGCCGAAGGATCCGAGACACTTATCCGAGGTAACTGTGAAATGGCTGGTCAAACTTTAAATGATTTATTTGATTTGGGAGTAACACATTCATTCATTGCATTCGAAAAAGCTAGTGAGTTAGGCTTGAAGATTGTTGTCTTAGGTTATGACCTAATGGTTTATAATGCCATTCATGAAGCCATGATAACTAGGCTAGGATACCTGCAAGTGGTATTTAGGGTTAAGCAACATGACTTTGTCCATAATTTTATCTTCTTGCCGATGATCGGTCTTGATCTTATCTTGGGATTGGACTGGTTATCTGAGAACCATGTTCTGCTTGATTATTCTACAAAATCGATGTACTTTATGCCGGAAGATACAAAAGGATCGGTTGTATTGAATAATTATTATTTGAATTCTATGAGGGTGAATTGTTCTGGGGCTGAATGTCAAGGTATCTTGTTGTTAACCACGGGTGTTTCGGGTGATGATCAAAGATTGGAACAAATTTCGGTTGTATGTGAGTTTCCGGAAGTGTTTCACGATTATATCGATGATTTCCATCTAACCGAGAGGTTGGGTTTGCTATTGAGTTGGTACCTGGGGCTGGACCAATCTCGAGTGCTCCTTATAGGATGTCACCACTAGAAATGGCCGAGTTAAAGTTTCAGTTAGAGGATTTGTTAGGTAGAAACTTTATCCGACCAAGTATTTCTCCGTGGAGTATGCTAGTATTACTGGTGAAGAAGAAAGACGGGAGTATGCGGCTCTGTGTGGATTACAAGTAGCTGAACAAAGTTACAATAAAGAATAAGTACCCATTGCCGAGAATTGATAATTTCATGGATCAATTACAAGGAGCTAGGATTTTCTCTAAGATCGATTTGTGATCTGGTTATCACCAGATAAGGGTGAGAGGTGATGATATCCCTAAGACCTCTTTCAGAACTCGTTATGGTCATTACGAGTACACTGTAATGTCTTTTGGGTTGACAAATGCCCCTATAGTGTTTATGGATTATATATATGAACAGAGTGTTCCGTCCATTTTTGGATAAATTTGTTGTTGTCTTCATCGACAAAATATTGATTTACTCCAAAACTGAAGAAGAGCATGCAGAACACTTGAGGACCGTGCTGCAGTTACTAAAGGAAAAAAAACTCTATGCGGAGTTGTCCAAATGTGAATTCTGGAAGAAGGAGGTGAAGTTTTTGGGTCATGTGGTGAGTAAACATGGGATAGCTGTAGACCCATCTAAGGTGGAGGCGGTAATGAATTGGGGACGACCAACCTCAGTTATTGAGATAAGGAGTTTTATGGGCTTAGCTGGCTATTATTGAAGATTCATCAAAGGCTTTTCATAGATAGCTTTGCCATTGACAAGGTTAACCTGCAAGGACGCGCCATTTGTTTAGACTCCTGAGTGTGAGGAAAACTTTTAGGCGTTGAAGCAAAAGTTGACCACTGCACCTATGTTGGTGTTACCTAAACCAAATGAGTCATTTGAGGTGTACTGTGATGCCTCACTGAAGGGTCTAGGGTGCGTGCTGATGCAGCATCGTAATGTGGTGGCATATGTCTCATGTCAGTTGAGACCTCATGAAGTTAATTATCCTACGCACGATTTGGAGCTTGCTGCGGTTGTGTTTGCGCTAAAGGTGTGGAGGCATTTCCTCTATGGGGTTTAAGTTCCAAGTTTTCTCTAATCATAAGAGCTTGAAATATCTCTTTGATCAAAAAAAGCTTAATCTGAGACAGAGGAAATTGATGGAATTGTTGAAGGACAACGATTTTGAGTTGAATTACCATTCGGGGAAGGCAAATGTAGTGGCAGATGTGTTAAGTCAGAAGTCATTGTATGTCACTTGGATGATGCTTTGAGAAGAGGAGTTGCTCAAATAATTCGAGAGTTTGAAGCTTGGTGTTCAAGAAGTGTTTGGGACTCTGTGTTTGAGTCCATTACAAATCTCAAGTGATTTTAAATCCAAACTCCTAAAGGCTCATCAAAATGATGAAGCGTTATGGAAGGTGTTACCAGCTATTGAGCAAGGGGAACAGTGGAGAGTGTCGGAGGATAAAGATGGATTATGGATATTCAAGGGTAGGATCATTATGCCGGATGTTGGCACTTTGCGACAAGATATCTTAAAGGAGGCACACAAAAGCGGATTCTCCATTCACCCGGGAAGTACCAAGATGTACCATGATTTAAAGGCGATGTTTTGGTGGCTGGGTATGAAGAATGATGTGGCGGAATATGTTTCAAAGTTCTTAACTTGTCAAAAGATGAAGATTGAACATCAAAGACCTTTCGGGATGTTGCAACATTTAGAGGTTCTGCAATGGAAGTGGGAAAATATTGCAATGGACTTTGTGTTTAGATTGCCAAGAACCAGGGCTGGTTTTGATGCTGTCTGTCTGATTGTGGACCGACTGATGAAGTCAGCTTACATTTTACCCCTTCGAATGACTTACACCTTTGAGGAGCTAGCACGGTTATACATAAAGAAGATTGTGAGACTGCATGGTGTACCTGCTACTATAATCTCTGGTAGAGATCCTCGTTTCACTTCGAGGTTTTGGGGTGCATTTCAGAAAGCTTTTGGAACCCCATTAAGCTTGAGCACAGCTTACCATCCTCAAACAGATGGTCAATCCGAGAGGACGATCCAAACCTTGGAAGATATATTGAGGGCTTATGTTCTGGATCAGCCGGTGAGCTGGGATCGATATATGCCACTAGTGGAGTTTGCGTACAATAATAGCTACCATGCGAGCATCAGAATGGCTCCGTATGAGGCTCTATATGGGAGGAAATGTCAATCTTCGCTATGTTGGTATGAAGCTGGGGAGAAAGGCTTGTTAGGGCCGGAGATGATAGCTGAGACCACTGAACAAGTCAAGAAAATCTGAGAGAGGATGCTTACTGCTCAGAGTTGTCAGAAGAGTTACGTCGATCAGAGGCGGAAGCCCTTGGAATTTGAGGAAGGAGATCATGTTTTTCTTAACGTTACTCCAACCACAGGAGTAAGTTGGGCGATTAAAACAAAGAAGTTAAATCCTCAGTACATTGGTCCATTTCACATCCTGGAGAGGGTTGAACCGGTGGCATATCGAATGGCTCTACCGCCTTATCTTTTGAACCTACACGACGTATTTCACGTGTCATAGCTTCGAAAGTATACTCCTGATGCAAGCCATGTGTTAGAACCTGAGTCGGTTCAGTTAAAGGAAGATTTGATGCTTCCAGTGGCTCCATTCAGAATTGATGATACTAGTATCAAACGGTTGCGTGGAAAAGAGGTTTCATTAGTCAAAGTGGCATGGAGTCAAGGCGGTGTTGAGGAACACACTTGGGAACTTGAGTCGGAGATGCGAATGGATTATTCGCACTTATTCTCATGTAGTTGAATTTGAATTTTGTGGACAAAATTCCTAATTAGGTGGGTAGAATGTAAAACCCGGTTAATTAATGGCTAATTAACCCATAAATGAGAATTTATTCTAGAAAGCCAAAAGTGTGATTTTTATGGCTAAATATGATAGAGGAGTTTGAGACGAGAATTTCGATACCAATTTTGTAGAAATCGGACCAAGATTGGACCGACGGGCCAAACCAGGCCAACCAGACCCATATTGGACCCTTGGCCCAACCTAACTAAACCTAATACACTCATTTCAGCACTCTCTCTCCTCACTACACTCAAGAAACACGCTGAAAATGGAAGCAAATTGGGGAAGAACACTCTCTCAAGTTCTAACTCTTGTTTGATCTTTAAACCACCATAACTTTTGACCTAGAGCTCCGATTGCCACAGCGTTTATGGCTACGCATTCATCGCGAAAAGCTCTACAAAATCCACTACTTTATTCTTGAGTTAAGCCATGATTTTGGTTCATTTTTTCATCCCTAAAATTCGAATTTCATGGTGAAAGTGTTGAGATTTTGGACTCTTTGATATTATAGGACCCAACTCTCTTGAAGAAGAAGGTTAATCTTGTCTTCTTGAACCTTGGGTGTGGTAAGATTCTCAACCCTAGTGTAATTTGTTGATTTATGATGTTTGGGTATTGAGATGTTGTGTTTGGGTATGATAATTGTAGCTTAGGTAGTGTGTATGTGAATATTGGAGCTTGATTGAGATTTTGGAAAATTTGAAAGAGGACTTCGGTGTGATAAAAATCTGTTCTTAGAGGTGTTGAGACCTTGAGAGCTTGTGGACAAGTGATTTGGAAGTGCTTCGGTTGAGCTTGGGAAATCGACTAAGGTATGGCCTCGGTTTCCTGTGTCTAAAATGTAATGTGGTGTGAAAAGTTAGGCTAGAGGCCCTAAGATAGGCATTGAATTGTTGATGTTGCTGAATAGTTGAGATATATGATGTGGTCATATATGTGATTATGAAAATTGATGCCTTGATGGTATGTGATGCACAAAAACTTGTCTCTCAACAAATTTTCCTTCGGCAAGTATACCAAATTTGTCGTCAAGTAAAAAACTCACAATAGAGTGAGGTCGAATCCCACAGGGATTGATTGATGAAGCAACTTTAGTTGGAAGAGTATGCTAGTTGAGCTAAACAGAGTGTAGTTTGAGAATTGCAGAAAATTAAATGGCGGAAAAGTAAAAAGCAGAAAATAAAGTGCAGAATCTTAAATGGTGATTTGGGGTAATGAGCATGAAAATAAATGACAGAAAATAAAGAGAATGGGTAAGATCAGAAATGGGGAATTCATTGGGCTCAGGAGATGTTGCATTCTCCGGATCAAGTTCATTTTCATCTCTTCCTCAATCAATGCATCTATCGATCTCCTTGGCAATCTTAGGTGATTAGAGTCCAATTCCTTGGTAATCCAATCTCTCTAAGCTTGAACAATTGCCCAATTCCTTGATTTAATTACTCATGGGAAGAGATGAAGTATGGTCACTGATTATACCACATGTATTTCCAAATCAAAGTGTTGGGAGGATTACATGTCACTATATCCGCCCAAACCCCAATTTGGTCCAACATGAGAAAGCATCTCTAGCATGATCTCCTCATCCCTTTTCCAAGGCTCAGAGGAGATCCAATTATGGAGAGTTTCTTTTCCAAGACAACTAAATAATTGAATTAAGATCGAAAGCTTTCTAGTAAATCAAAAGAGAAGAAAGAAGAAGAGAATGAAAACTATAATTGATCCATCAAATTACAACAGAGCTCCCTAACCCAATGAAAGGGGTTTAGTTGTTCATAGCTCTAGAAATGGAAAATGGCAGAAAATAATACATCCCAGCTAAAAGTGCAGAAAAGTAAATATACAGAGAGTAGTTCTCCAAAGTGCCAAACTTCTCTATGGTTCAAAACTACTCCTATATATACTTCTCCTCTTGATCTTCTAGTAAGTTCTTCAAGTCTTGGATGTGGGCTTTGGATCTTTAGTTGAAGCAGTTCCAATCTTTAGTGGGCCTAGCTTGCAGAGAAGTATGGATTAGGCATGGGCGTTACTGAAGTTAACGTTAAGTGACATTGTGGGTTCGAGAACGTTAGTGGCAATCACAATTTTCACTAACGTTCCAACCCCATATAGCCTACGTTAACTCCAACGTTAGTGGCACTAACGTGACCACTGACGTTGCCTTTGTAAATATTTACTAGCGTTATTGGGACTCACCTTTCCCAATAACGTTGGCTTATAACCCTTTGCAAGCGTTATTGGGACTTACGTTTCCATTAACATTGCCTTATGCCCTTTGTCCCTACGTTAGAGTTCACGTTAGTGTAACTAATGTGGCTCTTAACGTGGTTATGCCTCACCTTCGAGAGCGTTAGTGACACTTACCTTTATCACTAACGCTCAATGTGCCCCTACTCTCCACGTTAGAGCTCACGTTAACTAAGTTAACGTGGCCATTAACGTGGTAGTAATGCCATCTTCCAACGTTAGTGACAAAGGTGAGTGTCAATAACGTTGGCTCATCAATCTCAGCTCTATGTTAACTTTCACGTTAGTGGTCTTAACATGACCACTAATGTGTGCAATACTAGTTGATCCAATGTTAGTGACAAAGGTGAGTGTCACTAACGTTAGCATTGTTCCTCTCTTCCACGTTAGAGTTCACGTTAACTAAGTTAACGTGACTCTTAACGTGGCTCATTACCAAGTCTTGGAACGTTTGTGGTGCTCACGTTTACCACTAACGTTGGAGCTTTCTTTTGTCTCCACGTTAACTACCACATTAACTTAGTTAACGTGGCAATTAACGTGGGTTTATGATGGCTTCGCGGGCGTTATTGGTGATCACTTTTCTCCTTAACGTTGCAAGCTATTTACCATTCCACGTTAGTGGTCACATTAACTAGATTAACGTGAGTACTAACGTGGTTCTTCCTTGCTTTCTTTGTCCTGAAATCAAGCAAATAAAGTGCATCAAAGCTCTAGCCAAAGTCGTGAGATTATGCATCATCAATTTATCATTCAATTCTAGCAAAATCCTCATTAAATCATGTGAAATTCACAATAGTTTCTTGAATCAAGGTGTAAGTGTATTTTCATCCAAAACTTGCCTTATTCACTAAGAAAATGCATGAAACTACCTTAAAATAGTAGAGAAAAGGTCAGTGAAACTGGCCTAGATGCCCTAGCATCACAACACCAAACTTAAAGCTTGCTTGTCCCTAAGCAAGTACTGAAACATAGGAAGAATGAATGAAAGAGCAAGAAGATAATATAGAAATAGAGTTCCTGGTTTATAGGGTTTCATGCATAACAACTTAGGTTCTTTCCTTTACTAGGTTTCAGGCCTTTATCAAGTCCTTGGTCACTCTCTTGATTACATCCTTTGAGACTTCTTAATTGTTGATCCTTCCTTCTTTTCCAAGGTTTATTACATTATTCTTTTGGCTAAGTGCTCTGTAAGAGGGCAACTCTTTATGATAAGCTTTCAGTCAACACTCCCGAACCAGTTGGCTCAAGGTGCTAGGTGTTAAGACACCCCTACGGACTTACTCCCCCAAGTCTGTTTCCCTCAATCATACACACCACAAGCACATGGTTTGTTATTTTTCTTTCTTGAGACCTTGGTGTCCAGCACCTCTTTGGGTTACTAAGTGTTCTGTAGCAAAGGTCACTCTTGATAGTGGACTTTTAGCTGATAATCCCGGATTAGTTAATCCAAGTTACCAAGTGATGAGGCACCCCTAAGAGCTTATTCATCCAAGCATATCCCTTGCACATGAACACCACAAACACATGCCTCAATCTTAAAACCCTTGGTGCCGAGCATTGTTTCTTATTGTGTTTCTTTCCTTTTTACTTTTATTGCTCTTTCTCTTTTCTTATTGGGATCTTATTATTTAGTTAGTCTCATAAGATGTGTTTCAAGCATAGGATTCAGGGTAGATAGTTGCCTTCTTTCCTTGTTTGGTGAACCAACTTAGCTTACTAATCATCCTACCACAAACATTCAGAACCTACTTCACCAAATAACTCCACTCTTGTTCTTTTCATAGCATTTTCTTTTTGATTAGCTTAAAAGATAAGCATACAAGTAAGAAAGGTGAAAGTGAACACTAGAGACATTAAACTCAATAAACATAAACCTAAGCGATGAAAAAACTTAAATGGAAAATTAAAAATCCTAAGCTACCATGGAAGCATGTTCTATTTCATACATGATTTTCCTTATTTAAAGCTTTGAAAAAGGTAGAACTAAGAAGGAACTCCACCACCTTTCACTTATTGGAATGCTCATGTTCTTCTGCTTCCTTGTCCTCTTTATGTTCACTTTGTCTGCTTGTGCTTCCTCTCATCCAATTCATTCTAGCAATTTTTCAATCTTCCAGTGCCTTCCTTACTGACTCATAACTCTGTTCGGCCCTTTCACGCTCCACTCGTGCTAATTCATCCTTTACATCCTCATATTTTGTGATTCCAGGATGCAATAAAGGTAGTTGTCCGACTAGGTACCCAAGCCTGGCTTGGGTATTCACATGATATCCAGTCTTACTCATGTAGACTCCTTCCGAGAATGCTCTGTATTCATCGAAAAGATCTGCTTGTTCTCTTTGTTTCCTATGCTTCTCATGAATGTGTGCACCTTGATGTGCTTGGATGTTGATTAGCCTTTGGATGGCTTCTTGTTGTTGATCTTGCTTCTGGTTCAGGTTATGTAAGGATTCACTCCATTGTCTCCCTTGTTCCAATTGCTGGTCCATCAATTGTTTTTGCCATTCCCCTTGCTGATTCATCCATCTAGAGAGTGATTCTTCTTGACGATCCATTAATTGCATTTGAAACTCCTTCTGTGCCCCCTGATTTTCCATGCATTGCCTAGATAAGGTATCAATAGCCTCTTGTAATTGGTGCATGCTTAAGGTGGCTGGGGCTTGCTCTTGTGGATGTTGTCCTTCTTCAGCTTAATGGGCTGGCCTCTTTCTTACCCTTCGTTGAGGTAGTGGAGTTGCAGCAGCATGCATCCGATGATAAGTGATTGGAAGGCCAACCTTTATCCACTCTGGGTTTTTATCCTCAAATATCACCCTAGCATGGTTGCGAAGACGGAGAATAGTGCTGGGATAACCCAACTTTCCTCCAGAATCGCTCTTCTCAGCAAGCTTCCGAATGCCTTGGACTATGAGTTCATGAACCTTGATTTCTCCTCCCTTCATTAGGCATTGCACCATTGTTGCTCTCTTAAGGTTTACCTCTGAGTTGTTTCCTGCTGGGAGGATGGATCTCCTTACGATTTCAAACCACCCTTTGGCTTCAGGGAGTAGGTCTCCTCTTTTTATAAATCTGGGTTTCCTATTGGGGTCTATGTCTCAATCTGCCCCTTGCACACAGATATCCTGTATAATCTAGTCGTGGTTGGGTTTGTTGTCCATTCTTGAGTGATAGCTCTCCTCTGCAAAGGGTATGCTTCGCAACTTCAGCACTTTCATGATGCTCATGGGACTAAAATTCACCATGACCCCTCTCACGAAACTTGTATAGGATTCATCCGCCTTATCATGTCTAACTGCATTTGCATAAAACTCTCTCACCAGAGTTGCGTTCACCCTTGTAATTGGATCGGTGAGGAGCTCCCATCGATGTTTTTCCACCTTTTTTATGATTTCTGGGCACTCAGTTCATGTGACTTGAAAGCCTAATTCATATATGATTTCTTTGTCAGCCATCCAACTAAATTGTAGTGCATGGTAGAAGGTTCTAAATCGCTTTTTATCAAAAGGAGGCTGCTCTATGGGTTCCTTCCCCTTTTGTCTCTTTGAGCTTGATGATGCCATGCAAGATGGTTGATATGTTTGTTACTCACAAGATGGCTAGGAAGGTGTGTGTGAAACTTTTTGGAGGAGGATGAAGTGTGTGTATCTGAGAAAAGAAAGGGAGAGGAATGAGAATAAGAAGTGTGTATGGAGAAGTTGTGTGAAGGGGTTTATATAGGAAGATGGTAAATGATTGAAGGGTGTGGGTTGATGGTGTTGTTTGATATTGGACGGTTGGGGTTTGGTGTTGAATGCGCACAAGGATCACTTTTTTTTTTATGAGGGTCTTGGTTCGGTCTCCAAAGCTATCCAACTTCCAATGTTGCATGGCAACACTTCCAAAGATATTCCCCTTGAAGACAAGTGTGAGATTTCCTTGGTATAGTGGCCGAATCTCCCTTCCTTAATTGTCCTATCAAGTACTTTGATTCCCTATATATGGAAAAAAAAGGAATGCAAATGGTTAATTGAAATTTTTAGTGGGAAAACTTAAGGTGTGATCTAGCTTAAAAAAATATCTTTTTCTTTTGTTTTTAAATGACTAAATGCTTTCCATGAATGCAAATCAATCAACCACTAAATTTTCCATGCATGCAACGTTGGTACACCAAACTTGTTTATGATCATATGGTGCAACAAGTTTGGGGAATAATTTTACCTCATAAAGTGTGTTCAAGCCCACTTGGTATGTCTTGAACACCAAACTTATCATGTACTATACGCTGCATGTAAAGGGGTCTATATTGGTCGTCAAAATTGATTTAAAAATCCATGAAATTTGCCTTATTACTATTATTAGAAATTAAAGGAAGAGGGCATAAAACATGGGCTGCCTCCCTTGAAGCGCTTCTTTAGCGTCATTAGCTTGACGTTTGGTCCTTGTCAAGGTGGCCGATAGTGCTTGAAGTCTTCCTCCCTTGCAGTGAACCTATGTCCATTGGCCTTGTTGATAAGCTCCATATGCTCTAGGGACAAGATTTTGTTGATGGTGTACACTGGAGGCAGCTGGGATGGAATAGTGGGGAGGTGAGGTGGTATAGATGGGAAGTTTGTAGAGACCACTTTATCTCCTGGCGAGAAATCTTCTATAGGGATTTTCTTCTTTTTCCATCCCCTTGGGACTTTTTTTCTTGTGTCTGTTGATGCCAACTTGTTCCTTGTGGTTTCCTTTTTGAGAATGGTTTTGTTGTCTAATTTATGTGATTTTGGTGGGTCTGGTTCCTTTTGGATTACACTTGGCTGTTACTCCTTCTGAGCACATTGGTTGTTAACCATAGGAGTCCTTATGTGTGGTGCTTGTGCTTCCTTGTTTGGCTCCTCCGTCAGCTCTTTGTTATCATGATCTGCTTCTTGTGAGAGGTTGAAAACATTGAAAGTGAGCTGATCATCATGTATTCTCAACACTAGCTCTCCTCGTTCCACATCTATAAGTGGTCTGATTGTGGCTAAGAATGGCCTTCCCAGAATGATGGGGTAAATGGGGTTCTCATCCATTTCCAGGACAACAAAGTCTGTGGGGAAGAAGTAGTTTCCAACCTTCACTAGCACATTCTCAACCACTCCTATTGCCTGTTTTTGAGTTTTGTCAGCCAACTTAATGATTACATATGTGGGTGTTAGCTCATTGATTTGAAGCTTTTTCATGAGGGATAGAGGCATTAAGTTGATGCTCGCTCCCAGGTTACAGAGTCCTTTATCAATCATTGTTTCTCCTATGACGCAGGGAATATGGAAACTCCCTGGATCCTTTCTCTTTGTGGGTGGTCCTAGTTGAATGAGAGCACTGCAATCCCTATTCATCTTTATTGTTTGTCCACCTTTCAATGAACTCTTTCTGGCTAATAGCTCCTTTATATACTTTATGTATGAAGGAAATTGCTGGATGGCTTTAATAAATGGTATATTTACATCAAGAGATGCAAACATGTCGAGGAATCTTGAATACATTCTCCTTGCTACACCACCTTTAAGCCTTTGGGAGAAGGGTGCATATGGGTTAAGTGTCTCCTTCTTCTTCAGCTCTTCCTTGAGTGTGGGTTGAGGTGCATGGCTCCTTTCTTCCTGATTTCCTTTTTGATTGTCTTGGAGGTGTTCTACTTCATTCATACTCCTCTCATCACTTGTGGTGATCATCTTACATTCTTCCCACCTTACTTTCTTTGTTTCTCCTCTTGGGTTCTTCTCAGTATCACTGGGAAATCCATCAGTGGGTTTGGGAATTTGTTGAGATAGATACCCTACTTGGGACTCCAGTCTCTTGATGTTTTCTCCTTGGTTTTTGATATTGGCTTGCATTTCTTCCTTAAACACCTTGTTGTCTTGGACTTCTCTACATAAATTTTCAAGTAGAGTCTCAATCTTTGAAAGTCTATCCTCTGTTAGTGATGGTGGGTTGAGATTAGGTGGTTGAGAAGGGTGTTTAGGTGGTTGTTGATAGGGTCTTTGTGAGGTATGTTGGTGAGTTACATTGTTGTTGGAATTGAGGTTATGGCGTCTCTGGTCTTGACATTGGTCTTATTGATTTTCCCAACCAAAGTTGGGGTGATTTGTCCATCCAGAGTTGTAGGTTTTGGAGTATGGGTCATGGATTTGTCTAGGTGAGTTTCCAACATAGTTGGCTTGTTCCCAGTCACCTTCTTCTCCTATATTCACTCCTTCTTGAGTTGGTGATGAAGTGATGACTGCTGCAACTTGGTTTTCCTCCACCTTCTTGGTGAGATCTGCTAACTGCTTGGTGATCATCTTATTTTGAGCTAGCAATGCATCCATGTGGTTCAGCTCCATTACTCCTCGAGTGTTACTTCTTTCAGAGGCATAGAAGTAGTCATTCTCAGCTACTATTTCAATTACATCTTTGGCTTCTTCAATGGTTTCTTCTTATTTAGAGAGCCCCCTGATGAATGATCTACAGCCTTCTTTGACTCATAGGAAAGACCTTCATAGAAAATGTGAAGTTGCACCCATTCATTGAACATATCTGGTGGGCATCTTCTTGTTAAGTCCTTAAACCTCTCCAATGCCTCATAAAGAGTCTCACCATCTTGTTGCCTGAAAGTCTGCACCTCAGCTCTCAGGCTATTAATTCTTTGAGGAGGGTAAAATCTTGCCAAAAATTTGTTCACCACATCTTCCCACTTTGTCAAACTCTCCTTTGGAAAGGATTCGAGCCACTTGGATGCCTTGTCCCTGAGTGAAAAAGAGAACAACAGCAGCCTATAGACATCCGGGTGGACTCCATTAGACTTCACAATGTCACAAATTCTCAAGAAGGTGGTTAGATGTTGATTGGGGTCTTCTTGAGCACTTCCTCCAAATGAGCAGTTGTTCTGAACAAGGGTGATGAGCTGGGGTTTTAGTTCAAAGCTGTTGGCATGTATGGTGGGCTTATGGATGCTACTTCCACAGTTTCCTGGATTTGGATTGATGTAGGAGCCTAGAACTCTCCTTTCTTGCCCAGCATGATTTGCAGGACCTTCTCTAGCATGGTTGTGAGCTTCTTCTTCATGATTGTTGGTGGACGAAATTGTGATCACTTGTATGTATTTATAAAAGATGTATACTCTGAGGGCATTGTTTATTTTCTTCACAATCTCGTTCAACTAACCAGCAAGTGTACTGGGTCGTCCAAGTAATAACCTTACGTGAGTAAGGGTCGAATCCACAGAGATTGTTGGTATGAAGCAAGCTATGGTCACCTTGTAAATCTCAGTCAGGCAGAAAAAAGAGGAATTGTAATTATAATAATTAAAAAGGAATAATAAAAGGGATAGAACACTTATGCAGATTCATTGGTGGGAATTTCAGATAAGCGGATGGAGATGCTGTAGAGCTCTTGGACGCCTGCTCTCCTACTCCTTCTACTCAATCCTTCTTACTCCTTTCCATGGCAAGCTTTGTATAGGGGTTCACCATCAACTGTGGCTACTTTCATTCCTCACGGGGAAATAACCTGTGCGGCTGTCACTCGCACAGCTAACCAGTCTGGAGGCATCACCCGTGGCTGATGGCTACATCCCATCCTCGCAGTGAAAACTATGCAACGCACTCTGTCACAGTACGGCTAATCACCGGTTGGTTCCCGCTCCTACTGGAATAGAATCCCTCTTTTGCGTCTGTCACCAACGCCCAGCAGGTTAAAGTTTGAAGCACGTCACGGTCATTCATGATCGGAATCCTACTCGGAACACCACAGACAAGGTTGGACTTTCCGGACTCCCAGGATCCTACTCGGAACACCACAGACAAGGTTGGACTTTCCGGATCCAGATGAATGCCGCCAACTATCTAACTTATACCACGAAGATTCTGTTGGGGAATCTAAGAGATACGCATTCAAGCTCTGTTGCATGTAGAACGGACATGGTTGTCAATCACGCGCATTCATAAGTGAGAATGATAATGAGGGTAATCTGACTCATCACATTCATCATGTTCTTGGGTACGAATGAATATCTTGGAATAAGAATAAGAGAGAATTGAATAAAAGATAATAGAATTGCATTAATACTTGAGGTACAGCAGAGCTCCACACCCTTAATCTATGGTGTGCAGAAACTCCACCGTTGAAAATACATAAGCAAAGAGTTCAGGCATGGCCGAATGGCCAGCCCTCTCTAACGTGATCACAGGATCAAAATACAATCCAGGATGTCTAATACAATAGATAAATGTCCTATATATACTAGACTAGCTACTAGGGTTTACATGAGTAAGTAATTGATGCATAAATCCACTTCCGGGGCCCACTTGGTGTGTGCTTGGGCTGAGCTTGATGAATTCACGTGCTAAGGCATATCTTGGCGTTGAACTCTGAGTTATGACGTGTTTTGGGCGTTCAACTCCGGATCATGACGTTTTTCTGGCGTTTAACTCTAGACAGCAGCATGAACTTGGCGTTCAACGCCAAGTTACGTCGTCATTCTTCGAATAAAGTATGGACTATTATATATTGCTGGAAAGCCCTGGATGTCTACTTTCCAACGCCGTTGAGAGCGCGCCAATTGGAGTTCTGTAGCTCCAGAAAATCCATTTCGAGTGCAGGGAGGTCAGATTCCAACAGCATCAGCAGTCCTTTTGTCAGCCTTCTTCAGAGTTTTGCTCAAATCCCTCAATTTCAGTCAGAATTTACCTGAAATCACAGAAAAGCACACAAACTCATAGTAAAGTCCAGAAATGTGAATTTAACATAAAAACTAATGAAAACATCCCTAAAAGTAGCTCAAACTTACTAAAAACTATATGAAAACAATGCCAAAAAGCGTATAAATTATCCGCTCATCACAACACCAAACTTAAATTGTTGCTTGTCCCCAAGCAACTGAAAATCAAATAGGATAAAAAGAAGAGAGTATACTATAAAGTCCAAAATATCAATGAATATTAATTTAATTAGATGAGCGGGACTTGTAGCTTTTTGCTTCTGAACAGTTTTGGCATCTCACTTTTTCCTTTGAAGTTTAGAGTGATTGGCTTCTCTAGGAACTTAGAATTTCAGATAGTGTTATTGACTTTCCTAGTTAGGCATGTTGATTCTTGAACACAGCTACTTTATGAGTCTTGGCTGTGGCCCTAAGCACTTTGTCTTCCAGTATTACCACCGGATACACAAATGCCACAGACACATAACTGGGTGAACCTTTTCAGATTGTGACTCAGCTTTGCTAAAGTCCCCAGTTAGTGGTGTCCAGAGCTCTTAAGCACACTCTTTTGCTTTGGATCACGACTTTAACCACTCAGTCTCAAGCTTTTCACTTGGACCTTCATGACACAAGCACATGGTTAGGGACAGCTTGATTTAGCCGCTTAGGCCTGGATTTTATTTCCTTGGGCCCTCCTATCCATTGATGCTCAAAGCCTTGGATCCTTGCTACCCTTGCCTTTTGGTTTTAAGGGCTATTGGCTTTTTCTGCTTGCTTTTTCTTTCTATTTTATATTTTTTTTTTTCGCCATTTTTTTTTCACTGCTTTTTCTTGCTTCAAGAATCAATTCATGAATTTTTCAGTTCATCAATAACATTTCTCTTTGTTCATCATTCTTTCAAGAGCCAACAATTTTAACACTCATAAACAACAAGATCAAAAATATGCACTGTTCAAGCATTCATTCAGAAAACAAAAATTATTGCCACCACATCAATATAATTAAATTAAATTCACTAATAATTTCGAAAATTATGTACTTCTTGTTCTTTTGAATTAAAACATTTTTCTTTTAAGAGAGGTGAAAGACTAATGGATTTTATTCATAGCTTTAAGGCATGGTTTACACACTAATGATCATGAAGTAGAAACACAAAAACATAGATAAACATAACACTTAAAAACCGAAAACAGAAAGAAAATAAAGAACAAGGAATGAATCCACCTCTTAGTGGCGTCTTCTTCTTGAAGGACCAATGATGTTCTTTAACTCTTCTATGTCCCTTCCTTGCCTTTGTTGCTCCTCTCTCATAGCTCTTTGATCTTCTCTTATTTCTTGGAGAGTGAGGGCGTGTTCATGGTGTTCCACCCTTAGTTGTTCCACGTTTTGGCTCAAGTCTTCTAAGGAGGTACTGAGTTGCTCCCAATAGTTGTTGGGAGGAAAGTGCATTCCATGAGGCATTTGTTGATGAACTTCCTCATGTTCTCCTTTGGGGCCGTGAGGGACTTCCCTTGTTTGCTCCATCCTTTTCTTGGTGATGGGCTTGTCTTCTTCAATGGAGACATCTCCATCTATGATAACTCCAGCTGAATAACATAGATGGCATATGAGGTGGGGGAAGGCTAGCCGTGCCATGTATGAAGGCTTGTCAGCTATTTTGTAGAGTTCATTGGCTATGACTTCATGAACCTCTACTTCCTCTCCAATCATGATGCTATGAATCATGATTGCCCGATCCACAGTAACTTCAGATCGGTTGCTTGTAGGGATGATGGATCTTTGGATGAACTCCAGCCATCCTCTAGCTACAGGCTTGAGGTCCAGTCTTCTTAGTTGGACTGGTTTGCCTTTGGAGTCTACTCTCCATTGGGCGCCTTCCACACAAATGTCCATTAGGACTTGGTCCAACCTTTGATTGAAGTTGACCCTCCTTGTGTAGGGGCGTTCATCACCTTGCATCATGGGTAGATGAAACGCCAACCTCACATTTTCCGGACTGAAATCTAAGTATTTCCCCCGAACCATTGTGAGATAGTTCTTTGGATTCGGGTTCATACTTTGATCATGGTTCCTAGTGATCCATGCATTAGCATAGAACTCTTGAACCATCAATAATCCGACTTGTTGCATGGGGTTGGTTATGACTTCCCACCCTCTTCTTTGGATCTCATGTCGGATTTCCGGATACTCATTCTTTTTGAGCTTGAAGGGGACCTCAGGGATCACCTTCTTCTTTGCCACAACATCATAGAAGTGGTCTTGGTGGCTCTTGGAGATGAATCTCTCCTTTTCCCATGATTCGGAAGTGGAAGCTTTTGCCTTCCCTTTTCCTTTTCTTGAGGAAACTCCGGTCTTGGGTGCCATTGATGGTGAATGAAAAATAAAAAGCTAGGCTTTTTACCACACCAAACTTAAAATTTGCTCGTCCTCGAGCAAAAAGAAAAGAAGAGTAGAAGAAGAAGAAGAGAATTTGGGTAGAGAAGGAGAAGAGGGGTTCGGCTATATGAGAGAAGAAGGGGTTATGTTGTGTGAAAATGAAGAAGAAAAGGGAGGTATTTATAGGGAGGGGGGAGGGTTAGGTTTCGGCCATTTTGGGTGGGAATGGGTGGGAAATTGAATTTGAATGTAATGGGGGTAGGTGGGGTTTATGGGGAAGAGGAGGTTGATGTGAATGGTGCATGGGGTAATTGGGAAGAGAAATTGATGTGATTGGTGAAGGTTTTTGGGAAGGGTGACATTGAGAATGAGATTTGGATTAGGAGAGTGTGAATAGGATTAAAAGAAAAGGTAGGTGGGGATCCTGTGGGGTCCACAGGTCCTGAGGTAGGGATCCTGTGGTGTCCACAGGTCCTGAGGTGAAAAGAAATACCATTCCTTCACCCTATAGGCCTGTAAATTGCCTTCATGCACCATTCTGGCGTTCAAACGCCCATTGGTGCATGTTCTGGGCGTTAAACGCCCATGTGATGCTTGATTCTGGCGTTGAACGCCAGTTTCAAGCTTGTTTCTGGCGTTCAGCGCCAGATTGTCCTCTGCGTGCGCATCCTGGCGTTAAACGCCAGGATGTAGCTTGTTTTGGGCGTTCAGCGCCAGGAAGATGCTCTGTTCTGGCGTTGAACGCCCGCCAGATGCATCTTCTGGGCGTTGAACGCCGGCCCGCGCGTCCTCCAGGGTGAAAAATTTTTTTCTTCTGTTTTTGACTCTGTTTTTAATTTTTTTTATTTTTTTCGTGACTCCTCATGATCATGTACCTAATTAAACATAAAAATAACAAAGAAACAAAATAAAATAAAATTAGATAAATAAAATTGGGTTGCCTCCCAACAAGCGCTTCTTTAATGTCAATAGCTTGACAGTGGCTCTCATGGAGCCACAGAGCAATCAAGTCAATGTTGTCTAGTCCCAACACCAAACTTAGAGTTTGGATATGGGGTTTGAACACCAAACTTAAAGTTTGGTTATGGCTTCACAACACCAAACTTAGAGTTTGACTGTGTGGGCTCTTCTTGACCTTGAACTGAGAGAAGCTCTTCATGCTTACTCTCTTTTGTCACAGAGGGATTGCCATGTGCTTGAAACACAAGGTATTCTCCATTTAATTGAAGGACTAACTCTCCTCTGTTGACATCTATCACAGCTTCTGCTGTGGCTAGGAAAGGTCTTCCTAGGATGATGCATTCATCATCCTCCTTCCTAGTATCTAGGATTAGGAAATCAGCAGGGATGTAAAAGTCTTCAACTTTCATAAGCACGTCCTCTACTATCCCATGAGCTTGTCTCACTGACTTATCTGCCAATTGCAGTGAGAACAAAGCAGGTTGCACCTCAATGATCCCTAGCTTCTCCATTACAGAGAGTGGCATAAGGTTTATCCCTGACCCAAGATCACACAGAGCTTTTTCAAAGCTCATGGTGCCAATGGTGCAAGGTATCAAGAACTTGCCAGGATCTTGTCTCTTTTGAGGTAGAGTTTCCTGAATCCAAGTATCCAAATCACTAATGAGCAAGGGAGGTTTACTTTCCAAAGTCTCATTACCAAACAGCTTGGCATTCAGTTTCATGATAGCTCCTAGATATTGAGCAACTTGCTCACTAGTCACATCTTCATCCTCTTCAGAGGATGAATAATTGTCAGAGCTCATGAATGGCAGAAGGAGATTGAATGGAATCTCTATGGTCTCTGCATGAGCCTCAGATTCCTCAGGATCCTTATTAGGAAGCTCCTTCTTGCTTGGAGGACGTCCCAGTAGTTCTTTCTCACTAGGATTTTCGTCCTCCTCCTCCTTTGTGCTTTCGGCCATGTTGACTAAGTCAATGGCTTTGCACTCTCCTTTTGGATTCTCTTCTGTATTACTTGGGAGAATACTGGGAGGAGTTTCAATAACTTTCTTACTCAGCTGGCCTACTTGTGCCTCCAAATTTCTAATGGAGGATCTTGTTTCATTCATGAAACTGAAGGTGGCCTTTGACAGATCAGAGACTATATTAGCTAAATTAGAATTATTTTGTTCAGAATTCTCTGTCTGTTGCTGAGAAGATGATGGATATGGCTTACTATTATTCAGCCTATTGCGTCCACCATTGTTAAAACCTTGTTGAGGTTTTTGTTGATCCTTCCAGGAGAAATTTGGATGATTTCTCCATGATGGGTTATAGGTATTTCCATATGGTTCACCCAGATAATTAACCTCTGCCATGGCAGGGTTCTCAGGATCATAAGCTTCTTCAGAAGCTACCTCTCTAGTACTGTTGGATGCATGTTGCAATCCATTCAGATTTTGAGAGATCATGTTGACCTGTTGAGTCAATACTTTGTTCTGAGCCATTATGGCATTCAGAGCATCAATTTCAAGAACTCCCTTCTTCTGAGGGACCCCAGTATTCACGGAATTCCTCTCAGAGGTATACATGAACTGGTTGTTTGCAACCATGTCAATGAGTTCTTGAGCCTCTTCAGGCGTTTTCTTCAGGTGAATAGATCCACCTGCAGAATGGTCCAGTGACATTTTCGAAAATTCAGAGAGACCATAATAGAATATATCTAATAGGGTCCATTCTGAAAACATGTCAGATGGACATCTCTTGGTCAGCTGCTTGTATCTTTCCCAAGCTTCATAGAGGGATTCACCATCTTTTTGTTTGAAAGTTTGAACATCCACTCTCAGCTTGCTCAGCTTTTGAGGAGGAAAGAATTTATCTAAGAAGGCAGTGACCAGCTTATCCCAGGAGTCCAGGCTATCCTTAGGTTGTGAATCCAACCATATTCTAGCTCTGTCTCTTACAGCAAAAGGGAAAAGCATGAGTCTGTAGACTTCAGGATTAACTCCATTCGTCTTTACAGTATCACAGACTTGCAAGAATTCAGTTAAAAACTGATAAGGATCTTCAGATGGAAGTCCATAAAACTTGCAGTTTTGTTGCATTAATGCAACTAGTTGAGGCTTAAGCTCAAAGTTATTGGCTCCAATGGCAGGAATGGAGATGCTTCTTCCATCAAACTTGGATGTTGGCTTTGTGAAGTCACCAAGCATTCTCCTTGCATTATTATTATTATTATTTTCGGCTGCCATCTCCTTCTCTTGTTCGAAAATTTCTGAAAGGTTGTTTCTGGATTGTTGTAATTTAGCTTCTCTTAATTTTCTCTTCAGAGTCCTTTCAGGTTCTGGATCAACTTCAACAAGAGTGCCCTTTTCCTTGTTCCTGCTCATAAGAAAGAGAAGAAAACAGAAAAGAAAGAGGAATACTCTATGTCACAGTATAGAGATTCCTTTATGTTAGTAGAAGAAGAAAGGGGTAGAGTGGAAAAGAAACACAACTGTGAGGATGGCAGAGATGTGAGGATGTGAATGAAGAGAGGTGAAGAGAAGTGTTAGTAATTAAATAATTAAATAGAAGAAGAAAAGAGAAAGAAATTTTCGAAAATAATTTTGAAAAAATGGTTAGTGATTTTCGAAAATTAAAGATGAGATGAGATTAAAATTAGAATTTAAAACAATTAAAAAGAATTTTTGAAAAAGAGGGAAAAGTAGTTAGGTGGTTTTGAAAAAGATAAGAAACAAACAAGGAGTTAGTTAGTTGATTGAAAAAGATTTGAAATCAAATTTTGAAAAAGATAAGAAGATAGGAGGTTAGATAAGATATTTTGAAATCAAATTTTGAAAAAGATAAGACAAAAGATAAAAAGATATATTTGAAAAAGATATTTGAAAAAAAAAAGATTTAATTTTAAAAATTACTTAACTAACAAGAAACTACAAGATAAGATTCTAGAATTTAAAGATTGAACCTTTCTTAACAAGAAAGTAACAAACTTCAAATTTTTGAACCAATCACATTAATTGTTAGCTAATTTTCGAAAATTTGATAAAAAGATAAGAAAAAGATTTTGAAAATATTTTGAAAAATATTTTTGAAATTTTCGAAAATGCTAAAAAAAATGAAAAAGATATGATTTTTGAAAAAGATTTTGAAAAGATAAGATTTTTAAAATTGAAATTTTGACTTGACTTGTAAGAAACAACTAATTTTTAAAAATTTTTGACCAAGTCAACCCAAAATTTCGAAATTTTAGAGGAAAATAAGGAAAAGATATTTTTGATTTTTAAATATTGAATGAAAAACACAAAAATGACCCAAAACATGAAAATTTTGGATCAAGACACAAGATGCATGCAAGAATGCTATGAATGTCAAGATGAACACCAAGAACACTATGAAGATCATGATGAACATCAAGAACATAATTTTGAAAAATTTTTGATGCAAAGAAAACATGCAAGACACCAAACTTAGAAATCTTTAATGCATGAAAATTATGAATGCAAAAATGCACATGAAAAACAACAAAAGACACAAAACAAGAAATCATCAAGATCAAACAAGAGGACTTGTCAAGAACAACTTGAAGATCATGAAGAACACTATGAATGCATGAATTTTCGAAAACAATGCAAGAAAAATTTTAAAAGCATGCAATTGACACCAAACTTAAAAATTAACACAAGACTCAAACAAGAAACACAAAATATTTTTGATTTTTATGTTTTTCTAATTTTTTTGTATTTTTATTGATTTTTTTCGAAAAACATTTTTGGAAAAACGAAAAATAAAAGAAAAATTTTGAAAAAGATTTTTGAAAAGAAAATTACCTAATCTGAGCAACAAGATGAACCGTCAGTTGTCCATACTCGAACAATCCCCGGCAACGGCGCCAAAAACTTGGTGGACGAAATTGTGATCACTTGTATGTATTTATAAAAGATGTATACTCTGAGGGCATTGTTTATTTTCTTCACAATCTCGTTCAACTAACCAGCAAGTGTACTGGGTCGTCCAAGTAATAACCTTACGTGAGTAAGGGTCGAATCCACAGAGATTGTTGGTATGAAGCAAGCTATGGTCACCTTGTAAATCTCAGTCAGGCAGAAAAAAGAGGAATTGTAATTATAATAATTAAAAAGGAATAATAAAAGGGATAGAACACTTATGCAGATTCATTGGTGGGAATTTCAGATAAGCGGATGGAGATGCTGTAGAGCTCTTGGACGCCTGCTCTCCTACTCCTTCTACTCAATCCTTCTTACTCCTTTCCATGGCAAGCTTTGTATAGGGGTTCACCATCAACTGTGGCTACTTTCATTCCTCACGGGGAAATAACCTGTGCGGCTGTCACTCGCACAGCTAACCAGTCTGGAGGCATCACCCGTGGCTGATGGCTACATCCCATCCTCGCAGTGAAAACTATGCAACGCACTCTGTCACAGTACGGCTAATCACCGGTTGGTTCCCGCTCCTACTGGAATAGAATCCCTCTTTTGCGTCTGTCACCAACGCCCAGCAGGTTAAAGTTTGAAGCACGTCACGGTCATTCATGATCGGAATCCTACTCGGAACACCACAGACAAGGTTGGACTTTCCGGACTCCCAGGATCCTACTCGGAACACCACAGACAAGGTTGGACTTTCCGGATCCAGATGAATGCCGCCAACTATCTAACTTATACCACGAAGATTCTGTTGGGGAATCTAAGAGATACGCATTCAAGCTCTGTTGCATGTAGAACGGACATGGTTGTCAATCACGCGCATTCATAAGTGAGAATGATAATGAGGGTAATCTGACTCATCACATTCATCATGTTCTTGGGTACGAATGAATATCTTGGAATAAGAATAAGAGAGAATTGAATAAAAGATAATAGAATTGCATTAATACTTGAGGTACAGCAGAGCTCCACACCCTTAATCTATGGTGTGCAGAAACTCCACCGTTGAAAATACATAAGCAAAGAGTTCAGGCATGGCCGAATGGCCAGCCCTCTCTAACGTGATCACAGGATCAAAATACAATCCAGGATGTCTAATACAATAGATAAATGTCCTATATATACTAGACTAGCTACTAGGGTTTACATGAGTAAGTAATTGATGCATAAATCCACTTCCGGGGCCCACTTGGTGTGTGCTTGGGCTGAGCTTGATGAATTCACGTGCTAAGGCATATCTTGGCGTTGAACTCTGAGTTATGACGTGTTTTGGGCGTTCAACTCCGGATCATGACGTTTTTCTGGCGTTTAACTCCAGACAGCAGCATGAACTTGGCGTTCAACGCCAAGTTACGTCGTCATTCTTCGAATAAAGTATGGACTATTATATATTGCTGGAAAGCCCTGGATGTTTACTTTCCAACGCCGTTGAGAGCGCGCCAATTGGAGTTCTGTAGCTCCAGAAAATCTATTTCGAGTGCAGGGAGGTCAGATTCCAACAGCATCAGCAGTCCTTTTGTCAGCCTTCTTCAGAGTTTTGCTCAAATCCCTCAATTTCAGTCAGAATTTACCTGAAATCACAGAAAAGCACACAAACTCATAGTAAAGTCCAGAAATGTGAATTTAACATAAAAACTAATGAAAACATCCCTAAAGGTAGCTCAAACTTACTAAAAACTATATGAAAACAATGCCAAAAAGCGTATAAATTATCCGCTCATCAATTGTTTTCCAAGTTCTCTTCCATGTTGGGTTCAAAGTACTCTTCCTCTTCCTCAGCACCAACAACTCCTTTCCCTCTTGCTTCCCTTCTAAATCGAAGGAAGTTGAGGTTCCCCCTCTTCTCCCTGTCATACAACTAACAAAACACGCAGCAAGAGATAAAATGAAGAGGTTATTCTTGTTGGAGTGATTGTTAGTGTGAGTGATGCAAATTATCAAACAGTTAGTGAGTTAGTGAGCAAAATTGTAGCTAATAATAAAGAAAGAAAGAAAAACAGAGAGGGTATAGAGGATGAGGAAGAAGTTAAACAAAGTGAAAATAAATGACTGAATAAAGTAAACAAATAAGGGAAAAATGCTCAATCTAGTGAGCTTCCAACTTAATCATTGTTGATACAAAATCAATCCCTGGCAACGGCGCCATAAACTTGATGCACGAAAACTTGTCTCTCAACAAATTTCCCTTCGGCAAGTATACCGAATTTGTCGTCAAGTAAAAAACTCACAATAGAGTGAGGTCGAATCCCATAGGGATTGATTGATCAAGCAACTTTAGTTGGAAGAGTATGCTAGTTGAGCTAAACAGAGTGTAGTTTGAGTATTGCAGAAAATTAAATGGCGGAAAAGTAAATAGCAGAAAATAAAGTGCAGAATCTTAAATGGGGATTTGGGGTAATGAGCATGAAAATAAATGACAGAAAATAAAGAAAATGGGTAAGATCAGAAATGGGAAATTCATTGGGCTCAGGAGATGTTGCATTCTCCGGATCAAGTTCATTTTCATCTCTTCCTCAATCAATGCATCTATTGATCTCCTTGGCAATCTTAGGTGATTAGAGTCCAATTCCTTGGTAATCCAATCTCTCTAAGCTTGAACAATTGCCCAATTCCTTGATTTAATTGATCATGGAAAGAGATGAAGTATGGTCACTGATTATACCAGATGTATTTCCAAATCAAAGTGTTGGGAGGATTACATGTCACTATATCCGCCCAGACCCCAATTTGGTCCAACATGAGAAAGCATTTCTAGCATGATCTCCTCATCCCTTTTCCAAGGCTCAGAGGAGATCCAATTATGAAGAGTTTCTTTTCCAAGACAACTAACCAATTGAGTTAAGATCGAAATCTTTCTAGTAAATCAAAAGAGAAGAAAGAAGAAGAGAATGAAAACTATAATTGATCCATCAAATTACAACAGAGCTCCCTAACCCAATGAAAGGGGTTTAGTTGTTCATAGCTCTAGAAATGGAAAATAGCAGAAAATAATACATCCCAGCTAAAAGTGCAGAAAAGTAAATATACAGAGAGTAGTTCTCCAAAGTGCCTGGTGCACGAAATTGCAATCACACTTTGCAATCCCGCACAACTAACCAGCAAGTGCACTGGGTCGTCCAAGTAATACCTTACGTGAGTAAGGGTCGATCCCACGGAGATTGTCGGCTTGAAGCAAACTATGGTTATCTTGTAAATCCTAGTCAGGATATCAATAATTATCAAGGTTGATTGTGAAAAGTAAAAGAACATAAAATAAGTACTTGTTCTGCAGTAATGGGAAACAGGTTGAGGTTTTGGAGATGCTCCATCTTCTGAATCTCTGCTTTCCTACTGTCTTCTTCTTCAAGCACGCAAGGCTCCTTCCATGGCAAGCTGTATGCAAGGGTTTCACCGTTGTCAGTGGCTACCTCCCATCCTCTCAGTGGAAATGTTCAACGCACCCTGTCACGGCACGGCTATCCATCTGTCGGTTCTCAATCAGGCCGGAATAGAACCCATTGATTCTTTTGCGTCTGTCACTAACGCCCCGCCCTCAGGAGTTTGAAGCTCGTCACAGTCATTCAATCATTGAATCCTACTCAGAATACCACAGACAAGGTTTAGACCTTCCGGATTCTCTTGAATGCCGCCATCAGTTCTAGCTTATACCACGAAGATTCTGATTAAAGAATCCAAGAGATATCTACTTAATCTAAGGTAGAACGGAGGTGGTTGTCAGGCACACGTTCATAGTTGATAATGATGATGAGTGTCACGGATCATCACATTCATCCAGTTTAAGAACAAGTAATATCTTAGAATGGAAGCAAGCATAATTGAATGAAAAACAGTAGTAATTGCATTAATCCATCAAGACACAGCAGAGCTCCTCACCCCCAACCATGGGGTTTAGAGACTCATGCCATAGGAAGTACACAAAGAAACGTGTAAAGTGTCATGAGGTACAGATACAATGTCAAAAGATCCTATTAATAGTGAACTAGTAACCTAGGGTATACAGAAATGAGTAAATGACATAAAAATCCACTTCTGGGTCCACTTAGTGTGTGCTTAGGCTGAGCATTGAAGCTTTCATTTGTAGAGACTTTTTCTGGAGTTAAACGCCAGCTTTCATGCCAGTTTGGGCGTTTAACTCCAAGTTTTATGCCAGTTCCAGCGTTAAACGCTGGAAATTCTGAGGCTGATTTGCCATGCCGGTTTGGGCCATCAAATCTCGGGAAAAGTATGGACTATTATACATTGCTGGAAAGCCCAGGATGTCTACTTTCCAACGCCGTTGAGAGCGCGCCAATTGGGCTTCTGTAGCTCTAGAAAATCCACTTCGAGTGCAGGGAGGTCAGAATCCAACAGCATCTGCAGTCCTTTTCAGTCTCTGAATCATATTTTTGCTCAGGACCCTCAATTTCAGCCAGAAAATACCTGAAATCACAGAAAAACACACAAACTCATAGTAAAGTCCAGAAAAGTGAATTTTAACTAAAAACTAATAAAAATATACTAAAAACTAACTAAAATATACTAAAAACATACTAAAAACAATGCCAAAAAGCGTATAAATTATCCACTCATCACAACACCAAACTTAAATTGTTGCTTGTCCCCAAGCAACTGAAAATCAAAGTAGGATAAAAAGAAGAGAATATACTATAGACCCCAAAATATCAAGGAAACTTAGCTCCAATTAGATGAGCGGGACTAGTAGCTTTTTGCTTCCGAACAGTTTTGGCATCTCACTTCATCCCTTGAAGTTTAGAATGATTGGCATCTATAGTAACTCAGAACTCAGATAGTGTTATTGATTCTCCTAGTTAAGTATAATGATTCTTGAACATAGCTAGTGTATAAGTCTTGGCTGTGGCCCAAAGCACTCTGTCTTCCAGTATTACCACCGGATACAAACATGCCACAGACACATACTTGGGTGAACCTTTTCAGATTGTGACCCAGCTTTGCTAGAGTCCCCAATTAGAGGTGTCCAGGGTTCTTAAGCACACTCTTTTTTGCCTTGGATCACAACTTTATTTCTTTCTTTTCTTTCTTTTTTTTCGTTTTTTTTTGAATCACTGCTTTTTCTTGCTTCAAGAATCAATTTGATGATTTTTCAGATCCTCAATAACAGTTCTCTTTTTCCCTCATTCTTTCAAGAGCCAACAATTTTAACATTCTCAAAACAACAAATTCAAAAGACATATGCACTGTTCAATCATTCATTCGGAAAACAAAGAGTATTGTCACCACATCAAACTAATTCAACTAGTTTCAAAGATAAATTCGAAATCCTGTACTTCTTGTTCTTTTGTGATTAAAGCACTTTTCATTTAAGAGAGGTGATGGACTCATAGGACATTCATAGCTTTAAGACATGAATTTTAAATTTTATTAATTATGAATTAAGATCAAGACTCAAAAATAGATATAAGATGATACTAAAATAGAAAACAAAAAACAAAAAAATTAAATAGGCTCCTAATGATAGAGGTTTTCACAGAGTTAGGACTCAACAACCTTGATTTTGAGAAGTGGATGCTCCCTCAAATTGAGGGGAGAATTTTTGGCGTTTCAGTTCTTGAAGTTCACGCCCCTGCTTCTCTTGTTCCTTCAGCAATTTGCAGAGCATGCAATTCTGATTCTGCTGTTCTTCCTTAAATTACTCCATAGTTTCTTGCAACTTGGTGATAGATGCTTCTAGGCTGGCCCAGTAGCCAATTTCAGGAAATTCAGGGAGGAACTCCTGCGCTCTCCTTTTGATAGAGTTGTCTTGCACTTGTCCTTCCATTGACTTCTTGGTGATTGGATGTTCAATGGGTATGAATTCATCTACTCCCATCTTTACCCCAGCCTCTTTACAGAGCAAGGAGATCAAGCTTGGGTAAGCCAATTTGGCTTCAGTGGAATTCTTATTTGCAATTGTGTAGATCTCACAAGCAATCACATGATGAACCTCCACTTCTTTTCCAAGCATAATGCAATGAATCATCACTGCTCTCTTGATAGTGACCTCAGAACGGTTGCTAGTGGGCAGTATGGAACGCCCAATAAAGTCTAGCCAACCTCTTGCAATTGGTTTGAGGTCTCCCCTCTTGAGTTGGCTTGGGACACCCTTTGAATTGGTTATCCACTTAGTTCCAGGGAGGCATATGTCCTCTAGAACTTGATCCAACCCTTTATCTGCTCTCACCATTCTCCTATTAAAGGAATCAGGATCATCTTGCAGTTGAGGCAATTTGAAGATTTCTCTTATTTTGTCCAGATGGAAGTACATAACTTTTCCTCTGACCATGGTTCTGTAGGTATGATAGGCAGTTCCAGTCATTCTCTGCTTATCTGTTAGCCACAGATTTGAGTAGAATTCCTGAACCATATTTCTTCCAACCTTTATCTCAGGATTGGTTAGAATTTCCCATCCTCTGTTTCGAATTTGCTCTTGGATCCCCGGATATTCATCTTCTTTTAGATCAAATTTAACTTCCGGGATCACTGACCTCAGACCCATTATTTTGTGATAATGGTCTTCATGTTCTTTGGTTAAGAACTTCTCTTGATTCCAAAGATTCTTTGGATTATTCTCTTTCTTTTCTCTTAAATTGGTTTGTTTTCCTTTAGGAGCCATGATCTTGATGAATCTTGGCTCAGTGATCACAGAAAAGCACACCAAACTTAGAGGTTTGCTTGTCCTCAAGCAAAAGAAAGGAAGGAGGAGAGAGAGGAGAAGAGCAAATTCGAATGGTATGGGGGAATGGTGAGGCCGAACGTCTATATATAAGGGGGGGAAGAAGAGATTTCGAAAAATTGGAAGGAGATTTGAGAAGATGTGAAGAGATTGGTGAGTTTTTGAACAAGATTTGGGATTGATTTGAGAGATTTGAAGAATGATTTTGATTTTCGAATATTTGAAGGTGAATGATGAAAGGTTGAAATGTGTTCATGTAGAAAAGTATGGGTCAAAAAAGGAAAGTTTGAAAAAAAAATTTGATTGGAAAGCAAAATCTTGGTCCCCCACCTTTCTGGCGTTAAACGCCCAGAATGGTATCCATTCTGGCGTTTAACGCCCATTTGTTAGCCAATGTGGGCGTTTAACGCCCAGCCAGGTGCCCTGGCTGGCGTTAAACGCCAGGATTCCCTTTATCACTGGACATTTTGCTAAACGCCCAGGATGCTGCACACCTGGCGTTAAACGCCCAGAATGGTGCCCATTCTGGCGTTTAACGCCCAAAATGCCCCTTACTGGCATTTTTTTGCCAGTAAGCTCTGTTTCTCTGCTTTTTGCACCAATTCCTTCTGTAACTCTGTGAATTCCTTCATTTTTTGATACTTGCCTCTGTAGAAACAAAACATATAACCTGCTATTGACTGGGTTGCCTCCCAGCAAACGCTTCTTTATTGTCTTTAGCTGGACCTTTACTGAGGATCATTCCAGCCTCAGTTTTGAGCATTCCTGCTCAATATTGCTTTCAAGATAATGCTTGATTCTCTGTCCATTAACAATGAACTTTTTATCAGAATCAATATCCTGAAGCTCAACATATCCATATGGTGACACTCCTATAATCACATACGGACCCCTCCACTGGGACTTAAGTTTTCCTGGAAACAATCTGAGCCTAGAGTTGAAGAGCAGAACTTTTTGTCCTGGCTCAAAGACTCTGGATGACAACTTCTTGTCATGCCACTTCTTTGCCTTTTCCTTATAAATTTTTGCATTTTCAAAGGCATTGAGTCTGAATTCCTCTAGCTCATTTAGCTGGAGCAATCTTTTTTCACCAGCTAATTGAGCATCCATGTTTAGGAACCTGGTTGCCCAGTAGGCTTTATGTTCCAGTTCCACAGGTAGATGACAGGCCTTCCCATACACCAGTTGGTATGGAGAGGTTCCTATTGGAGTCTTGAATGCTGTTCTGTATGCCCACAGAGCATCATCCAAACTCTTTGCCCAATCCTTTCTTCAGGCTATCACAGTCCGTTCTAGGATTCTTTTTAGCTCTCTGTTAGAGACTTCAGCTTGCCCATTTGTCTGTGGATGATACGGAGTTGCCACTTTGTGGCTAATTCCATATCTGACCATAGCAGAGTATAGCTGTCTATTGCAGAAATGAGTGCCCCCGTCACTGATTAGTACTCTGGGAACACCAAATCTGCTGAAGATGTGTTTCTGGAGGTATTTCAGCAAGGTCTTGGTATCATTAGTGGGTGTAGCAATTGCTTCTACCCACTTAGATACATAGTCCACTGCTACCAGAATGTAAGTGTTTGAGTATGATGGTGGGAATGGACCCATGAAGTCAATTCCCCATACATCAAACAATTCTATCTCTAATATCCCTTGTTGAGGCATGGCATATCCGTGAGGTAAGTTACCAGCTCTTTGGTAACTGTCACAGTTACGCACAAACTCTCGAGCATCTTTATAGAGAGTAGGCCAGTAGAAGCCACATTGGAGGACTTTAGTGGCTGTTCGTTCACTTCCAAAATGTCCTCCATACTGTGATCCATGGCAGTGCCATAGGATCCTCTGTGCTTCTTCTCTGGGTACACATCTGCGGATCATTCCGTCTGCACATCTCTTAAAGAGATATGGCTCATCCCATAGGTAGTACTTGGCATCTGAAATTAATTTCTTTCTTTGCACTCTGCTGTACTCCTGGGGTATGAACCTCACAGCTTTATAGTTTGCAATATCTGCAAACCATGGAGCTTCCTGAATGGCAAAGAGTTGCTCATCTGGGAAAGTCTCAGAAATCTCAGTAGAAGGGAGGGACGCCCCAGCTACTGGTTCTATTCGGGACAGATGATCAGCTACCTGGTTCTCTGTCCCTTTTCTGTCTCTTATTTCTATATCAAACTCTTGCAGAAGCAACACCCATCTTATTAGCCTGGGTTTTGAATCCTGCTTTGTGAGTAAGTATTTAAGAGCAGCATGGTCAGTGTACACAACCACTTTGGATCCCACTAGATAGGATCTAAACTTGTCAATGGCATAGACCACTGCAAGTAACTCTTTTTCTGTGGTTGTGTAATTCTTCTGTGCATCATTTAGAACACGGCTGGCATAATAAATGACGTGCAGAAGCTTGTTATGCCTCTGTCCCAATACTGCACCAATGGCATGGTCACTGGCATCACACATTAGTTCAAATGGCAATGTCCAATCGGGTGCAGAGATGACTGGTGCTGTGACCAGTTTAGCTTTCAGGGTCTCAAATGCATGCAGACACTGTGTGTCAAACACAAATAGTGTGTCAGCAGCTAGCATGTTACTCAAAGGTTTTGTGATTTTCGAAAAATCCTTTATAAACCTTCTGTAGAATCCTGCATGCCCCAGAAAGCTTCTGATTGCCTTAACATTGGCAGGTGGTGGTAATTTTTTAATTACCTCTACCTTTGCCTTATCCACCTCTATTCCCCTGCTTGAAATTTTGTGTCCAAGGACAATTCCTTCAGTCACCATAAAGTGACATTTCTCCCAGTTTAAAACCAGGTTAGTCTCTTGGCACCTTTTCAGGACAAGTGCTAGGTGGTTAAGACAGGAGCTGAATGAGTCTCCATATACTGAGAAGTCATCCATGAAGACTTCCAGGAATTTTTCCACCATATCAGAGAAGATGGATAACATGCATCTTTGAAAGGTTGCAGGAGCATTACACAGACCAAAAGGCATCCTCCTGTAGGCAAACACGCCAGAAGGGCAAGTAAATGCTGTTTTCTCTTGGTCCTGAGGATCTACTGCAATTTGGTTGTAACCTGAATAGCCATCCAAAAAGCAGTAATAATCATGACCAGCTAGTCTTTCTAGCATTTGGTTTATGAATGGTAAAGGAAAATGATCCTTTCTGGTGGCTGTATTGAGCCTTCTGTAATCAATACACATACGCCACCCTGTGAATGTTCTTGTAGGAACCAGTTCATTTTTTTCATTATCAACCACTGTCATGCCTCCCTTCTTGGGGACAACTTGTACAGGGCTCACCCAGGGGCTATCAGAAATAGGATAAATAATCCCAGCCTCTAGTAATTTAGTGACCTCTTTCTGCACCACCTCCTTCATGGCTGGATTTAGCCTCCTCTGTGGTTGGACCACTGGTTTGGCATTATCCTCCAACAGGATCTTGTGCATGCATCTAGCTGGGCTAATGCCCTTAAGATCACTTATGGACCACCCAAGAGCTGTCTTGTGTGTCCTTAGCACTTGAATCAGTGCTTCCTCTTCCTGTGGATTTAAAGCAGAGCTTATAATCACTGGAAAAGTGTCACCCTCTCCCAGAAATGCATACTTCAGGGATGGTGGTAGTGGTTTGAGTTCAGGTTTGGGAGGCTTATCCTCCTCCTGAGGAATTTTCGAAAATTCCTTTGTTTCCTCTGGTTCTTCTTGATCAGGTTGAGAATCCTTGAAGATGTCCTTAAGCTCTGATTCTAGGCTTTCAGTCATATTGATCTCTTCTACCAGAGAGTCAATAATGTCAGCGCCCATGCAGTCATTTGGTGTGTCTGGATGCTGCATAGCTTTTACAGCATTCAACTTGAACTCATCCTCATTGACTCTCAGGGTTACTTCCCCTTTTTGTACATCAATAAGAGTTCGTCCAGTTGCTAGGAAAGGTCTTCCTAGAATGAGAGTTGCACTCTTGTGCTCCTCCATTTCCAGCACCACAAAGTCAGTTGGAAAGGCGAATGGCCCAACCTTGACAATCATGTCCTCTATTATGCCTGATGGGTGTTTAATGGAGCCATCAGCAAGTTGGAGGCATATCCGGGTTGGTTTGACTTCTTCAGTCAACCCAAGCTTTCTGATAGTGGATGCAGGTATTAGATTGATACTTGCTCCAAGATCACATAAGGCTGTCTTAGTGCAAGCGCCTTCTAATGTGCATGGTATCATAAAGCTCCCTGGATCTTGAAGCTTTTCTGGTAAGCTTTTCAAGATGACTGCACTGCATTCTTCAGTGAGAAATACTTTTTCAGTTTCTCTCCAATCCTTCTTATGACTTAAGATTTCTTTCATGAACTTAGCATAAGAAGGTATTTGCTCAAGTGCCTCTGCAAACGGAATCTTTATTTCAAGCGTCCTTAGATAGTCTGCAAAGCGGGCAAATTGCTTATCCTGTTCTGCTTGGCGGAGTTTCTGAGGATAAGGCATCTTGGCTTTATATTCTTCAACCTTAGATTCTGCAGGTTTATTCCTTACAGAAGTGGTTGAAGAAGCCTTTTTAGAGGGATTACTGTCAGCACTCTCAGGTGTCTGATCCTCTCTTGGCGTCTGAACGCCAGAATTGGGTGAAGATTGGGCGTTTAACGCCAACTTCTCTCCCTTCTCTGGCGTTTGAACGCCAGAACTGGGCAGGAAATGGGCGTTTAACGCCAGCTTTCCCCCCTTTTCTGGCGTTTGAACGCCAAAAGTGTTCCTCTTTGGGCTCTTACTGTCCTCAGAGGGATTTTGAACAGTGGTTTGGTTATCCTCTGTCAATTGTTCCTTATTTGGCTTTTTGCTCTTTTGAGCAGTGTTATTCAATGTCTTCCCACTCCTCAGTTGAACTGCTTGACATTCTCCTGTTATCTGTTTAGATATTTGCTGTTTTACTTGATTCAACTGCAGTTCTATATTCTTGTTAGAAACTTTAGTTTCGTGGAGCATCTCTTTAAATTCTGCTAACTGTTCTGTTATCAGGAGCAATTGTTGATTAAGCTCAATCATCTGTTCTTGAGGATTGGGATCAGTGGCTACTGCCATGACTTCCTCTTTTGGGGGGAACTCATTGCTAGAGTACAAATATTGGTTTCTAGCAACAGTGTCTATAAGCTTTTGAGCCTCCTCAATTGTCTTCCTCATGTGTATAGATCCACCAGCCGAGTGGTCTAAAGACATCTGAGCTTTTTCTGTAAGCCCATAGTAGAAGATGTCTAACTGTACCCACTCTGAAAACATTTCAGAGGGGAATTTTCTTAGCATACCTCTATACCTCTCCCAGGCATTATAAAGGGATTCATTATCCTCTTGTTTAAAGTCTTGGATGTCCAGCCTTAACTGTGTCATCCTCTTTGGAGGGTAAAAGTGATTCAGGAATTTGTCTGATAACTGTTTCCATGTCTTTATGCTTGCTGTAGGTTGGTTATTCAACCACATCTTAGCTTGATCTTTTACAGTAAATGGAAACAGTAATAGTCTGTAGACATCCTGATCCACCTCTTTATCACGTACTGTGTCAGCAATTTGTAAGAACTGTGCCAGAAACTCAGTAGGCTCTTCCTGAGGAAGACCGGAATACTGGCAATTTTGCTGCACTATGATAATGAGTTGAGGGTTTAGCTCAAAGCTGCTTGCTTTGATGGGAGGTGTATAGATACTACTCCCATATGCAGCTGTAATGGGGTTAGCATATGACCCCAGAGTCCTTCTGGATTGATCAATCCCACTTAGGTCCATAATGGATAAAGGGAAATGATATGGATTGCAAATAGATAAAAATATATTTTTTTTTGAATTAACCGAAAAATAAAATAAAAACAAAAGGAAAATAAAATAAAAATTCGAAAATTAAAAGAAAATAAGATCAAAGCAAATTGAAAACTGAATCAATTAGTTAATTAAAAAGATTTTGAGATTAGCAATTAGAAAGATATGATTGAAAAGTTTTTATGAAAAAGATTTGATTTTTGAAATGAGGAAAGAGAAAAACAACAAAATGACACCAAACTTAAAATTTTTAGAAAATCAAACACAAATTTTCGAAAATTTTAAAGGAAAAACACAAAGACGACACCAAACTTAGAATTTTTATGGATCAAAAAGGGACTAAAGACATGCAAATTCGAAAATTAAAAGAAAAACAAAAGCATGCAATTGACACCAAACTTAAAATATGAAACTAGACTCAACTAAAAGACTCTAAACCGACGAAAACAAACAGTCCTAATCTAAGCAACAAGATAAGCCGTCAGTTGTCCAAACTCGAACAATCCCCGGCAACGGCGCCAAAAACTTGGTGCACGAAATTGCAATCACACTTTGCAATCCCGCACAACTAACCAGCAAGTGCACTGGGTCGTCCAAGTAATACCTTACGTGAGTAAGGGTCGATCCCACGGAGATTGTCGGCTTGAAGCAAACTATGGTTATCTTGTAAATCCTAGTCAGGATATCAATAATTATCAAGGTTGATTGTGAAAAGTAAAAGAACATAAAATAAGTACTTGTTCTGCAGTAATGGGGAACAGGTTGAGGTTTTGGAGATGCTCCATCTTCTGAATCTCTGCTTTCCTACTGTCTTCTTCTTCAAGCACGCAAGGCTCCTTCCATGGCAAGCTATATGCAAGGGTTTCACCGTTGTCAGTGGCTACCTCCCATCCTCTCAGTGGAAATGTTCAACGCACCCTGTCATGGCACGGCTATCCATCTGTCGGTTCTCAATCAGGCCGGAATAGAACCCAGTGATTCTTTTGCGTCTGTCACTAACGCCCCGCCCTCAGGAGTTTGAAGCTCGTCACAGTCATTCAATCATTGAATCCTACTCAGAATACCACAGACAAGGTTTAGACCTTCCGGATTCTCTTGAATGCCGCCATCAGTTCTAGCTTATACCACGAAGATTCTGATTAAAGAATCCAAGAGATATCTACTTAATCTAAGGTAGAACGGAGGTGGTTGTCAGGCACACGTTCATAGTTGATAATGATGATGAGTGTCACGGATCATCACATTCATCCAGTTTAAGAACAAGTAATATCTTAGAATGGAAGCAAGCATAATTGAATGAAAAACAGTAGTAATTGCATTAATCCATCAAGACACAGCAGAGCTCCTCACCCCCAACCATGGGGTTTAGAGACTCATGCCATAGGAAGTACACAAAGAAACGTGTAAAGTGTCATGAGGTACAGATACAATGTCAAAAGATCCTATTAATAGTGAACTAGTAACCTAGGGTATACAGAAATGAGTAAATGACATAAAAATCCACTTCTGGGTCCACTTAGTGTGTGCTTGGGCTGAGCATTGAAGCTTTCATTTGTAGAGACTTTTTCTGGAGTTAAACGCCAGCTTTCATGCCAGTTTGGGCGTTTAACTCCAAGTTTTATGCCAGTTCCAGCGTTAAACGCTGGAATTTCTGAGGCTGATTTGCCATGCCGGTTTGGGCCATCAAATCTCGAGCAAAGTATGGACTATTATACATTTCTGGAAAGCCCAGGATGTCTACTTTCCAACGCCGTTGAGAGCGCGCCAATTGGGCTTCTGTAGCTCCAGAAAATCCACTTCAAGTGCAGGGAGGTCAGAATCCAACAGCATCTGCAGTCCTTTCCAGTCTCTGAATCAGATTTTTGCTCAGGACCCTCAATTTCAGCTAGAAAATGCCTGAAATCACAGAAAAAGACACAAACTCATAGTAAAGTCCAGAAAAGTGAATTTTAACTAAAAACTAATAAAAATATACTAAAAACTAACTAAAATATACTAAAAACATACTAAAAACAATGCCAAAAAGCGTATAAATTATCCGCTCATCACAACACCAAACTTAAATTGTTGCTTGTCCCCAAGCAACTGAAAATCAAAGTAGGATAAAAAGAAGAGAATATACTATAGACCCCAAAATATCAAGGAAACTTAGCTCCAATTAGATGAGCGGGACTAGTAGCTTTTTGCTTCCGAACAGTTTTGGCATCTCACTTCATCCCTTGAAGTTCAGAATGATTGGCATCTATAGTAACTCAGAACTCAGATAGTGTTATTGATTCTCCTAGTTAAGTATAATGATTCTTGAACATAGCTAGTGTATGAGTCTTGGCTGTGGCCCAAAGCACTCTCTCTTCCAGTATTACCACCGGATACATACATGCCACAGACACATACTTGGGTGAACCTTTTCAGATTGTGACCCAGCTTTGCTAGAGTCCCCAATTAGAGGTGTCCAGGGTTCTTAAGCACACTCTTTTTTGCCTTGGATCACAAATTTATTTCTTTCTTTTCTTTCTTTTTTTTCGTTTTTTTTTTGAATCACTTCTTTTTCTTGCTTCAAGAATCAATTTGATGATTTTTCAGATCCTCAATAACAGTTCTCTTTTTCCCTCATTCTTTCAAGAGCCAACAATTTTAACATTCTCAAAACAACAAATTCAAAAGACATATGCACTGTTCAATCATTCATTCGGAAAACAAAGAGTATTGTCACCACATCAAACTAATTCAACTAGTTTCAAAGATAAATTCGAAATCCTGTACTTCTTGTTCTTTTGTGATTAAAGCACTTTTCATTTAAGAGAGGTGATGGACTCATAGGACATTCATAGCTTTAAGACATGAATTTTAAATTTTATTAATTATGAATTAAGAACAAGACTCAAAAATAGATATAAGATGATACTAAAATAGAAAACAAAAAACAAAAAAATTAAATAGGCTCCTAATGATAGAGGTTTTCACAGAGTTAGGACTCAACAACCTTGATTTTGAGAAGTGGATGCTCCCTCAAATTGAGGGGAGAATTTTTGGCGTTTCAGTTCTTGAAGTTCACGCCCCTGCTTCTCTTGTTCCTTCAGCAATTTGCAGAGCATGCAGTTCTGATTCTGCTGTTCTTCCTTAAGTTGCTCCATAGTTTCTTGCAACTTGGTGATAGATGCTTCTAGGCTGGCCCAGTAGCCAATTTCAGGAAATTCAGGGAGGAACTCCTGCGCCCTCTTTTTGATAGAGTTGTCTTGCACTTGTCCTTCCATTGACTTCTTGGTGATTGGATGTTCAATGGGTATGAATTCATCTACTCCCATCTTTACCCCAGCCTCTTTACAGAGCAAGGAGATCAAGCTTGGGTAAGCCAATTTGGCTTCAGTGGAATTCTTATTTGCAATTGTGTAGATCTCACAAGCAATCACATGATGAACCTCCACTTCTTATCCAAGCATAATGCAATGAATCATCACTGCTCTCTTGATAGTGACCTCAGAACGGTTGCTAGTGGGCAGTATGGAATGCCCAATAAAGTCTAGCCAACCTCTTGCAATTGGTTTGAGGTCTCCCCTCTTGAGTTGGCTTGGGACACCCTTTGAATTGGTTATCCACTTAGTTCCAGGGAGGCATATGTCCTCTAGAACTTGATCCAACCCTTTATCTGCTCTCACCATTCTCCTATTAAAGAAATCAGGATCATCTTGCAGTTGAGGCAATTTGAAGATTTCTCTTATTTTGTCCAGATGGAAGTACATAACTTTCCCTCTGACCATGGTTCTGTAGGTATGATAGGCAGTTCCAGTCATTCTCTGCTTATCTGTTAGCCACAGATTTGAGTAGAATTCCTGAACCATATTTCTTCCAACCTTTATCTCAGGATTGGTTAGAATTTCCCATCCTCTGTTTCGAATTTGCTCTTGGATCCCCGGATATTCATCTTCTTTCAGATCAAATTTAACTTCCGGGATCACTGACCTCAGACCCATTATTTTGTGATAATGGTCATTATGTTCTTTGGTTAAGAACTTCTCTTGATTCCAAAGATTTTTTGGATTATTCTCTTTCTTTCCTCTTAAATTGGTTTGTTTTCCTTTAGGAGCCATGATCTTGATGAATCTTGGCTCAATGATCACGGAAAAGCACACCAAACTGAGAGGTTTGCTTGTCCTCAAGCAAAAGAAAGGAAGGAGGAGAGAGAGGAGAAGAGCAAATTCGAATGGTGTGGGGGAATGGTGAGGCCGAACGTCTATATATAAGGGGGGAAGAAGAGATTTCGAAAAATTGGAAGGAGATTTGAGAAGATGTGAAGAGATTGGTGAGTTTTTGAACAAGATTTGGGATTGATTTGAGAGATTTGAAGAATGATTTTGATTTTCGAAGATTTGAAGGTGAATGATGAAAGGTTGAAATGTGTTCATGTAGAAAAGTATGGGTCAAAAAAGGAAAGTTTGAAAAAAAAATTTGATTGGAAAGCAAAATCTTGGTCCCCCACCTTTCTGGCGTTAAACGCCCAGAATGGTATCCATTCTGGCGTTTAACGCCCATTTGTTAGCCAATGTGGGCGTTTAACGCCCAGCCAGGTGCCCTGGCTGGCGTTAAACGCCAGGATTCCCTTTATCACTGGGCGTTTTGCTAAACGCCCAGGATGCTGCACACCTGGCATTAAACGCCTAGAATGGTGCCCATTCTGGCGTTTAACGCCCAAAATGGCACCTTTACTGGCGTTAAACGCCCAGAATGGTGCCCATTCTGGCATTTAACACCCAAAATGCCCCCTTACTGGCATTTTTTCGCCAGTAAGCTCTGTTTCTCTGCTTTTTGCACCAAATCCTTCTGTAACTCTGTGAATTCCTTCATTTTTTGATACTTGCCTCTGTAGAAACAAAACATATAACCTGCTAATGACTGGGTTGCCTCCCAGCAAGCGCTTCTTTATTGTCTTTAGCTGGACCTTTACTGAGGATCATTCCAGCCTCAGTTTTGAGCATTCCTGCTCAATATTGCTTTCAAGATAATGCTTGATTCTCTGTCCATTAACAATGAACTTTTTGTCAGAATCAATATCCTGAAGCTCAACATATCCATATGGTGACACTCCTGTAATCACATACGGACCCCTCCACCGGGACTTAAGTTTTCCTGGAAACAATCTGAGCCTAGAGTTGAAGAGCAGAACTTTTTGTCTTGGCTCAAAGACTCTGGATGACAACTTCTTGTCATGCCACTTCTTTGCCTTTTCCTTATAAATTTTTGCATTTTCAAAGGCATTGAGTCTGAATTCCTCTAGCTCATTTAGCTGGAGCAATCTTTTTTCACCAGCTAATTGAGCATCCATGTTTAGGAACCTGGTTGCCCAGTAGGCTTTATGTTCCGGTTCCACGGGTAGATGACAGGCCTTCCCATACACCAGTTGGTATGGAGAGGTTCCTATTGGAGTCTTGAATGCTGTTCTGTATGCCCACAGAGCATCATCCAAACTCTTTGCCCAATCCTTTCTTCGGGCTATCACAGTCCGTTCTAGGATTCTTTTTAGCTCTCTGTTAGAGACTTCAGCTTGCCCATTTGTCTGTGGATGATACGGAGTTGCCACTTTGTGGCTAATTCCATATCTGACCATAGTAGAGTATAGCTGTCTATTGCAGAAATGAGTGCCCCCGTCACTGATTAGTACTCTGGGAACACCAAATCTGCTAAAGATGTGTTTCTGGAGGAATTTCAGCATGGTCTTGGTATCATTAGTAGGTGTAGCAATTGCTTCTACCCACTTAGATACATAGTCCACTGCTACCAGAATGTAAGTGTTTGAGTATGATGGTGGGAATGGACCCATGAAGTCAATTCCCCATACATCAAACAATTCCCCATAAATTATCCGCTCATCAGTGCCAAACTTCTCTATGGTTCAAAACTACTCCTATATATACTTCTCCTCTTGATCTTCTAGTAAGTTCTTCAAGTCTTGGATGTGGGTTTTGGATCTTTAGTTGAAGCAGTTCCAATCTTTAGTGGGCCCAGCTTGCAGAGAAGTATGGATTAGGCATGGGCGTTACTGAAGTTAACGTTAAGTGACATTGTGGGTTCGAGAATGTTAGTGGCAATCACAATTTTCACTAACGTTCCAACCCTATATAGCCTACATTAACTCCAACGTTAGTGGCACTAACGTGACCACTAACATTGCCTTTGTAAATCTTCGCTAGCGTTATTGGGACTCACATTTCCCAATAACGTTGGCTTATAACCCTTCGCAAGCATTATTGGGACTTACCTTTCCCATTAATGTTGCCTTATGCCCTTTGTCCCTACGTTAGAGTTCACGTTAGTGTAACTAACATGGCTCTTAACGTGGTTATGCCTCACTTTCGAGAGCGTTAGTGACACTTACCTTTGTCACTAACGCTCAAAGTGCCCCTACTCTCCACGTTAGAGCTAACGTTAACTAAGTTAACGTGGCCATTAACGTGGTAGTAATGCCATCTTCCAACGTTAGTGACAAAGGTGAGTATCACTAACGTTGGCTCATCAATCTCAACTCTACATTAACTTTCACGTTAGTGGTCTTAACGTGACCACTAACGTGGGCAATGCTAATTGATCCAACGTTAGTGACAAAGGTGAGTGTCACTAACGTTGGCATTGTTCCTCTCTTCCACGTTAGAGTTCACGTTAACTAAGTTAACGTGACTCTTAACGTGGCTCATTGCCAAGTCTTGGAACGTTAGTGGTGCTCACGTTTACCACTAATGTTGGAGCTTTCTTTTGTGTCCACGTTAACTACCACGTTAACTTAGTTAACGTGGGAATTAACATGGGTTTATGATGGCTTCGCGGGCATTATTGGTGATCACTTTTCTCCTTAACGTTGCAAGCTATTTACCATTCCACGTTAGTGGTCACGTTAACTAGATTAACGTGAGTACTAACATGGTTCTTCCTTGCTTCCTTTGTCCTGAAATCAAGCAAATAAAGTGCATCAAAGCTCTAGCCAAAGTCATGAGATTATGCATCATCAATTTATCATTCAATTCTAGTAAAATCCTCATGAAATCATGTGAAATTCACAATAGTTTCTTGAATCAAGGTGTAAGTATATTTTCATTCAAAACTTGCCTTATTCACTAAGAAAATGTATGAAACTACCTTAAAACAGTAGAGAAAAGGTCAGTGAAACTGGCATAGATGCCCTAGCATCAGTATGATATATGAGAAAATGCATGTTGTGATATATGTTTGATGAATGGTTGAGGTTGAATTATGGGTGAAACCATGTTGATGGTGACTATGATATTGATTATGTATAATTGATGAGCGGATAATTTATACCCTTTTTGGCATTGTTTTTACATAGTTTTTAGTACATTTTAGTTACTTTTTATTATATTTTTATTAGTTTTTTATTCAAAAATCACATTTCTGGGCTTTACTATGAGTTTTTGTAATTTTCTGTAATTTTGGGTATTTTCTGGCTGAAATTGAGGGACCTGAGCAAAAATCTGATTCAGAGGTTGAGAAAGGACTGCAGCTGCTGTTGGATCTGACCATCCTGCACTCGAAATGAATTTTCTAGAGCTACAGAAGCCCAATTGGTGCGCTCTTAATTGCGTTGCAATGTTCACATCTTGGGCTTTCCAGCAATATATAATAGTTCATACTTAGCCCGAAATTTGATGGACCAAATTGGCGTCCAAAGCCAGGCTAAAACTTTCTAGCGTAAAACGCCAGAACTGGCACTAAAATCGGCGTTTTACGCCCAAATTGGCACCCTGGGTGATGTTTAACTCCAAGGATGGCCTAAGCACGAAAAAGCTTCAATGTTCAGCCCAAGCACACACCAAGTGGGTCCCGGAAGTGGATTTCTGCACTATCTGCACTTAGTTACTCAATTTCTATAAACCTAAGTTACTAGTTTAGTATAAAAACTACTTTTAGAGATTAATTTTGTAACTCATGACAATTTTATTTTACATTGTATCTCTGACGGCATGAGTTTCTAAACTCCATTGGTGGGGGTGAGGAGCTCTGCTGTGTCTCAATGGATTAATCACAATTTCGTGCACCAAGTTTTTGGCGCCGTTGTCGGGGATTGTTTGAGTTTGGACAACTGACGGTTTATCTTGTTGCTTAAATTAGGAAAAATTTATCTTTTTGGTTTAGAGTCACTAAAATTGAATCTTCTATTATTGTTTTTGGTTGAAATTTTAAAAATCCTTATTTTCTTTTTCTAGATTTCTTTTTTTTCAAAACTTTTAATAAATTTTTAAAAACCAATAACCTCATTGAGTTTAGTTTCATGTTTTAAGTTTGGTGTCAATTGCATGTTTCTATTTTCCTTCAATTTTTCTAATTATATGTTCCTTGTTCTTTCTTAATCTTCAAGTTGTTCTTGTTTATTTTCCTTGTTTGATCTTTAGTTTTTCTTGTTTTGTGTTTTTCCTTGTTTTTCTTGTGCATTTTCGAATTATTAGTGTCCAAAGTATAAAAATTTTTAACTTTGGTGTCCTTTGAGTTTTTAATTCCTTAAAAATTTTCAAAAATTTGTTCTTGGTGTTCATCTTGATTTTCAAAGTGTTCTTGGTGTTCATCTTGACATTCAAAGCGTTTTTGTTTGTTTTCCTTGTTTTGATCTAAAAATTCTAAGTTTGGTGTCATTTTATTGTTTTTCTCTTTCCTCATTAAAGTCAAAAATATCTTTTCTCTTTAATTTTAATTGATTTTTTTCGAAATTTACATTAAAAATTAAGATTTTTATTTTAAAAATTTTATCTTATCTTATCTTAGTTTTAAATCTCAAAAAAATCAAATTTTTTTCAAAAATCATATCTTTTTCAAAATCTTATCTTATCTTGTTTCAAATTCAAATTTCAAATTTCAAAATTTAAATTTCAAATTTCAAATTTCAAAATTTAAAATTCAAAATTTAATTTTCAAATTTAAAAAATTAAACATTTTCAAAATTATATCTTTTTCAAATCTTTATCTTATATTGTTGATTTTTTCAAATTTCAAATTTCAAATTTCAAATTTCAAATTTCAAATTTCAAATTTCAAATTTTAAAATTCAAAATTTAATTTTCAAATTTAAAAACTTATCTTCTCTTACCTAACTCATCTTATCTTTTCTAATCTCAATTCTTCAAATCATATCTTTCTCAAATCTTTTCTTTTATTTATTTTCTTACAAGTATTTTTAATTTTAAGACATATCTTTTTCAAAAATTCCTAACCAACTTCTCTCTCTTCATTTTTCGAAAACCCTCACCCAAAAATTTTCAAATCTTTTTAATTAATTAATTAAGTTAGTTTTCTAATTTTATTTATTTACTTTATTTTCAATTTCGTTAAATTCAAAAAAACTAAAAAAAAAGAGAGGAATAAAATTTTTATTTACAATCCACATCATCTCTCTTTCTCCATCATGGACCTAAGTAGAAATGAACAGTCCAGAAGGACTCTGAGGTCATATGCTAACCCCACTACTGTTGCATATGGGAGTATTATCTGTATACCCTCCATAAGAGCTAGCAACTTTGAGCTAAACCCTCAGCTCATTATCATGGTGCAGTAAAATTGTCAGTATTCCGGTCTTCTACAGGAAGAACCTACTGAGTTTCTGGCACAATTCTTACAAATTGCTGACACAGTATGTGATAAAGAAGTGGATCAGGATGTCTACAGATTATTACTGTTTTTATTTGCTGTAAAAGATCAAGCTAAGAGGTGGTTAAATAACCAACCCACAGCAAGCATAAGAACATGGAAACAGTTATCAGACAAATTCCTGAATTAATATTTCCTTCCAAAAAGGATGACACAGCTAAGGCTGGACATCCAAGGCTTTAAACAAGAGGATAATGAATCTCTTTATAATGCCTGGGAGAGGTACAGAGGGATGCTAAGGAAATGCCCCTCTGAAATGTTTTTAGAGTGGATGCAATTAGACATCTTCTACTACGGGCTTACTAAAAAGGCACAGACATCTCTAGACCACTCAGCTGGTGGATCTATACACATGAGAAAGACAATTGAGGAGGCTCAAGAACTCATTGATACAGTTGCTAGAAATCAGCATCTATACCTAAGAAGTGAGTCCTCCATGAAAGAAGAGGCTAAAGCAGTATCCACTGAACCTAGTCCTCAAGAACAAGTTGCCGAACTCAATCAGCAATTGCTCATCATAACAAAATAGTTTGAAGAATTCAAAGAGACGTTCCAAGACACAAAAAATGCTAACAAGAATATGGAAGCACAATTGAATCAGATAAGACAGCAGCTATCTAAACAGATAACAGAAGAATGCCAAGCTGTTCAATTATGGAGTGGGAAGACACTGAATGTATCAATCCAAGGTAGCAAAAAACCAAGAAAGGAACAACTGACAAAGGATAACCAAACCACTACTCAAAATCCCTCTGAGGATAGTAAGACCCCAAAAAGGAATAATGCTGGCGTTCAAACGCCAGAGAAGGGTGGATAGTAGGCATTAAACACCCAAGGGACAGCCAATTCTGGCGTCCAAACGCCAGAAAAGGGTGGCAATCTGGCATTAAACGCCCATGCAGCACCCAATTCTGGCGTTCAAATGCCACTAAGGGATCAGACACCTGCAAGTGCTGATAACAACCCCCTTAAGCAGGCTTCTCCAACCACTTCTATAGGAAATAAACCTGCAGCAACTAAGGTTGAAGAATACAAAGCCAAGATGCCTTATCCTCAAAAACTCCGCCAAGCGGAACAGGATAAACAATTTGTCCGCTTTGCAGACTATCTAAGGACTCTTGAAATAAAGATTCTGTTTGCAGAGGCACTTGAGCAAATACCCTCTTATGCTAAGTTCATGAAAGTGATCTTAAGTCATAAGAAGGATTGGAGAGAAACTAAAAAAGTTTTTCTAACTGAAGAATGCAGTGCAGTCATTCTGAAAAGCTTACTAGAGAAGCTTAGAGATCCTGGAAGCTTTATGATACCATGCACATTAGAGGGTGCTTGTACCAAGACAGCTCTATGTGATCTTGGGGCAAGTATCAACCTAATGCCTACATCTACTATCAAAAAGCTTGGTTTGACTGATGAAGTTAAACCAACCCAGATATGCCTCCAACTTGCTGATGGCTCCATTAATATCCCATCAGGCATAATTGGGGACATGATCGTCAAGGTTGGGCCATTTGCCTTTCCTACTGACTTTGTAGTGCTGGAAATAGAGGAGCACAAGAGTGTAACTCTCATTCTAAGAAGACCTTTCCTAGCAACTGGATGAACCCTCATTGACGTCCAAAAAGGGGAGATAACCCTGAGAGTCAATGAGGACGAGTTCAAGTTGACTGTTGTCAAAGAAATACAACATCCAGACACACCAAAAGACTGCCTGAACACTGATATTATTGACTCCTTGGTGGAAGAGGTCAATATAACTGAGAGTCTCGAATCAGAGCTATAGGACATTCTTAAAGATGTTCAGCCTGATCTGGAGGAACCAGAGAGAATAGAAGAACCTTTGAAAACTCCTCGGGAAGAGGATAATCCTCCTAAACCCGAGCTCAAACCACTACCAGCATCCCTGAAATATGCATTTCTGGGAGAAGATAACACTTTTTCCATGATCATAAGCTCTGCTTTCGAGCCACAGGAAGAGAAAGCACTAATTCAGGTGCTAAGGACACACAAGACAACTCTTGGGTGGTCCATAAGTGATCTTAAGGGCATTAGCCCAGAAAGATGCATGCATAAGATCCTATTAGAGGATGATGCTAAGCTAGTGGTTCAACCACAGAGGCGGCTAAATCCAGCCATGAAGGAGGTGGTGCAGAAAGAGGTCACTAAGTTACCAGAGGCTGGGATTATTTATCCTATTTCTGACAGCCCCTGGGTGAGCCCTGTCCAAGTTGTCCCCAAGAAGGGAGGCATGATAGTGGTTCATAATGAAAAGAATGAACTGGTTCCTACAAGAATAATTACAGGGTGGCATATGTGTATTGACTACAGAAGACTCAATACAGCCACCAGAAAGGATCATTTTCCTTTACCATTTATAGACCAGATGCTGGAGAGACTAGTAGGTCATGAATACTACTGCTTTTTGGATAGCTATTCAGGTTACAACCAATTTGCAATAGATCCTCAGGACCAAGAGAAAACAGTATTCACATGTCCATCTGGAGTATTTACCTATAGAAGGATGCCATTTGGTCTGTGCAATGCACCTGCAATCTTTTAGAGGTGCATGCTCTCTATTTTCTCTGATATGGTAGAAAAATTTATGGAAGTCTTCATGGATGACTTCTCAGTATTTGGAGACTCATTCAGCTCCTGTCTTGATCACCTAGCACTTGTTCTGAAAAGGTGCCGAGAGACTAACCTGGTTTTAAATTGGGAGAAATGTTACTTTATGGTGACTAAATGAATTGTCCTTGGGCACAAAATTTTGAACAAGGAAATAGAGGTGGATCAAGATAAGGTGGAAGTGATTGAAAAATTACCACCACCTGCCAATGTTAAGGCAATCAGAAGCTTTCTGGGGCATGTAGGATTCTATAGGAGGTTTATAAAGGATTTTTCAAAAATCACAAAACCTCTGATTAATCTGATAGCTGCTGACACACCATTTGTCTTTGACATAGAGTGTCTGCAAGCATTTAAAACTCTGAAAGCTAAGCTGGTCACAGCACCAGTCATTTTTGCACCAGACTGGATACTACCATTTGACCTAATGTGTGATGCCAGTGACCATGCCATTGGTGCCGTATTGGGACAAAGGCATAACAAGCTTCTACACATCATTTACTATGCTTGCCGTGTTCTGAATGACGCACAGAAGAATTACACAACCACAGAAAAAGAGTTACTTACAGTGGTTTATGCCATTGACAAGTTCAGATCTTATTTAGTGGGATCAAAAGTGATTGTGTACACTGACCATGCTGCTCTAAAATATCTCCTCACAAAGCAGGATTCAAAACCCAGGCTCATAAGATGTGTGTTACTTCTGTAAGAGTTTGATATAGAAATTAGAGACAGAAAGGGGATAGAGAACCAGGTAGCTGATCACCTGTCCCGGATAGAACCAGTAGCAGGAGCGTCCCTCCCTCCTACTGAGATCTCTGAAACCTTCCCGGATGAGCAACTCTTTGCCATTCAGAAAGTACCATGGTTTGCATACATTACAAACTATAAAGCTGTGAGGTTCATACCCAAAGAGTACAGTAAGCAGCAAACGAAGATATTGATTTCTGATGCAAAGTACTACTTGTGGGATGAACCGTATCTCTTTAAGAGGTGTGCAGACGGAATGATCCATAGATGTGTGCCTAGAAAAGAGGCACAGAAGATCCTATGGCATTACCATGGATCACAGTATGGAGGACATTTTGGAGGTGAGCGAACAACCACCAAGGTTCTCCAATGTGGCTTCTACTGGCCTACCCTCTATAGAGACTCCCGAGAGTTTGTATGTAACTATGACAGTTGCCAGAGAGCTGGTAATCTACCTCACGGTTATGCCATGCCTCAGCAAGAGATCCTAGAGATTGAGTTGTTTGATGTATGGGGTATTGACTTCATGGGGCCTTTTCCACCATCTTACTCAAACACTTATATTCTGGTGGCAGTAGATTATGTATCTAAATGGGTAGAGGCAATTATAACACCCACTAATGATACTAAGACAGTGATGAAGTTCTTCCTGAAGAATATCTTTAGCAGGTTCGGTGTCCCTAGGATACTGATCAGTGATGGAGGCACTCATTTCTGCAATAAACAGCTTGACTCTGCTCTGGTCCGATATGGAATTAACCATAAAGTGACAACTCCATATCATCCACAGACAAATGGGCAAGCTGAAGTCTCAAATAGAAAACTAAAACGGATCCTGGAACGGACTATAAGTACCCGTAGAAAGGATTGGGCAAGAGGTTTGGATGATGCTCTGTGGGCATACAGAACAGCATTCAAAACTCCTATAGGAACCTCTCCATACCAGTTGGTGTATGGAAAAGCCTGTCATCTGCCAGTAGAACTAGAACACAAAGCCTACTGGGCAACCAGGTTCATAAACCTTGATGCTAAGGTAGCTGGAGAGAAAAGATTACTCTAGCTGAATGAGCTATAAGAGTTCAGACTCAATGTTTTCGAAAATGCTAAAATTTATAAAGAGAAAGCAAAAAGATGGCATGACAAAAGGCTGTCATTTAGAGTATTTGAGCTAGGACGAAGGTCCTGCTGTTTAACTCTAGGCTCAGATTGTTCCCTGGGAAATTGAAATCCCGGTGGAAGGGACCATATGTGATTACAAGTGTGTCACCATATGGTTATATAGAGCTTCAAGATATTGATTCTGACAAAAGGTTCATTGTAAATGGACAGAGAATCAAACATTATCTTGAAGGCAATGTTGAGCAAGAATGCTCAAAACTAAGACTAAATTAAAAGCTCGGTAAAAGTCCAGCTAATGACAGTAAAGAAGCGCTTGCTGGGAAGCAACCCAGCCATTAGAAAGGTTTTTTTTATTTAAATAATAAGTTTACGAGTTTAATATAATTTATTTTAAGGTTGATGATCATGTGGAGTCATAAAAACAGCTGCAAAATTAAAGCGGAATCAAAAACAGCATAAAAAATAGCACACCCTGGAGGACAGGCTTACTGGCGTTTAAACGCCAGTAAGGATAGCAGAATAGGCGTTTAACGCCCATGCTGGCATCATTCTGGGCGTTAAACGCTAGAAATGGTAGCATTCTGGGCGTTTAACGCCAAGATGACACAAGGGAGGTAATTTTGCTTCCAATTCGATTTTTTTTTTCAATTTTTCATGTTTTAGTTCATAATTTTTTGCATCAAACATATTTTAAACATTCATATTTCAATTTCTATTTTCAAAAATTAATAATCTTTCCAATTCTTTTTAATTCTTTTTCAATTCTCTTCAATTCCTTTCAAAACATTTTCAAAACTTACATATCTTTTCAAATTCTTTTCAACTCTTTTTAATTTTTCTTGCATACAATAATAAGTTTTCAAAATTAATTGCATCATTCTTCTTCTACTCCCTTCTATCTTATTTTGCTCGAGGACGAGCAAACCTTTTAAGTTTGGTGTGAAAAAGCTCAGCTTCTTGCTTTCCATAACCACTAATGGCACCTAAGCCTAGAGAAACCTCTAGGAAGAAGAGCAACAAACGCAAGGAAGAGACATAGAGGAGCTCAAGAACTCCATTGGTTCTTCAAGAGGAAGAAAGAGCCACCATCACTAAGGTGGAGCCATTCTTTAATCTCCTTGTTCTTATTCTTCTGTTTTTTGATCTTTTTATGCTTTATGTTTATCTATGTTTGTGTCATTATTACATGATCATTAGTATCTAGTGCCTATACTTTAAAGTTATAGATATCCCATGAATCCTTCACCTTTCTTAAATGAAAAATATTTTCTGAAAAAGAAAAAGAAGTACATGAATTTTGAATTTTAAATAGTTTAATTATTTTGATGTGGTGGTAATACTTTTTGTTTTCTGAATGAATGCTTGAATAGTGCATATTTTTTATAGTGAAGTTTATGAATGTTAAAATTTTTGGATCTTGAAAGAATAATGGAAAAAGAGAAATGTTATTGATAATCTGAAAAATCATAAAATTGATTCTTGAAGCAAGAAAAAGTAGTGAAAAGCAAAAGCTTGCAAAAATAAATAAATAAATAAATAATAAATGGCAAAAAAAATAAAAAAAAGCAAGCAGAAAAAGCCAATAGCTCTTTAAACCAAAAGGCAAGAGCAAAAAGCCAATAACCCTTTAAACCAAAAGGCAAGGGTAAAAAGGATCTAAGGCTTTGAGCATTAATGGATAGGAGGGCCCACAGGAATAAAATCCTGGCCTAAACGGCTAAATCAAGCTGTCCCTAACCATGTGCTTGTGGCGTGAAGGTGTCAAGTGAAAAGCTTGAGACTGAACGGTTAAAGTCGTAGTCCAAAGCAAAAAGAGTGTGCTTAAGAGCTCTGGACACCTCTAACCGGGGACTCTAGCAAAGCTAAGTCACAATCTGAAAATGTTCACCCAGTTATGAGAAAATGCATGTTGTGATATATGCTTGATGAATGGTTGAGGTTGAATTATGGGTGAAACCATGTTGATGGTGAATATGATATTGATTATGTATAATTGATGAGCGGATAATTTATACTCTTTTTGGCATTGTTTTTACATAGTTTTTAGTACATTTTAGTTACTTTTTATTATATTTTTATTAGTTTTTTATTCAAAAATCACATTTCTGGACTTTACTATGAGTTTGTGTGTTTTTCTGTAATTTCAAGTATTTTCTGACTGAAATTGAGGGACCTGAGCAAAAATCTGATTCAGAGGTTGAGAAAAGACTGCAGATGCTGTTGGATTCTGACCCTCCTGTACTCGAAATGGATTTTCTAGAGCTACAGAAGCCCAATTGGCGCGCTTTTAACTGCGTTAGAACGTAGACATTTTGGGCTTTCCAGTAATATATAATAGTTCATACTTTGCCCGAGATTTGATGGTCCAAACTGGCGTCCAAAGCCAGCCTAAAACTTTATGTCGTAAAACGCCAGAACTGGCACTAAAACCGGCGTTTAACACCCAAATTGTCACCCTGGGTGATGTTTAACTCCAAGGATGGTCTAAGCACAAAAAAACTTCAATGCTCAGCTTAAGCACACACCAAGTGGGCCCCGGAAGTAGATTTCTACACTATCTGCACTTAGTTACTCAATTTCTATAAACCTAAGTTACTAGTTTAGTATAAAAACTACTTTTAGAGATTAATTTTGTAACTCATGACAATTTTATTTTACATTGTATCTCTGACGGCATGAGTCTCTAAACCCCATTGGTGGGGGTGAGGAGCTCTGCTGTGTCTCAATGGATTAATGCAATTACTACTGTTTTCTATTCAATCACGTTTGATTCTATTCTAAGATATTCATTCGTACTTTAATCCGGAGAAGATGATGATCTGTGACACTCATCATTATTCTCATATTTATGAACGCGTACCTGATAACCACTCCCATTCTACATGAGCTCAACGTAGTCACTGGGCAACAGCTTGAGTGCGTATCTCTTGGGTCTCTGATTCACGGACCGAGTCTGTGAGATCAAAATCTTCGTGGTAGAGGCTAGAACCAATTGGCAGCATTCCTGGTATCCGAAAAGTCTAAATCTTGTCTGTGGTATTCCAAGTAGGATCTGGAAAGGGATGACTGTGACGAGCTTCAAACCTGCGAATGTTGGACGCAGTGACAGTGTGCAAAAGGATAAGGGTCATATTCCAATGCTAGCGGGAACCGACAGATGATTAGCCGTGCGATAGCTGTACATGGTATTTTTCATCCGAGACGAGAAATTTGATAGTTGATTAGCCGTGCAGAGGCCGTGCCTGGTATTTTTCATCCAAGAGGATCATACAGCTTTCCATTGAAGGAATTCATGTGTGTTTGGAGAAGAAGACAGTAGGAAAGCAGAGATTCAGACGATAGAGCATCTCTAGAACCTCAACCTGTTCCTCACTATTGAATCATAAGTAACCTTTTATTTCATGTTATTTATTTTTCATAAACAAAATCATCTTTATCATTAATCTTCTGACTAAGATTTACAAGATAACCATAGCTTGCTTCAAGCCGACAATCTCTGTGGGATCGACCCTTACTCAAGTAAGGTATTACTTGGACGACCCAGTGCACTTGCTGGTTAGTTGTGCGGAGCTGTGAAAAGTGTAATCACAATTTCGTGCACCAATAATGATGGTTGATTAGAAATGGTATTATTGGAAATTGGGATGAGAAAGGATGTATGACATGTTAATGTGTTTGTCTTTTAGCCATTTGATTGAGAAGTGTTAAAATGGTTGGGTGGTGGTTTTGTGAATTGTGGTAAAATGTTAATGTGTGAGTTGAGGAGGCTTGATGTTGATTTTGGTATATTTTGATTGATTTCAAAAAGGGTTGATTTTGAAAAGGGATGAAATTGGTTTGTTTTGAAAATGGCACTTTGTGGTTTTGTATAAAAATATGGTTTTTGGGCATACTTTGACGGGGCATAACTTGGACTCTGGATCCCCGTTTTGTGCCAAACTTGTTTAGAAATAAAATTGGATCTGGAATGTCCATGGCGTTTGAAGAACGAGCGAAAAATGATTTAAAATGAAGAAGTTATATCTGTTGGAAATTTGGGGGTTGAATCTGTGAATTCTGCAGCTTTTAACTTAAAAATTTTTTTAGTAGAATACCCCCCACGTGTAGGCGTGCTTGACGCGTGCGCGTCGTTTTTCAGAAACGCGCCATCTACGCGTGCGCGTGGCTGACTTGTAATCTATTTTATCTAATTGCATTCTAACAGGTGGTCTAAACACAAACGGAAGCTATTGCAATTGAACCAATACATAGAAATAATTTAGTAAATTCTTATAAGACAAAAGTTTTAGAATGCAAACAAATTTAAAATCTTCATAAGATTCAATTAAAAAAAGAACGAAAAATTACAACTTACAAAGGGTGCTTCAATTCTAGAAATGTTTTGCCACAAATTTGATTGGGTGGAGTGTTATAGTTGATGGAATATTCAGTTGGAGAGCCCCTACCCAACAAAGACTTTGAAATTTTAGTTTATGACGATTTTGGAGAATAAAGTTTTTTTCCAACTGAAACTGAACCTTTGCCTGGTAATTCTTTTTTATGCCGAGCATTAGTCTTCTTGACTATTGTTCTAACACTTTTGCCTACGAGAGACTTGAGTTTTTCCATAATAACATCTGTTAATGGTGTGCCAAGAATAGGAGATATAAAGGGAAAAGGGCATGGAGGCATATGCATGTGAATCGAAGGAGGTGTACATGGAGTTGAGATCTGAGTAAATCTTGAAAAATAACCATAGAAATTTGGCAATATAGGGTGAAAGAAAGACATCATGGGGGTTGAGGTAAACCACTAGAAAAATTCGTTTGCTTGATAAAATATATCTTTTGAAGATTATTAACAGTTTATTTGATTTGCTTGAGGTGTATATCCAATATTTCATATTTTAGATTGTTCACCTATTAAAGAGATAACATCATTTTAAAATATTTTATTATTATTTTTCAAAAATAATTTTTATCAATAAATTTTTGTATTTAAAAAATTTTATTGATTTATTAAAATAGATTTTATATTTTAAATTAATTAGTTTTTACAAAATGTATGTCATATTTTATAGAATCAAAAGCCCAAATAAATAGAAAAGAAAAATTTTAAAATTATGAGAGAACTAAAATATGATGAATGGCAAAAACAAAAACAAAAATTAATATCACAATATAAAATCAAGGGATAAAAATGATTAAACACATTTCATTATAAAACACTTACCAAAAGAAATTTAAAAAAGAGCCCACAAATATAAAAAAAAGGACAAATTAATAACTTATTATATTTTTAAAATTAAAATATTTGTTATATTTTATAGGTAATGGGGAACTTTACCTATGTCACTTTAGTTTTTTCTTCTTTCATGATTTTTTTTTGTGCTTAAACAATATTGTGTTATGGTGACTGTATGAAAAAGAAAAAAAAATCATAAGGTACATCATTAGTTATATTAGCATTTAATATTTGTTAAAAAAATACATTATTATAAAATAATATTATGTGAAAAATCTGAAAGATATCTTAATAGGATCAGTTTAGATATCAATCCTAGCTTATTTGGACATAGCTTCGTTGACTCCATCTCTATCTATGGATTCTTATAAATAAAATTAAATAAAAATAATGAAATGATTCGAAAAAATGTGTATTAGTGAGATTTAATCAACTAATTCTATTAATTTTATAGTGTGGTTTAGTACATATTTTCACAAGGCCATTTCCATTGTTGTTTTTGATAAGTTTATTGATTTTAGTCCCTTACACATTACCTCATAGAATTTTCTATATTTATTTCAAAGTTTCTGAATTTGACCTATCATAATTATACATAATTTGTGAGTTTCCTATTTTATCTTTATTAGTATTTCGAAGGTTACCTGAAATTGAAGGTTGATCTCAGATGAGATCTATTGCTGTAGCTGGAGCTGTCATGTCCGACTTGCTGGATCTGGCAGTGCTGCTGATCCTTCGTTACCGGAGGGTGGTGGTACCTGCAAGAGACTCTGATGCTTAAGTTAGCACGTACTTTAGGCAGATTTTTGTGTAGAATCGGAGTGTGTGTTATACCTGGGTGCTCCAGTGTATTTATAGTAGTGTAGAGTGACCTTCCTTGAGATAAGTTAGTTATTTTATCTTATCTTTTGTGGGTGAGTCCCCTTATCTTTTGGCTAGTCACCTTTAGATGGGTTGCGATCTTCTGCTTTGGGCCTATGTTGCAGCGAAAATTGGTGAATTAAAAATTATGAAAATGTGTACGTTGCAAGTATAGTTCTTAACTCACCGGAAATCCACTTATCAATTTAAAAATATGTCACAGAAATTCAAATTTTAAATACTGGGAGTATGAATCCCAGGTCGTCTCCCAACGAGTTGCAGAAAGGTGTGCTATTTTATCAATCAGATGTTTTCAAAAAGGTTTGAGTTGAATAACAGAAAATTAAATTGATGAATTTGAACAATGTAAATAAAAGCCTTGACTGGGAGTTGATTAGTTGGAATTCCTATTTATAGTTGGAGTATTCTCAAGATTAATTGATAATTAAAAGTTATTCTGTTTGGTTATCCCTTACTAGGCAAAGAAAAGTCAAACACGTTGGAATGCTACGTCTGTTCGCAATTTGCAACCCACTTAATTAAAAGGGATTGGTGTTAGTGACTAGAAGGCAATCCAACAGTAAACCCAATTACAATCTTTCTTTCAAGCCTTCCAACTCAATTCGTTCCTTTCAATCAACTCCCCATCAAGTTAGGGAACTACTCACTCATTGTAAATAATAAATCCATAACATATGAAAGGGAATCAAAAGAAGACATGATTATTGGAAGGTAAAATGGATTAAAATGAAAGAAATAATTCTTGTATTAAATAATCATAAAAGTATTCCAATGACAAAATTGAACAAGGCAAAGAATATGGAAGAAATAGACCAAGTTAAGAGAACGAACTAGAATGACAAAATCTTGATGAGGAAATAACTCTTCTCAATATCCCAATGCAAAAGTAGTAGAAATATAATATCCTAAAAGTATCAATTGTGTAGAGAGAAAACCTAGAGGAGGAGTCAAAACTAGATCTAAAAACTCAAAACTGTGTAGAATGAATGTTGTCTTTTCGTTTTTGCATGTTCTCTGGCTCTAGTCTGCTGTTCTGGGCCGAGAACTGGGTCAAAACAGGGCCCAAAATCGCTCCCAGCGAAATCTGCAGATTATGCAGATCGCGCATGTCACGCGATCGCGTCGTCCACGCGGACGCGTCATTCGCGTTTTTCCGTGCCACGCGTTCGCGTCGTCCACGCCTCCGCGTCACTTGTGCTTTTCCTTTCCTCGCGGTCGCATGAGCCATGCAGCCGCGTCACTGCGATTTCTTCACTTCTGCGCGAACGCGTGAGACATGCGGCCGCGTCACTTCTCACTGGTTGTCTCCTCAATTTCTTGTGTTCCTTCCATTGTTGCTGGCTTCCCTTTCAATCTCCAACTCATCCATGCGCTATAAAGCCTGAAACACTTAACACACAGATCACGGCATCGAATGGGGTAAAGGAGAACTAAAATGCATAATAAAAAGTCTCTAGGAAGCAGTTTTCAACCATGTAATAATTCCAGGAAGGAAATATAAATGCATGCTAAATTAATGAATAAGTGGGTAAGGATCATGATAAAACCACATAATTATACACAATGTAAACCATAAAATATGTAGAACCTATGCACAGTTACTCAAGAGGGGGGGTGAATTGAGTATTGCAACAACAATGAATCTTTTTGCGAAAGTTAAAGACAATATACAAAAGTGTTATTGTACTAGTATTTTTCCAAGAGCTTAACTCAATTGCTAAGCATTTATAAGGAGCTTTTACTTTCCAATAGACACCAACTCAAATAAATTGATCAAGCTTTTCACCAATCGGACTTAAGCTACTCCTTAAGTACTTACGAAGCTACTTTTCGATCACAATTTATTTGCTCAAAGGTAAAAGACAATAATATTGAAGAGATGAGTTTGGAGAGATGCAAACGCTATTTAGAGTGGTTCGGCACAATCCTTGTCCTACGTCCACTTTCTTTCTCAATCACAATTGAGAAGTTCCACTATTGCCAAGCTTCAAGGTGCTCGCGCAAAACCTTTTACAATCCGAGTCCTTAGTTTCTAACACCTCACGGTATATGATTACCACTCGTATACTAACCCACTCCACTTAGAGATACCTTCTCTAAGATTTGCCTTGAGTACTTAGTATACCTTTTTGGTATCCTCACCGACTATAGTGTTTATAACTCTTGACTCAACCTTGGAGATCACACTCCAATTTACAAAGTGTACAAGAAAACAATTCTCAAAGAATTGTTGAGATGAAATGAGTACTCTCTAGAAGAGTGTATGATTACAAGTTTAGCACTATTGAACCAATTGATATTGCTCTCTCAAATTGTGTATTATAACACCTTAAAAAATGTGTAGAATGAAAGAATATGAACAAGATAGTTTGCAAATACTCCAGTTTTTTTGAAATAAGGCTTCAATCCATCTATTTATAGACTCCCTAAACCTTAGAAACGTTGGGGAGTTAATGGGATGGAGCCTTTTTGTCAAAACTAGCCGTTTTTTATGTTTTTGAATCATTTGCATCGATGCATAACACTTTGCATCGATGCAAATGTGTCTTTGAAGCTGAAATTTGAATTTTCAGCTAGGTTGCATCGATGCAAACATCTTTGCATCAATGCAACAAGTCGTTGCATGCTTTGCATCGATGCAAGATGAGTGTGCATCGATGCAAACCTTAAAGAATGACTTAAAATCACTTCAAAATACTTAGGATTGATCTCAAACTTGTTGGAGTCAATTCCTATGCTTTTGTACCTTTGAAAACAAGTTTTAAACCATTTGGCTAGCATCGAATTGCAAGATGTGCATCAAAACATTTTGTGAGTGTGTGTTGAGAGATTTAGCAATTGGTTCTTAACAAGAAGTTACCTAAGTCCTAAGACACTATACTTGTCTTCAAATGTTGTGGACTTGAGTTTCTTGTTGTTGTTGTGTTGCTTTCAACTCTTCATTCCTCAACGTTGAATGTTGGTTGATCTTTCAACATGCTTGTTCATTCAAGTTGTTTGTTGGTTTATCTTTCATGTCGTTTGTTGGTTTGTCATTCATCAAAACCTACGAATACAAACTTCGCATACAAGCAACATGATTTACAATTTCCCCCTTTTTGATAATGACAAACCAATTTTGAGGATATGCATTTATAAATGATTTTGAAAGCAACAATAATGCACTTTGTTTTATAGAAAGCTTTGGAGAAGACTTCACAAAAAAATTTTGCAGGAGTTCCCCCTAAATATGTGCATTTGTTCCCTTAAAGGGCGTTTATCAAAGAAAACGATTTAGATATCAAAGTTTTTGCTTAGCGGAAGTCTTTTTGAAATCATTGTTTTGCAAACTTATTTCTTCTTTTCAAATCCTCAAACTTCTTCTTTTTCAAAAGTTCAAAACTTCAAATATCCTCAAACTTCTCTTCCCCCTTTTGACATTATCAAAAAGAAAGGAATTTGAAATGTGTCATAGAAGCATGCATAAAACAATGAAATTTTTTTTAAGTTCAATTTCTCTATTAATCTCAAGGATGAGATATTCCCCCTAAAAAGAATTTGATTTCCTCTTTTTATATATAACAAGCATGCATAATTCCCCCTAAAGAAGTGAAATATATCAAAGCATGCACATTAACTTAAAATAGGGGTACCAAGCCTATTTTGAGTTATTCACCAAATAAGCATACAAGCATTAATCATTAAACAAAATTATGAAGGAAATATCAAAGTATTTAAACCATAATAGAAATCCTTAGCTTACTAGGAGTTAGTTTAACAATTCATATAATCAAACATAAAGCAATAAAAAGTGACTTGATGAAGAGGAGACAATCAATCTTGGTCTTCATCATCATCATCATCCTCTTCATACGGTAGGTGGATGCCGAAATGCTCATATAAGTCATCAATACGACGATCCAAGCGACCCGTGCGATGATCTACACGAGACACACGACGATTAAGTGCTTCAAGTTTCCTACCATGCTCTACTTCAATCCTTTGGATGTTTTGGTTGATGGATTGTAATTCTCTCATTACATCAACCAAGGAGGGTGGATCTTGAGCTTGAGGTGCTTGTGGAGGAGCTTGCTCTTGAGGACCTTGTTCATCAACATTTCTTCTTCCCATTTTGTTGAGAAGATGAGTGTTGATACAAGATTGAGGTGGTACTTCCTTGGCAATCTCATTTGATACATCAATACCAACATAATCAAAGACTTTAGACCATAGGCAAAGGAATCCTAATCCACCATTCCTATCCTTCATCTTGAGCCTAATCATATGTTGTACTATAAAGTATGGCCAATTAATCTTAATCCCATTCATCATAGCTCACATGACAATCAAATCTTCATCATTTACATTCGCATGCCCGGATATTCTAGGTTGCAATACATAGGTGACTAGATATAACAAAGTTCTATGTTCCGCACTCATTGAATTGCAACTAATTTTGGAGTGAGCTCCTTGTACAAGGTTGAACAAATGCATGGCATTGTCCTTTGAATAACCCCATTCATCAATTGGGGTTTTACCACCTTGAAACAAGTCACCTTGATTTGGCAACTCCCAAATGGTGGCTAACTCATCACCATCTAGCCTATAATCCTTTCTTCCTATCTTGAAGAATAATGTGAAATTTGATTCATCTTCCTCATCAATCTCAATCATGAGTGTACTATAGGCTATGGCAACTAAATCCGGATAATATTTACTCTTAATTTGAACAAAATCCATGAGGCCTTGATGAACTAGAATAGCCTTAAGAGTATCAAACTTATGAATGACAAGAAGGGTCGGATCCAAATACCTCGGAGGAATTTCCTTTCTTCCGGCGAGCCTTGCCTCATAGAATTGAAGATCTTCATTAGAAGCAAAGTACCTTGCCAAAGGATGATCATTTGGAGGTGGAACCACACTTGAAGAGCCTTTTGACTTCTTGATGGTTCTCTTGATTCTAGGCATTGTGGATGATTTTGTTTTATGGGTTTTGTAGAGGAGAATGTGGGGACTTCAAATATGTAATTTGTTTGTAGTGGGTATCTAATAATTTTGTGAGTTGTATGAAGCTATATGTGAGCTTGTTTTGGAGGTTATGGAGGTTTGAATGTGGAGATATGAGTTGTGAGGTTGAAGATGATGAAAAAGTGGGGTTTTGTTGCTCAAAAATGCCAAATTCATGTGTTTTTGTGCAATTTGGTCGTGTTTGCATCGATGCAATAGGCTTTGCATCGATGCACATAGCACGTTGTGTGCTTTGCATCGATGCAAAGCTTGGTTGCATCGATGCAACATGCATCATTTTGCCCAAAATCACCAAATTTTCATCCTTTGGTGGTTCTTTCTTCAATCCTTTGAGTTCCATCATGTATATACTCACTTAAACCATTATAAACTTCAATTTGTTGATCCTCCATTGTTTATAATCTTCAAATTCTTCAATCTACCTCAAGATTAATCACTCATTCATCAACTCATAAACCTACAAAACAATGGCTAATTGGATATCTCCAATGCTTAAGTTAGTAAGAGATACAAAAATAGCAATATAAATACAATGAATTCAAACAAATCATATTAGATTAGAATCCAAGATACCAAGTTCATTTCGGATGTTAAAAAAACTTTCTTTACATAAAGGTTTAGTGAAGATGTCCGCTAGTTGTTTACTAGTTTCGACAAATTCAATAACCACATCACCCTTTTGAACATGGTCTCTTATGAAGTGATGTCTAATCTCAATATGCTTGGTTCTTGAATGTTGAACCGGATTCTTGGTTAAATTTATTGCACTAGTATTATCACATTTGATAGGAATGTGATCAAGCATGAGTCCATAGTCCATAAGTTGTTGTTTCATCCATAAAATTTGGGCGCAACAACTACCGGCGGCTACATACTCGGCTTCGGCGGTAGACAAGGCTACACTTACTTGTTTCTTACTATGCCATGAAACAAGAGAGTTTCCTAGCAAGTGACAAGTGCCGCTAGTGCTTTTCCTATCCAATTTGCAACCGGCAAAATCGGAATCGGAATAACCAATCAAATCACAAGTGGATCCTTTCGGATACCACAATCCAACATTTAATGTTCCTATGAGATACTTCATAATCCTTTTCACCGCACTTAAGTGAGATTCCTTAGGATTAGCTTGGTATCTCGCACACATGCATACACTAAACATGATATCTGGCCTACTTGCCGTTAGATAAAGTAATGATCCTATCATGCCTCTATACTTCTTTACATCTATGCTTTTACCTTGTTCATCTTTGTCAAGGTAGCAAGTAGTGCTCATTGGTGTGTCCATTGCCTTAGCATTGTCCATTCCAAATCTTTTGAGCAATTCCTTGCAATATTTGTTTTGGCTAACGAAAGTTCCTTCTTTTCCTTGTTTGATTTGAAGACCAAGGAAGAAGTTGAGTTCGCCCATCATGGACATTTCAAATTCACTTTGCATGAGGTTTGAGAAAAACTTGCAAAGTGATTCGTTAGTTGAACCAAATATTATGTCATCGACGTAAACTTGTACCAAAAGGATATTTTTGTTTTCAATCAAGATAAATAAAGTTGTATCAACCTTCCCTCTTCTAAAACCCTTTTCTATTAAAAACTTGCTCAAACGTTCATACCAAGCTCTTGGAGCTTGTTTAAGACCATAAAGAGCTTTCTTGAGTTTAAAAACATGATTAGGATTTTCATAATCCTCAAAACCGGGAGGTTGTTCAACATATACTTCTTCTTGAATGAAACCATTAAGAAAGGCACTCTTAACATCCATTTGATAAAGTTTGAAGTTATAAGAGGATGCAAAAGCAAGTAACATCCTAATTGCTTCTAATCTAGCTACGGGAGCATAAGTTTCGTCATAATCAATGCCTTCCTCTTGATTATAACCTTTAGCTACTAATCTAGCTTTGTTTCTAACAATTGTACCATTTTCATCGAGTTTATTTCTAAAAACCCATTTTGTTCCTACAATTGTTTGATTACTTGGTTTAGGCACCAATTCCCAAACGTCATTTCGTTTGAATTGGTTAAGCTCCTCTTGCATTGCCATAGCCCAATGTTCATCATCCATTGCGAACTCAATGGTAGATGGTTCAATTTGAGAAACAAAAGCACTATATGCAAATAAATTTCTAAAAGTGGATCGAGTTGTTACCCCTTTCGAAACATCACCAATGACGTTGTCTAGAGGATGATCCTTTGAAGTACGCCAATCCTTTGGAAGTGCATTTATTTGTGCTTGTGATGGTTCAATTTCTTCAACTTGAACACTATCCTTTGTTGAGCTTGTAGAGGCTTCATTTAAATCTTTTTCTTTGTCTTCACCATTCAAATTTAGTGAATCAAAGTTTTCTACATTTTCATCAAAATCTTTTCTAGCACAACAACGGTTAGTTTCATCAAAAGCGACATGAATACTTTCTTCCATAGTCATGATGCGTTTATTATATACTCTAAAAGCTTTGCTAGTTAAAGAGTAGCCTAAGAAGATTCCTTCATCAGCCTTAGCATCAAATTTGCCTAAGTTATCTTTTCCATTATTTAGAATAAAGCATTTACAACCAAAGACGTGAAGGTGGGAAATATTTGGCTTTCTTCCTTTGTACAATTCGTACGGTGTTTTCTTAAGAATAGGTCGAATGATAATCCTATTCATAACATAACACGCGGTACTAACCGCATCCGCCCAAAAGTACTTAGGAATATTAGCCTCATTGAGCATAGTTCTCGCCATTTCTTCTAAATGACGATTTTTCCTTTCAACCACACCATTTTGTTGTGGTGTTCTAGGAGAGGAAAAATTATGCTCAATGCCATTTTCTTCACAAAAAGTTTCAAAAAGATTGTTTTCAAATTCTCCACCATGATCACTTCTAATAGATGATATATGCAAATTCTTTTCATTTTGAATAACTTTGGCTAATCTTTTGAATGCTCGAAATGCATCACTCTTGTTTGCTAGGAACAAGGTCCATGTAAATCGAGAGTAATCATCAACAATAATTAAAGCATAGTAATTGCCACCAAAGCTCATAGTCCTAGAAGGACCAAATAAATCCATGTGCAAAAGTTGTAATGGCCTTGTTGTTGAAACAATGTTTTTGGATTTAAAAGAGGCCTTTACTTGTTTTCCCTTTTGACATGCGTCGCAAAGGACGTCTTTTTCAAAATGTAGCTTTGGTAAGCCAATTACTAACTCTTTAGAGACCAACTTGCTAAGATGGTCCATGTTAGCATGAGCTACTCTACGATGCCATAACCAAGTTTCATCATTTTTACTAACAAGGCATTTCACATCATTTGAGGAAACTTCATTTAGATTAATCATGTATACATTGTCAACACGGTGCCCAATTAGCACAATTTCATTAGTGTCTTGCCTTTTTATCAAACAACATTTTGAATCAAAGGTGACTAAGTTTCCTTTGTCACAAAGTTGGCTAACACTAATGAGATTATGTTTGAGACCTTTGACAAGTATAACATTATCTATGGAGGTAGAAGGATTTTTACCAACTTTTCCAACGCCGATTACTTTGCCGGTGTTGTTGTCTCCATAGATCACGTTTCCTCCGTTTGTAGGCTCTATTGCGGTGAACTTTGATTCATCGCCGGTCATGTGTTTGGAGCATCCACTATCAACATACCAATTTGTATCCTTAGCTCCAACACGTACCTACAAAATAATTAAAATCGGGATTTAGGTACCCAAGTGAATTTGGGTCCTTGATGGTTAGTATGAGCATAATGCCCATAAGGTGCCCATCTCGTATCTTGACTACGAAAGTTTATATGTTTAATTCTAGTAAAGCATACGGGTGCTATATGACCTACTTTATTACAATAATGACATATGACATTTGGATTATGCATCCTATGCATGTTTCTAAATGGTTGCCTAGGTTGTTTCCTAAATGCAACATCTTTTGATCTATATGCATTGTGATTATAATTTCTAAATGAAGCATGTTGAGGAGGATGTTTAAAGGCTTCATTCCTTTTAGGCATGCTTGCCTTTTGGGCTTGCGGTTGCCTAATAGGAGTTTTAGCATTTTTAAATTTTCTTTTTTCAAAACCTAAACCTTCCTTATTATGAACATGCTTTTGGTTTTTCAACATTTTATCTAAGTTCTTTGAAGATTCATTGAACTTAGCTAAAGTGTTCTTAAGATTTGTAATTTCATTTTCATGCATTTTACAAGATTTGTATGGATCACTACTTGTGCTACACTTATCTTTTCCAAGATTGATATTCTCGTTTTTCAACATCTCATTTTGTTTTAAAAGATCCATATTCTTTTTCTTTAGGAGAGAATAATCTTGGGTAAGTTTTGTGTACACCTCAAGTAAGGCATCATATTCATCTTGTAAATTAAAAGAAGTGGAGTTGTCATCACTAACCTTTTCTTCGCTTGCCATTAAGCAAAGATTTGCAACCTCGTCGTCATCGGAGTCGGATTCATCCTCGTTCTCCCATGATATGTATGCTTTCTCCTTTTTCTTAAATTTCTTGTTTTTGTCCTCCTTTTGAAGTTTTGGACAATTGGGTTTGATGTGTCCAACTTCTCCACACTCATAGCATTTTGGTACCTTTGTTTTGCTCTTGAAGTTTTTCTTCATTGCAAACTTATTGAATCTTTTTAATAAGAGTGCAAATTCTTCATCTCCTTCTTCTTCATTATCATCACTCTCTTCTTGTAGTGATGTTGTTTTAAGGGCGAGACTTTTCTTCTTGCTTTCTTCACCTTTTTGTCTATTTAGCATAGTCATTTCATAGGTGAGAAGATTACCTCGTAGTTGATCAAATGTAAGTTGATCATAGAGCCTTCCTTCCACAATGGCGTTCACTTTGGAGTTCCATTTTGGTGTAAGGCTTGTAAGCACCTTGGTCACAATTTGTTTATCATTGTATTTTGTGCCAAGCATGCTTAGATTGTTGAAGATCTTGGAGAGTCTTTCAAGAGCTTCTTCAATGCTCTCTTCATCTTTCATTTTAAAATTTTCCCATTCATGAACCAACATAAATACCTTTGATTCTTTAACGTGGTCGGTTCCTTCGTAAGTGATTTGGAGTTTATCCCAAATCTCTTTAGCGGTTTCACATGTAGAGATCTTCATATAATCATGCTCGTTGAGTGCACAATGAATGAAGTTGATGGCTTTATCATTCATTGCCACTTTCTTCCAATCATCGTCACTATATTCATCTTCTCCTTTCGGTACTTGCTTTGAGACGGAGACTTCTCCTTCTTTAGCACTTGTTGTCTTTGTTGGAATGTGATTTCCATTCTCAATCACTTTCCAAATTCTCACATCTTGAGAACGGATCCAAATTCTCATCTTATTTTTCCAATAAGAGTAATTTGTTCCGCTAAAAAGAGGAGGTCTAGCGGTTGAGTTAGCTTCGCTAGTGTTGTTGTTGTTAAAGCTTGTGCTTGCCATGATCTTTTCCCTTAAACGGTTAAGTCTTTCAAAGGGTTAAGCTCTGATGCCACTTGTAGAACCTATGCACAGTTACTCAAGAGGGGGGTGAATTGAGTATTGCAACAACAATGAATCTTTTTGCGAAAGTTAAAGACAATATACAAAAGTGTTATTGTACTAGTATTTTTCCAAGAGCTTAACTCAATTGCTAAGCATTTATAAGGAGCTTTTACTTTCCAATAGACACCAACTCAAATAAATTGATCAAGCTTTTCACCAATCGGACTTAAGCTACTCCTTAAGTACTTACGAAGCTACTTTTCGATCACAATTTATTTGCTCAAAGGTAAAAGACAATAATATTGAAGAGATGAGTTTGGAGAGATGCAAATGCTATTTAGAGTGGTTCGGCACAATCCTTGTCCTACGTCCACTTTCTTTCTCAATCACAATTGAGAAGTTCCACTATTGCCAAGCTTCAAGGTGCTCGCGCAAAACCTTTTACAATCCGAGTCCTTAGTTTCTAACACCTCACGGTATATGATCACCACTCGTATACTAACCCACTCCACTTAGAGATACCTTCTCTAAGATTTGCCTTGAGTACTTAGTATACCTTTTTGGTATCCTCACCGACTATAGTGTTTATAACTCTTGACTCAACCTTGGAGATCACACTCCAATTTACAAAGTGTACAAGAAAACAATTCTCAAAGAATTGTTGAGATGAAATGAGTACTCTCTAGAAGAATGTATGATTACAAGTTTAGCACTATTGAACCAATTGATATTGCTCTCTCAAATTGTGTATTATAACACCTTAAAAAATGTGTAGAATGAAAGAATATGAACAAGATAGTTTGCAAATACTCCAGTTTTTTTGAAATAAGGCTTCAATCCATCTATTTATAGACTCCCCAAACCTTAGAAACGTTGGGGAGTTAATGGGATGGAGCCTTTTTGTCAAAACTAGCCGTTTTTTATGTTTTTGAATCATTTGCATCGATGCATAACACTTTGCATCGATGCAAATGTGTCTTTGAAGCTGAAATTTGAATTTTCAGCTAGGTTGCATCGATGCAAACATCTTTGCATCGATGCAACAAGTCGTTGCATGCTTTGCATCGATGCAAGATGAGTGTGCATCGATGCAAACCTTAAAGAATGGCTTAAAATCACTTCAAAATACTTAGGATTGATCTCAAACTTGTTGGAGTCAATTCCTATGCTTTTGTATCTTTGAAAACAAGTTTTAAACCATTTGGCTAGCATCGAATTGCAAGATGTGCATCAAAACATTTTGTGAGTGTGTGTTGAGAGATTTAGCAATTGGTTCTTAACAAGAAGTTACCTAAGTCCTAAGACACTATACTTGTCTTCAAATGTTGTGGACTTGAGTTTCTTGTTGTTGTTGTGTTGCTTTCAACTCTTCATTCCTCAACGTTGAATGTTGGTTGATCTTTCAACATGCTTGTTCATTCAAGTTGTTTGTTGGTTTGTCTTTCATGTCGTTTGTTGGTTTGTCATTCATCAAAACCTACGAATACAAACTTCGCATACAAGCAACATGATTTACAAAATAGTGGTTTATCAACCTCCCCACACTTAAACATTAGCATGTCCTCATGCTTAATTGAAGGAGATAAGACAAATGAGTATGAATATGTAGAAATTCATGCAATGCAATACAACCTATATATATACAAATGCAACTATATGATTCTTGCCCACTTGATCAAAAGTAAACAAGCTCTTCAAAACAATTACAAATCAAATTTTATTAATTCTATCACTATACAGTAAAATAGATAAAAGTGCAAGAAGATAACTCGTGAAAGCAGGGAACATAAAAATTTAAGTATAGAACCCTCACTGATGATGTATGTACGCTCTAATCTCTCTAGTGTATAGGGTGATTACTCTATCCTTCTCTAATCATGCTCTCTAATTTTTGTTTTTCTCCTAACCAATCAACAACAGTTAATATGCTAATACAAACATCATGAGGTCTTTTTAAGGTTGTAATGGGGCCAAGGTAAGGATAGCAATATATATATGGTTAAGTGAGCTTATAAATTGAATCTTTAATTAACCCAGCTTTAACTCAACCTATATATTTTATACAACTTTAGAATTCATACCTAGCTACCCAGAATTCCCTTTTACCTTCCATACTCATGTATCAAATAAATTTTTTTTATGTGTGCATTGATCCTTGAATTTTTAATTTCACATTGGGGTAATTTTGTCCCCTTATTCATTAAACATAGCTTATCAATGCACATAGATTTGTAATTCTTATAGCTTCACATGAGTAGGTACCCAAATTCCCATTATATTATCATGATACATTCCCTTTATAATTTTTTTCCCACATATTCCCATACTTAACTAGCATACACAATTCTATCTTAAGCTAACCAAAGATTCAATTTGGGATATACAGTTGTTTTTCCACTTAAGGCTAGTAATGTGGTAAAATACAGAACAAATGGGATTTTAAGGCTCAAAGTGGTTAACAAAGGTAATTAAAAAGGGTAGGCTTAATTTGGATAAGTGAGTTTAAACAAATAATGGCCTCAATCACATTCAAGCATATAAACATAATAACTATTGGACATATAGGATGAGACAAAATATAGATTACAATCATAGAGAAGTAAACACACAAGAATAAAATAATCATGGTTAAATAATGTAACCATGCATAAAGGCTCAAATTTTCACAGGTTGTGTTCTTTAGCACAAAAATTATGTTCCAAATACAACTTCAAGCAGATTTATCCTAAAAAAATTAGGATTAGAATTAGTGAAATTTGTTCTAAAGATATTTTTTTAGAAGAAACTTATTGTCTTTTCAATCAAGTAGAACATGCATGCAACTAACCTATTCTAAGAAAAAGAAAATATAACTAAAATATCCTAATTTATTGGTGCTAGGGAAGAGAATTTACCTCCGAAAGTCAGGTACTGACCGACCTCCCCACACTTAAGGCTTTGCACCGTCCTCGGTGCCACCTGTCAGGAATAATGGTAGGCTGGTGATAGTGTCTCCACAGTTGGGGATGTCAAGGCTCCTTGTGCTGGTGAAGGACGTGGAGTCCGGGGTGGCTGAGCCTCTGCAATCTCCTCGAAGCAGCTCCCTGAGGTGTTTGAATTGGCGTTGGTTGCGGCGCTCACGGAGCTTTGCTTTCTTTTCATGTTGGTCCAACCGCTTCAGAATCTGATGTAGCAGTTGACTGGTAGATGGTGGAGGAGCTGCAGCGTCCTCTGTGGACTGGCTGGTAGTGGCAAGTTGTGGCCTGAGATATTTCCCGTGAGGAACAGATTGATCATCCCGTGGGAGAATGGCTTTGGTGTCTCCAGCTCTGTAGGATACTCCGGCTACTGAGATGAGATCAGAGACCAATACAGGAAAAGGTAGGTTGCCCGCGATCTGCACATGTTCCATAGCATTCCGGATATGTCGCGGTAAATTGAGAGGCTGGTCTATAAGGATACACCATAGTAGAACGGCCATGTCTGCGATGAAGGAGGATTCATGAGTACTCAGAAAGACGTAATGGGACATGATCTGTGCCCATACGTGAGCCTCTAAGGTAAGAGTGGAAGCCAAGATTCCCTTAGGATAGGAACGATGGTATCCGAAGATCCATTTGCTGCTAGGGCGAGCAATAACTCTAAGAACAACGTCCTAGTCAAAAGTGTATGCCTGGCGCTTGGTTGCAGCTTTCTGAAAAGCGTCCAATCCTTCTGGAGCAGGTGGGAGATCTAAGGCTTACTGTATGGCTTCTTCGGTAATGGGGACTTGCTTCTGGCGTGAATAGATGGACTGCAAAGTTGGCAGGTGGAAGTTGGAGTAGAACTCAACGGCCCAAGAGAGATTAACCTGTCGTGGTTGTCTCAGTAAAAATCCCCAATGTCGATGTGCAATTTGTGGCTCAACAAATGTAGCAATATGAGGCGGAAGGATAAGAAGGTGTTCGTTGTTGTAATTTCGAGCTGCCAGAATAGGGAACATCTGCTCACAGTAGCGATTTGGGAATCGTGCAGTGTCCTTGGCTGGGAAGGCTCGTTCCTTTTCATCAACCTTGATAATCCTTTTAATTCTCTTTGTTGAGGGCTTGACTGCAGTTGAAGAAGGTTCTGCCACTGATGCTCTCTTCGTTCCTTTCCTTGCTGTGGGTTTAGGGGTAGCCTTCTCTTTGCCTTTCTTGGTGGCCATTCTGAAAAAGGGAAGAGAAAGTAAGTTAGATCCAAAGAAACAAAGCAAGGAAGGAGATGGAGTGGGTAATAAACAGTGCACGGTGAAGATGAATGAAATAAACACATGGTTTAGACAACATGTGAAAAGATCAAGAAAGGGAATAGGATAGGTGCACAAAAAGGGAAGTAGATACAAGATGATTATTGGCATGCCGGCAAGGGCATGAGTAGCATAGATCAAGCATTACTTCATAACAAATTAACAATTTGTATTGGCAATTAAAATGGATTAATAAAATAGTAAAGGAGTTTTGTGAAAAACATGCATGGAGTAGTAGAATAGGATAATGTAGAAAAGTGCATGATGCCATAGGGGCCTTTTCACAAACACATAGCATACATGGTAAATAAGGCATAGAAAGTATTAAAGTAAACATGCAAGCAAACTTTTTTTGAGAATAAGATATAAGTGCCAAACAAATTACAATAATCCACAAGCAAATAATGAGGAATGATGGCTCAAATAAATATGCTAGCACCATGTAAAAAGGAAATAAGAAGAAAGAAAATAATGATAAAGAAAAGAAAAAGAAAAGAAAAGAAAACAACATCTAAAATAAGAATAATGATAAAAATGGAAGAAGGGAAGAAAGAAAAGAAAACCTTGTTAATGGAGGTGAGAGAAAGAGAGAGTGAGGGGTGGGGAAGAAGGGAGAAGGGAGAAGGGGGAAATAAGTTGGGAAAAGAAAAATTAGGATTTGGAGGAGAGAAAGATAAGATAATTTGGCAGTTTTGGTGGAGCTGTGCGGTGCAAACGACGCGGCCGCGTGGGGCACACGTTCGCGTGATTGCGCTGTAAGGTAGGTGACGCGGTCGCGTCAGTCACGCGGTCGCGTCAGTCACGCGGTCGCGTGACCCATATTGTGCTTCTAGCGCGAGTACAGCCTCGCGGCTGCACAACTCTCTGTTCAAATAGATAAATTTGCAAAAATTGGGGGGACGCGATCGCGTGGGGCATGCAATCGCGTGAGTGGGCTTTTTAGAGGAATGTGACGCGGTCGCGTGGGTCACGCGGCCGCGTGGGTAGAATTGTGCGTTTAGCACCAATCCAGCACCACTCCAGCATAATAATTGGTTGTGCACCCTTTTACGTCGAAAACCAGGGCACGCGGTCGTGTGAGGCATGCGATCGCGTGGAAGGCCAGGAATCCCATGTGACGCGGACGCGTCAGTGACGCGGTCGCGTGGGATGATTTGTGCCATTGGCACGCCTCCAGCCACGCTCCGGCGTGACTCTCTGTACGCTTTTTATTTTCTCACCTCTTCCTGCGACGCGGACGCGTCGCTGATGCGGTTGCGTCGCGCAGCTCTCTTTTTTTTTTATAAAATGCGAATGCAGATGCATGAAGTTGCTAATAAAGAGAAGAGTTATTGACTAGGAAAAACTAAAGATAGAAAGAAAAGAACGATCATACCATGGTGGGTTGTCTCCCACCTAGCACTTTGCTTTAACGTCCGTAAGTTGGACGCTCCAGTAGCTCAATCTTCTAGCCTGTGGGGATCTTCCAAGCGGAAGATCTCAAGCTTCTTATTTTTCTGCAGCTTCTCTCCATGGTACAGCTTCAGACGTTGTCCATTAACTTTAATAAGTTCAGAGTGTGAAGGGTGGCTTAGGTGATAAACTCCGTATGGTTCGGCCTTCTCTACCCTGTATGGACCTTCCCATCTCGATCTCAACTTGCCTGGCATGAGTCTTAGTCGAGATTTGTAAAGGAGGACTAAATCCCCAGGTTGGAACTCTTTCCTCCTGATGTGCTGATCATGCACAGCCTTCATCTTTTCCTTGTATATTCTTGAGTTCTCATAAGCTTCTAGGCGAAGGCTCTCCAGTTCTTGCAGTTGCAACTTCCTTTCAGCTCCAGCTTGCTCAATTCCCATGTTGCACTCCTTGACTGCCCAAAAGGCTCTGTGCTCTACTTCAGCTGGGAGATGACAAGCTTTTTCATAAACTAAGCGGAAAGGGCTCATTCCAATGGGTGTTTTGTATGCTGTCCTGTATGCCCATAGTGCATCTTGCAGTCTGGTGCTCCAGTCTTTTCTGTGAGGTTTGACTATCTTCTGCAAGATACGCTTTATCTCTCTGTTTGACACCTCGGCTTGTCCATTGGTCTGAGGATGGTATGCTGTTGCGATCTTATGAATTATCCCATGCTTCTTCATCAATCCTGTTAGTCTCCTGTTACAGAAATGGGTGCCTTGATCGCTCACGATTGCTCGTGGTGATCCAAAGCGGCAAATAATATGGTTTCTCACAAAGGAAACAACAGTGTTAGTATCATCAGTGCGGGTGGGAATTGCTTCCACCCACTTGGAAACATAATCCACAGCTAATAATATATAAAATTGACCATTAGAATTTGGGAACGGACCCATGAAGTCAATGCCCCAAACATCAAAAATTTCACAAAAAAGCATAAATTGTTGAGGCATCTCATCCCTCCTGGATATATTACCAAATTTTTGGCATGGAAGACAAGATCTACAAAACTCAGCAGCGTCTCTAAAAAGTGTAGGCCACCAGAATCCACAGTCTAAGATCTTTCTAGCTGTTCTTTGAGGTCCAAAATGTCCTCCACTCTCAGATGAGTGACAGGCCTCCAAAATGGACTGGAATTCTGATTGAGGTACACAACGTCTAATTACCTGATCAGCACCACATCTCCACAAATATGGGTCATCCCATATATAATATTTAGACTCGCTTTTCAGCTTGTCCCTTTGATGCTTAGAAAAATGTGGAGGAAATGTGCGGCTAACTAGATAATTAGATACAGGTGCATACCAAGGTGCTACCTCAGATACTGCTTGCAGGTTATCAAATGAAAAATTATCATCTATAGGAGTAGAATCATCCTTAATGTGCTCAAGGCGACTCAAGTGGTCTGCCACTAGATTCTGATTACCACTCCTATCCTTTATTTCTAAATCAAATTCTTGTAAAAGCAATATCCAACGTATGAGCCGTGGTTTGAACTCCTTTTTAGCTAATAGATACTTCAAAGCTGCATGGTCCGAATACACTACTATTCTAGTACCAAGTAGATAAGCTCAGAATTTATCCAGAGTGAAAACAATAGCAAGAAGCTCTTTCTCAGTAGTAGTATAATTGGACTGGGCAGCGTCTAAAGTTTTAGATGCATAAGCAATAACAAAAGGATCTGTACCTTCACGCTGAGCCAGCGCTATTTCTACTGCATGGTTGGAAGCATCGCACATGATTTCAAATGGCTGGCTCCAGTTTGGTCCTCTCACAATGGAAGCTTGAGTCAGGTTGGTCTTCAGCTTATCGAACGCTTTCTTACAATTCTCACTGAACTCGAACTCAATATCCTTCTGCAGCAATCTGGATAAGGAAAGTGCTACCTTACTAAAGTCCTTAATAAATCTCTTGTAAAAACCTGCATGGCCAAGGAATGAATGGACTTCCCTCACAGAGGAGGGGTAAGGTAAACTGGAAATAACATTCACCTTTGCTGGGTCTACAGAAATATCAGTATTAGATACAACATGTCCTAATACAATCCCTTGTTTAACCATAAAATGACATTTTTCAAAATTTAATACAAGGTTTGTATTGACACATCTATCTAGTACTCTAGATAATCCATCTAAGCAAAGGCTAAAAGAATCACCATAAATGCTAAAATCATCCATAAAAACTTCCATACAGTCCTCAATGAGATCAGAAAAAAGACGCATCATGCATCTCTGAAAAGTAGCTGGTGTATTGCACAAGCCAAAGGGCATTCTCTTGTAAGCATAAGTCCCAAAAGGACATGTAAAATTAGTCTTTTCCTGATCCTCAAGAGCTATATAAATCTGGAAATAACCTGTGAAACCATCTAAAAAGCAATAATGTGATTTACCTGACAAGCGATCCATCATTTGATCAATGAATAGAAGAGGGTAGTGATCCTTGCGAGTAGCTTGGTTGAGACGCCTGTAATCAATTCAGACTCTCCACGCGTTCTGTACTCTGGTTGCTATGAGCTCTCCATGCTCGTTCTTCACTGTAGTGACTCCAGACTTCTTGGGCACCACTTGTACTGGGCTAACCCATTCACTTTCTGAAATAGGATAAATGATACCTGCTTCCAATAGTCTGGTCACTTCCTTTTTGACAACTTCCAAAATAGTGGGATTCAGTCTTCTCTGGGGTTGGCGGACAGGTCTTGCTCCTTCCTCTAAAAATATTCTGTGCTCGCATACTTGAGGGTTGATGCCTACGATGTCTGCCAAACTCCACCCAATTGCTTTTTTGTGCTTCCTCAGCACATTAAGTAGATGCTCTTCCTGTTCAGGAGTAAGATCTTGTGCAATAATAACTGGAAACTTCTGCCCTTCTTCAAGATAAGCGTATTTGAGATGTGGAGGGAGAGGTTTCAACTCAATCTTCTGGTCATGGGCAGGCTCTGGATTGTCTGGAGCTTGTGAAAGTTCAGAAGTGCCCTTATTGTTAGTTAATAGAGTCCCCACACCTGGACTTTGTTCTGTGTACTTTTCTTCCAGCTCTTCCTGGTAAATTTCAGCTACAGCTTCATCTATGACATCACACTGGAAGATGGAATGATCTTCTGGAGGGTTGTTTATGACTCCATTCAAATTGAAGATTGCTATTCTGCCATCTATTTCAAAAGAATATGTTCCTGAAAAAGAATCTAATTTGAATCTTGATGTCTTTAGGAATGGTCTGCCAAGTAGAATTGATGATGGCTTATCTGAGTCATTATTGGGCATCTCCAAGATATAGAAATCAGTGGGAAATGCGAGCCCTTTAATGTTTACTAAACCATCTTCAGCAACTCCAGCTACTGTAATAATGCTTTTATCTGCCAACACAAAACAAGCTGCCGACCTTTTTAAGGGAGGGAGCCTTAAAACATCATATACAGGTAAAGGCATAATACTAACACATGCTCCCAAATCACATATGCAATCATAAATTACTACACCACCAATAGTACAACTAACTATACAAGGACCTGGGTCACTACATTTTTCAGGTAAACTTCCCATTAAAGCAGATATGGAACTTCCTAAAGGAATAGTTTCTAATTCATTAATTTTGTCCTTATGTATACATAAATCTTTTAGAAACTTTGCATATTTAGGTACCTGTTGAATGACATAAAAAAGGGGAACAGTTACCTCAACCTTTTTGAAGATTTCTACCATCTTGGGATCAGGTTCCAACTGCTTCCTGGGCTTCCTTGCAAGTTGTGGAAATGGAATGGGGGTGGTGTTTTCTGCAGTGTCTATGCCTTTTGGTGCTTTCTCCTGTGATTGAGCTTTTTCTCTCTCTGGTATGTCCTATATGTCCTCTTCCTCTTCAACATCTTCTAATTCCACAACCTCTTCAGCTGAGGCATGTTCTGGTGGGCTTGGCTCCTCCTGAATTCTCTCCTGTAGTGTGGTTTCAGACCTTACGGTAATGGCATTAATACCACCCTTTGGGTTGGGGAATGGTTGAGAGGGGAGTCCATCAAAGCTTGAGGACTGGTTACTGGAATTTTGCGTTGATCCCATCTGTGAGACAAGAGTTTGTAAAGTAGAAGCGAAAGTATTCAGAGTTGCTTTAATATTTTCTTCCATAGCATGATGTCTCTGATCAATGGCTTGTAGTAAGTCAGTATTAGGGGATGAAGAGATGCTAGTGGTCTGAGAGGTTTGCTGAGGGGCTTGAGATTGTCTTAAATGAGGTGCTCTATAAGGTTGATTCTGCTGCCTATTGTTATTGTTATTCCACCTCTAATTTCCATTGTTATCTCTGCCTCCTCTGTTAGAATTGTCCCTCTAACCCAAGTTAGAATTGTCTCTCCAGCCTTGGTTGGAATTATCCTGCCATCCTTGGTTATAATTGCCACCTTGATTGTACCCTTGATTGGGGCAGTCATAAAAGTTGTGAGTGGCTGCTACAGTATTGTCTTCTGGTTGGAGCTACGGACACTCATCGGTATAGTGACTATAGTCTGCACAGATGCCGCACACTCTTTGTGGGACTAACTGCTGGCTGTGCTGTGGTGGAGAAGGCTGAACTTGCTGAGATTGTTGTTGATTCAGTTGCATCTGCTTCAGCAAGTTAGTAATTTCACATAGATTTTGGGCTATAGCGGTATTCTCTGTATTAGTGGATACCTCCGCAACCGCTCTTGACCGACTTTGTCTCTGCCTATGACTCCTAGTAGAGTCAGCTAAGTCTCTGATCAATTACCATGCTTCGTCCGTAGTCTTATGCTTTTTCATAGAACCATTGCAAGCACCTTCCAGTGTGGTCCTATCTTGAGGTCTCAGACCCTGTGTAAAGTAACCGAGTAAGACTATCTTGTCAATCATATGATGGGGACATGCATTTCGAAGTGTATTGAAGCGTTCCAAGTATTCATAGAGGGTCTCAGATTCGTCATGGACGATCATAGACATGTCCTTCCTTAGCTTATCAGCAATTTCAGCTGGAAAAAATTTATCTAGAAATTCGCTCCTAAGTGTATCCCAGTTGGAAATAGTTTCTCTGGGCTGAGTGTAGTACCACTCTCTTGCCTTTCCTTCCAGAGAAAACGGGAAGGCTTTTAGTATAATAGAGATTTCATCAGCTCCATCACGCTTAACAGTAGAGCAAGCGGTCTGGAAATCCCTGAGATGCTTGATAGGCTCTTGAGCAGGTAAGCCATGAAATTTGGGCATCAAGTTGAGTAGTGAAGATTTTATTTCAAAATCTACAGCTACTGCTGGGTGGTGTGCCTGGAATGGTTGGAGCGTAAAATCAGGGGCTCCTTCCTCCTGGATGGTGACTCTTCTGGGTGCTGCCATGTCACCTGTACGTGAATGAACTAGATCAGTAGAAAAGGGGGTTGTTTCTTCCTTAAATGACAGTTTAGGTTCGTCCTCAAAGAGGAGTCGCCTACGCCTAGCTCGCCTTATATGCGAAAGAGTTCTTTCAATTTCAGGGTCAAATGCTGGCAAGCTTGGATCAGGAAGCGAACGCGTCATTTAACGAAAGAAACGTGCAGTTCATATTGATAGAATGAAAAGAGAAAATAAAATAAAAAAATTGCAATAAGAATAAATACCAATCAATAAATTAACACACTGTTGCAACTCTCCAGCAACGGCGCCAACAATTGATGCAGGGAAAATTGGTGAATTAAAAATTATGAAAATGTGTACGTTGCAAGTATAGTTCTTAACTCACCGGAAATCCACTTATCAATTTAAAAATATGTCACAGAAATTCAAATTTTAAATACTGGGAGTATGAATCCCAGGTCGTCTCCCAACGAGTTGCAGAAAGGTGTGCTATTTTATCAATCAGATGTTTTCAAAAAGGTTTGAGTTGAATAATAGAAAATTAAATTGATGAATTTGAACAATGTAAATAAAAGCCTTGACTGGGAGTTGATTAGTTGGAATTCCTATTATAGTTGGAGTACTCTTAAGATTAATTTATAATTAAAAGTTATTCTATTTGGTTATCCCTTACTAGGCAAAGGAAAGTCAAACACGTTGGAATGCTACGCTTGTTCGCAATTTGTAACCCACTTAATTAAAAGGGATTGGTGTTAGTGACTAGAAGGCAATCCAACAGTAAACCCAATTACAATCTTTCTTTCAAGCCTTCCAACTCAATTGGTTCCTTTCAATCAACTCCCCATCAAGTTAGGGAACTACTCACTCATTGTAAATAATAAATCCATAACATATGAAAGGGAATCAAAAGAAGACATGATTATTGGAAGGTAAAATGGATTAAAATGAAAGAAATAATTCTTGTATTAAATAATCATAAAAGTATTCCAATGACAAAATTGAACAAGGCAAAGAATATGGAAGAAATAGACCAAGTTAAGAGAACGAACTAGAATGACGAAATCTTGATGAGGAAATAACTCTTCTCAATATCCCAATGCAAAAGTAGTAGAAATATAATATCTTGAAAGTATCAATTGTGTAGAGAGAAAACCTAGAGGAGGAGTCAAAACTAGTTCTAAAACCTTAAAACTGTGTAGAATGAATGTTGTCTTTTCGTTTCTGCATGTTCTCTGGCTCTATTCTACTGTTCTGGGCCGAGAACTGGGTCAAAACAGAGCTCAAAACCGCTCCCAGCAAAATCTGCAGATTATGTAGATCGCGCATGTCACGCGATCGTGTCGTCCACGCGGACGCGTCATTCGCGTTTTTCCGTGCCACGCGTTCGCGTCGTCCATGCCTCCGCGTCACTTGTGCATTTCCTTTCCGCGCGGTCGCATGAGCCATGCGGCCGCGTCGCTGCGATTTCTCCTCTTCTGCGCGAACGCGTGGGCCATGCGGCCGCGTCACTTCTCGCTGGTTGTCTCCTCAATTTCTTGTGTTCCTTCCATTGTTGCTGGCTTCCCTTCCAATCTCCAACTCATCCATGCCCTATAAAGTCTGAAACACTTAACACACAGATCACGGTATCGAATGGGGTAAAGACAAACTAAAATGCATAATAAAAAGTCTCTAGGAAGCAGTTTTCAACCATGTAATAATTCCAGGAAGGAAATATAAATGCATGCTAAATTAATGAATAAGTGGGTAAGGATCATGATAAAACCACATAATTATACACAATGTAAACCATAAAATAGTGGTTTATCAGCCTACTTGGGCCCTTATAGCAATTTGGCCGAGCTCTTTGGGAAGAGGTTAGTGTTGACCAACCCTTATAAGAGGTCGGTCATTTTTGTCTTCATCCGACTCGGGTCGCGTAGCTCAACCTTGGGTATGAACAGTGCCCCTGCTTGAGTTTCGATCTTCCCTTGAGGTCGTGTTTTCGAACTTCGACCCCTTGGAGGAAGTCATGCTCGAGCATTAGTCTTGAGTAGCTCCTTTCCACGCAAGTCTGGTGTTTACTCTATTTTGAATGTGAAGCGTTTGTTTAGCTCATTGATTGCGGTGTTGCCTTCGAGGGCGTTATTTCCTTGGGATCGAGCGAACACTCTTTAAAGCCTATTAATTTGGGCTTTATTCCTTTGTGCCATTTCTTTTCCCTCCTTGTACTTTTGAAATCAAAAGAAAAGGGTTTTAGTTTCTTGCTTCCTATTTGCTTTACTTTTGCGTTTCTGGAGAAAGCCTCTTTCCTTCATCTCGTGCCTTCAATTTTTTTACTTTTTTGAAAAGAACACCATCTGGTTACAGTCTTTGCCCCAGCTTTTATTTTGAAGTTTCAAAGGTTTTGTTTGGTCCATTCGTGCTACGCCCCTGTTGCCGCTTTTCGCTGTCCTTTGCAGGTTGGTGCTGTGCTTCCTACCCTTTCTCATTCTTCATGCTTTATTTGCCATTGTTCTTTATTGCTTTTACCCTTGCATGCTTTCCCTTCGCACAAAGTTTTGGTCTTTGTTGAACTTTAGTAAAAAGAGTTGAAGCTTTCTTGTTGATTCTTGTGTGGTCTTGTTTTTTGGTGATTATACTCTTTTTGTCTTTGCTTTTTGTATAAGAAAATGCTGGTACTTAGGTTGAACTTCTTGCATGTTTGAGAGGGTTAAGGCTGGTTAGGGTTCCAATTTTTGCGTCGTTTCCTTTTTCTGGGTTCTTGTTCTGTTGTTACCTCCAAAGGGTGCCCCAGGGCTTTGGTGTTGATCTTCCGTTCTTTGCAGGTCCTAGGGTTTCCCTTTTGCTGCCATATCTAACACCTATTGAATCTTTCTTTGCCATTCTTCTTACTATCTGAGTTGTTTGGTAGGGACCTCTTCTTCTTTTTTCTTACTGTAGGTGTAGTTGCTATATGTCTACCAGTAGGAATATTGTCAAGATGTCCACAAAAATCCCTACTAGCATAGCCGACTGGCTGGACTCTATAGTTCTGATGTGTGTTACTGTGGCCGATCCAGAGTATTGTGAGAGGCTTACGAGATTCCATAGGATCTGTAGCAATAGGGACGATGAAAAGAATTATGAGCTGTTGTCGCCCGACCCTGAGGAGAGGGTTAGTTTCCCCCCTCCCCCTTGACTCAGGGTGAACGACCCTTCTTTTATGCTTATGACTATTTCTTTAGTCAGCTGAAAATCACCCTCCCTTTTACTGTTTTTGAGACCGACCTCCTATGTACTTGCAATGTGGCCCCTTCCCAGCTTCATCCGATCTCTTGGGCCTTTAATAGATTTTTCAGCTGTTGTGTCAGGAATTAGGTGTCCGACCTACCGTTTCTCTCTTCCTTTATCTGTTTGTGTTGACCAAGCCTGGAGTAGCCAAGAAAAAGGCTTCTTGGGTCTCATTCCGAGCTACCCAGGGAAAAAGGTGTTTTCTATGTATGATGAGTCTTTTCAGGATTTTAAGAACTACTACTTTAATGTCCGAGCTGTCGAGGATGTTCGACCTTTCTTTATAGATGAGAATGGCGAGCCGACCTTTCCTTTATGTTGGCAAAAAGATATAGTAGCTACTAAGTATTCCTGGGAGAGTTTAGATGAGGTTGAACAGGCATTTGTGGGTGTTTTAGAGGAGCACTGGGGGGAGCCTCCTCATCTAGACACAAAGAGGTTTCTAGGAGATCCCTCCCTCCTTTGTGCCGAGCTAGGTAGCGTCTGACTTCTTTTTATAACTGGTTTTCTTCTTTTGTTTATAATGTTATTCCTCCTTATTATTATAACTTATTTTTCCTGGTTTTCTTTTTAGAGATGGTGAAATCTTCGGATTCTATGAAGGACTTCCGTAGGGCTAAAAAGGCGACGGCTGCACAAAACATGATGGCGAAGACCTCAAGTGAAGGATCTTCTCAGGTGCCCCCAAAGAAGCCGACTTCTGAAACTGCCGTGCCGAGGAAGGTCATTCCGACACCGCAAGTTCAGATGATTCCATCTGACCCTATGCAACTTACCTCTGGTGCTACCTCCTCTCCTACTGCTGCTAGCCCGCCTCCCAAGTGTCAAAAAACTATTGGGACGTATGTCTTTGATGACCAAGAATTCGACGGTGTGTCCTTTTCCACTGAACTCATTGCTCCCCATGGTAAGGTCCCTTTGGACGATGTCTCCATCCTTCATCACCTTGACTTTATAACAAGCAAAAACATTTGGATGGCCAATGTTGGGGCAACCTTATCTAGTGCTGTTAGGGAGTCCCCTGTCCATGCTACCAGAGCTTTCCTTGAGAATGCCCAGGCTGAGTTTAATAGGGTGAAAGGTTTGAAGGACGAGCTGGACGCCAGGGTTGCCAAGCTGGAGATTGACGTGGACAAAGAGAAGGAGCGCGCTACTAGGGGCGGAGGCAGCTGCTAACTTGGCTGAGGAGGCTGCCAAAAAGTATAAGGAGAGCTATACTTAGACTTATGACGAGTTGTTAGAAACTAAGGAGAGGCTTCAATCTGCCCAAGATGATTATGCCAAACTTCAGGGTCATCTAGTAGGTAGTGTGACTGATGCGTATGAGAACTTGAAAGCCCAGGTCCTAGTTCTTGCTCCCGAGCTTAACCTTACTCTGTTTAGTCTCGATAATGAGGTGGAGGATGGCAAGATTGTGGCTGCCCCAGATGATTGTGAGGGTCCTCCCCTTGTGCCACTAGCCAAAGCTTCTGCAGCTTCAGCCTTTTCCCTTCCTTCAGAGGTCGACCTGGACGTGGAGATCTTTAATAGGCCTGACAGAGTCGTTAACGCTACCCTTATCTCAACCATGCCTCCTCTTCCTCCTCCCAAGGATGTTGCTACTGGGGAAAATTTGAATCCTTTATAGTTTGACTTTCTTGACATTTGGTTGCTTCTCAACAACTTTTATTTTGGAAAACAAACACTTTAAACTCTTGGGCTTCCTTTTAGGTGGCCTTTAAGTCTTTAATGTTTTACTTTAATGGACACGTTTTGCTGATATGTTAATCATACCTTTAACGCTTTACCTTGGCAACCCTTGCAGATTTTTATAGAGGGTTGGTACTTCCTTGTCCGACCTCTTTTGCAGTGTGGGTTTTCTACCTTTGCCTTTTGGATCATGCCTTGCTTTGTCTATTCTCTGCTTGGGCAGAGTGATCCTTGTGGCTTGGTGTCTGGGCTAACTTGTCTGACAACTTTTTAGTGTTCTATAGAACCTTTTTAGTTTGTTTGAACGATTTTTATAGCCCTGTTTTGGGATCGTGCCTTTTATTAGCAAAGTTGTAACCCTTTTAGCTAAGCACTTTTTGAGCTTTAAGTTGTTTCTCAACCCTTTGGCTTGTTCTTCTCCTGAGATCGTACCTGCACCTTTAGCTGATGTCAATCATATTCCAACAACTTTTTAGGTAGTGTTCCTACTGAGGAACCTTTTCTTTATAGTTTGTTAGGATAACTTTTTAGTGCCGTTTTGACTCGTGCTTTCACTTTTTAAGTAATGTCTTTTTCGCAAGACTTGTACCTTTCAGCGAAGCACTTTTGTCCTTTGCGAGTTGTCTTCGTCCCTTTTTAGTGATCCTTTCATTGGTCCGACCTCTCTGTCGGGCCTTGTTAAGTTATTTTTAGTAATCTATTTTTAGTCAGACCTTATCAGGTCGCTTTCTATGGGTTACTTTTTATGACTTCTTGCATTAACCTGCTTCTATCGCTTTCACCTTGCCGACCTCTTTGTAATCGGGCAATGAATTTGGTTTTCATCTTACCGACCTCTTGGTAATCGGGCGATGAATTTTTGCTTTTTATAAGCTAAGATTAATGCGTCTTGGTAGGAAAATTTTTAGGGAATTGATAACTTTTATTCAAATAATAATGAGATAAAAACATAAATAAAAGTATGAACATACAAGTGCTTACCCTTCTAAGTTAGGCAATTTTGTAGACCTTGGTCTAGGGTCTCGTTAAAAAACCTTTTCAGGAAAAAGAGTGCACCTTGACCTAAGATCTTTATTATTTTCTAACTATAGTACCTTCTTAGGTTGCAGGCATGCCATGACCTTGGTAGCTCTCTCCCCTCGAGGTCGGACACCTTGTAGTAACCTTTCCCTAGTACTTCTACAACTCGGTAAGGTCCTTTTCAGTTGGCTGCTAGCTTCCCTTCTGCTGATCGACCTGCTCTAATATCATTTCGGATTAAGATGAGATCGTTAGTGGCGAAGCTTCGCTAGACTACCTTCTGATTATATCTTAAAGCCATTCGATGCTTTAGCACTTCCTCTCTAATACAAGCTCTTTCTCAGACTTCTGGAAGTAGGTCGAGCTCCTCCCTTTGAATTTGGGAGTTAGCCTTTTCATTGTAGAGGATCATTCTGGGGGATCCTTCTTCTATCTCCACGGGAATCATTCATTCCGTAAGTAAGTCGGAATGGTAATTCTCCCGTGGTTGAGTGTGGCGTTGTCCGGTATGCCCAAAGGACTTGCGGGAGCTCTTCAGTCCAGGCTCCCTTAGTGTCCTGTATTTTCCATTTCAACTCTGCCAGTATGACTTTGTTGGTGGATTCCGCCTGTCCATTGGCTTGTGGGTGTTCTACAGATGTGAATTGGTGCTTTATTTTCAAGTCAGCTACCAAGTTCCTGAAACCTGTATCGGTGAATTGAGTGTCATTATCTGTGGTAATAGAGTAAGGAACCCCAAACCTTGTGATAGTGTTTCTATATAAAAATTTTCAACTTCTTTAGGTGGTGGCAGTAGCTAGTGGCTCTGCTTCAATCCACTTTGTGATGTAGTCTATGCCTACAATGAGGAACTTGACTTGCCTTGAACCCTGGGGGAAGGGTCCGACGAGGTCGAGCCCCCACTTTGCAAATGGCTAGGGTGATGTAACACAGATGAGTTCTTCAGGTGGTGCCACATGGAAGTTGGCGTGTTTTTGGCAAGGTGGGCATTTTCTGACGAGCTCTGTTGCCTCTTTTTGTAAGGTCAGCCAATAGAAACCAGCTCGGAGCTCCTTTTTGGAAAGCGCTCATGCCCCCAAGTGGTTGCCACACATACCACTGTATACTTCTTCCAGGACTTCCCTTGTGTCGAAGGTCGGCACACATTTTAGGAGGGGTGTTAAAATTCCTCTCTTATATAGGATGTTGCCCACTATGGTGTAGTATTGTGCTTCTCGTACTAGTCTTTTTGCCTCCTTTTTATCTCTGGATATTGTTTCAAACTTGATATAGTTGATTATGGGAGCCATCCATCCTTGATCCTGACCTGATATGGTTAGGACCTTTTCTTCTTCCAAGATTGATGGGCTTTGCAGTGTTTCTTGGATGAGGCTTCTATTATTGCCCCCTAGTTTGGTGCTGGCTAGTTTTGAAAGTGCATCAGCTTGGGCATTCTATTCCCGAGGTATATGTCGGACCTCATATCCCCCGAATTGTACGAGTTGTTCTCTGATTTTGTCCAGGTATTTTTTCATAGTGTGATCCTTAGATTGGTAACTTCCTTCTATTTGTGAGGTGACTACTCGTGAATCACTGAAGATGGTAAGCTTTTGAACTCCTACCTCTTTAGCCAGCCTTAAACGAGCCAATAAGGCCTCATATTCAGCTTGGTTATTTGAGGCGGGGAACTCAAACTTTAGTGATAGCTCAATTTGGGTTCCCTGATTACTCTCTAGAATGACATCAGCGCCACTCCCGATTTTGTTCGAGGAGCCATCCACGTAAAGGCTCCACTCTGTAGGGGCACCCAGGGTGTCAATGTATTCTGCGATGAAGTCGGCCAGATACTAAGACTTGATAGCTATCCGAGCTTCATATTTGAGGTCGAATTCAGATAACTCGACTGCCTATTATAGTATTCTTCCAGCCAGGTCAGCTTTCTATAAGATGCCTTTAATAGGCTGGTTGGTGCGTACTCTGATACTGTGAGCCTGGAAGTAGGGACGGAGTCGTCGAGAAGTGAGAATGAGGGCGTAGGCAAACTTTTCTATCTTTTGATAGTTTAGTTCCGCCCCTTGTAGAGCCTTATACTGATGAAGTAAATGGGTTGTTGCCCACTTTCGTCTTCTCTAACTAGTGCCGATGCTATTGCCCGACTTCCTACAATGAGATATATTATGAGTTCTTCACCTTCCCGTGGTCGGGTAAGGATGGGTGGTTACCCCAGAAATTTCTTGAAATCTTGGAAGGCTTGTTCGCACTTTGAAGTCCATTCAAACCTCTTTCCTTTCCTTAGTGTTGCGTAAAAGGGGAGAGATCTTATAGCTGATCCGGCTAGAAATCTGGATAGGGCTGCTAGTCTTCCGTTGAGCTGTTGTACCTCTTTAACGCAGGTTGGACTTTTCATGTTGAGTATAGCCTGACATTTATCTGGGTTCACCTCGATTCCTCTTTGGGTGAGCATAAAACCCAAGAATTTGCCAGCTTCTACCGCGAAGGTGCACTTTGTGAGATTAAGTCGCATACCATGCTTTCTTATGGTGTCGAACACTTTAGTGAGGTTGGATAGCAATGATTCCTTACTTTGTGTTTTTACCAACATGTCGTCTATATAAACCTCCATTAGCTTTCTGACATGGTCGGCGAAGACTTTGTTCATCAGTCTTTGGTGTGTAGCTCCTGCGTTTTTGAGTCCAAATAGCATGACTATGTAGCAGTAATTTGCCTTTGGGGTTATGAATGAGGTCTTTTCTTGGTCGGGTGGGTACATTGGGATTTGGTTGTATCCCAAATAAGCATCCATGAAGGAGAGGTACTTGTATCCGGAAGAGGCATCCACTAGAGTGTCTATATTCGGGAGCGGGTAAGGATCTTTTGGGCAGGCAGGCCTTATTGAGGTTGGTGTAGTTGGTACACATTCTCCACATTCCATTTGACTTCTTCACCAAGACGACGTTGGCTAGCCATAATGGGTACTTGACCTCTCTTATGAACCATGCCTCTAGTAAGGCTTGTACTTGCTCTTCCACAACTTGGGACCTTTCTGAGCCAAGCTTCCTGCGTTTCTGTTGCACTGGCCAGGATCCGAGATATACCGCCAGCTTATGGCACATTAACTTGGGATCTATGCCAGGCATGTCTGCGGCCTTCCATGCAAAGAGATCGACATTATCCTTTAGGAACTATATTAGTGGCTCCTTTAAGTCTCCCCTTAAGGTTGCCCCTATATTTGTTATTTTATCCTGAGCATCCCTGATCTGGACTTCTTCGGTCTCACCTTCAGGTTGTGGACGAAGTTCTTCGCGAGCTCAAACTCCCCCGAGTTCGACGGTGTTAATTTCCTCTCCCCTGGTGTTGCCTTTGAGGTTCAAACTTTCATTGTAATAGTGTCACGCAAGCTTTTGGTCTCCTTTTATCGTGGCGATCCCTTCTGGAGTTGGGAACTTTATGCACAGATGTGGAGTGGAGACTACTGCGGCGAGCTAGTTCAGCGTCGTCCGACCTATAAGGGCATTGTAGGCTGAGCTCACGTTGACTATGATGTAGTCTATGTTTAGTGTCCTTGACTGAGTCCCTTTTCCAAAGGTTGTATGCAGTGAGATGTATCCTAGTGGTTAAATTGGGGTATTCCCGAGTCCGAACAAACTACTCAGATATGCTCTGAGTTCTTTATCTTGCAGGCCGAGCTTGTCGAAGGCGGATTTGAACAAGATGTCTGCGGAGCTTCCTTGGTCTACCAATGTTCGGTGGAGATTAGCATTAGCGAGTATGATGGTAATGATCATGGGATCATCTTGCCCCGGGATGACGCCTGTGGCGTCTTCTGGGGTGAAAGTAATAGTGGGGAGGTCGGGTGACCGGTCCCCTTTTCCGACATGATATACCTCTTTAAGGTGCCTTTTGCGAGATGATTTAGAGATCCCCCTCCTGCGAATCCCCCATTTATCATATGAACATGTCTCTCAGGGGTGTGAGGTGGACGTTCAACTCATTCGACCTCTACATCCCTTCTTTTCTTTCTCGATTCCTCCGCTTTATTGGCTAAAACCGATCTAGTCGTCCTTCTCGCGCCAATTTTTCTATAACGTTCTTCAGGTTGTAGCACACGTTGGTAGGATGCCCATAGACCCAGTGGTATTCGCAATACTCTGTCCGACTTCCTCCTCTTTTATGTTTTATCGGACGAGGGGGTGGGATCTTCTCAGTGTTGCATATCTCTTTGTAGACATCCATAAGAGACACCCTGAGAGGAGTGTAGTTGTGGTATTTTCTAGGTTTTTTAGTAGGCTAGTCTTCTTTCTTTCGGGATTCTTTATCCTTGTCCTGAGGTGGGTAGGAGAATCTGGTTTTAGAGTTATCTCCTAATCGGGAGTTCTCCTCCATATTAATGTACTTTTCTGCCCGCTCTTGCACCTCGTTTAGAGATGTTGGGTGCTTCTTAGATATTGAGTGGCTAAAAGATCCTTCTCTTAGGCCGTTGATGAGCCCCATGATAGCTGCTTCTGTTGGCAGATTTTGTATGTCCAAACATGCCTTGTTGAATCTTTCCATGTAGTTGTGGAGGCTTCCCCGATCTCCTTGCTTAATCCCTAATAGGCTAGGGGCATGCTTGACTTTGTCTTTCTGGATGGAGAATCTAGCGAGGAATTTCTTGGCGAGGTCGTCGAAGCTTGCTATTGACCTTGGTGGCAAACTGTCGAACCACTTTATTGTTGTCTTAGTCAGAGTAGTTGGAAAAGCTTTACATCGAATGGTAGCCGAGGTGTCTGTGAGATACATCCTGCTTCTGAAATTGCTGAGATGATGGCATGGATTAGATGTACCATCGTATAGGGTCATGTCAGGAGATTTGAAGTCCTTTGGGACTTTAGCTTTCATGATTTCTTTGGTAAATGGATCTTGGTCCTTATGGGAGCTATCTTCATGACTGGATCGAGCGGTTTTAGCTTTGAGGTCAGCCTCGAGCTTTAGGAGCTTGTCCTCTAGCTCTCGACGCCGTCTTGTTTCTCTTCAGAGGTCTCTTTCGGCTTCCCGCTGGTGCTCAGCCTCTTTTTTGAGCTGTTTGAGACGATCCTGCTGTTCTCGGAGAGCATCTAATATTTCTGTGCTTGGGGGCTGCTTATTGATGAGCGAATATTTTATACGCTTTTTGGGGGGTATTTTCATATAGTTTTTAGTAGGATCTAGCTACTTTTTAGTATATTTTTGTTAGTTTGTATGCAAAAATCACATTTCTGGACTTTGCTATGAATTTGTGTATTTTTCTGTGATTTCAGGTATTTTCTGGCTGAAATTGAGGGACTTGAGCAAAAATCTGATTCAGAGGCTGATAAAGGACTGCTGATGATGTTGGATTCTGACCTCCCTGCACTCGAAATGGAATTTTTGGAGCTACAAAATCCCAAATGCCACGCTCTTAATTGCGCTAGAAATTAGACATCCAGGACTTTTCAGCAATATATAATAGTCCATACTTTGCCTGAGTTTAGATGACACAAACTGGCGTTCAACGCCAGCTTTCTGCCCTATTCTGGCGTTAAACGCCAGAAACAAGTTGCAAGCTAGAGTCAAACGCCAGAAACAAGTTACAAACTGGAATTCAACTCCAAAGAAGGCCTCTATACGTGAAAGCTTCAATGCTCAGCCTCAACACACACCAAGTGGGCCCCGGAAGTGGATTTCTACACTATCTATCTTAGTTTACTCATTTTCTATAAACCTAGGTTACTAGTTGAGTATAAAAACTACTTTTAGAGATTTATTTTGTACCTCATGACATTTTACATCTGAATTTGTATCTTTGATGGCATGAGTCTCTAAACCCCATGGTTGGGAGGTGAGGAGCTCTGCTATGTCTCGATGAATTAATGCAATTATTTCTGTTTTCTATTCAATCACGCTGGTTTCTATTCTAAGATATTCATTCGCACTTCAACATGATGAATGTGATTATCCGTGACACTCATCACCATTTTCAACCTATGAATGCGTGCCTGACAACCACTTCTGTTCTTCCTCAGATTGAATGTATATCTCTTGGGTTCCTGGTCCATGTGTTTGATTGCCTCTCCTGACAATAGAGCCTTCAATTCCTTGATATTAGAGTCTTTGTTGTATAAGATAGAAACAATTGGCAGCATTCCTGAGTTCCGAAAAGTCTAAACCTTGTCTGTGGTATTTCGAGTAGGATCTGGGATGGGATGATTGTGACGAGCTTCAAACTCATGACTGTTGGGCGTAGTGACACATGCAAAAGGATCAATGGATCCTATTCCAATATTAGTGAGAAGCAATAGATGATTAGCCATGTACATGGATCTTTTCACTGAGAGGACGGCTGGTAGCCATTGACAACGGTGATCTACCAATATACAGCTTGCCATGGAAGGAGACCTGCGTGCGTGAAGAAGACGACAGTAGGAAAGTAAAAATTCAGAAGACAGAGCATCTCCAAAACCTCGACCTGTTCTCTATTAAAACGCAACAAGTATCATTTAATTCATGCTCTTTTACTCTTCGCAATTAAAACTAAGAACCACTATCGATATCCAGACTAAGAATAATAAGATAACCATAGCTGGCTTCAAGCTGGCAATCTCCGTGGGATCGACCCTTACTCACGTAAGTTATTACTTGGACGACCCAATGCACTTGCTGGTTAGTTGTGTGAAATTACAAAGTGTGGTTATAATTTTCGTGCACCACTTATCCTCCTGTTTTGAGATGCGTCTTTGGAGGTAATATCTGTGTTTTTTTTGGTATTCTGTCCACCAAACCAGAGTTGTGATCGTTGTCATGGTTGTCTGCCATGATGATGGGATGACTTCCAGGTTCCTGGCAACGGCTCCAATGTTCCGAGGGTTACTTGAAACTGAAGGTTGATCTCGGATGAGATTTACTGTTGTGGCCGAAGTTGTCGTATTCGACTTGCTGGATCTGACGGTGCTACTGATCCTTCGTCACCGGAGGGTGGTGGTACCTGCAAGAGACTCCGATGCTTAAGTTAGCACATGGTTTAGGCAGGTTTTTGTGTAGAATCAGAGTGTGTGTTATACCTGGGTGCTCCAGTGTATTTATAGTAGTGTGGAGTGACCTCCCTTGAGATAAGTTAGTTATCTTATCTTATCTTTCGTGGATAAGTCCCCTTATTTTTTAGCTAGCCGCCTTTAGATGGGCTGCGATCTTCTGCTTTGGGCCTACTTGGGCCCTTATAGCAATTTGGCCGAATTTTTTGGGAAGAGGTTGTTATCGACCATCCCTTATAAGAGGTCGGTCGTTTTTGTCTTTATCCAACCCGGATCGCGTAGCTCGACCTAGGATATAAACAATTAGTGTAAAAATTATTTTAATGGTTGACAAAAAGGGATATGTTCTAGTACCATAAAACTATAAGATAAGAAATATATGGTTTATTGAAAAATTTTGAAATGTAAATTACATAATCTTACATTAATAAATTTTTACTTTATATAAAAAATATATAATCTATGTTCTGAAATATAATATTTTAATATTAATAAAAATGATTAAAATTACATATAAGATTGTTTAATATAAATCATTTACTTAAGATACGTGGTTTATTACTATTTAATTTTTTTTGAAAGGATTAAATAAATTTTTAAATATTCTCAAATGTAATATTTTAAGGTTAATAAAAATGATTAAAATTATATATAAGATTATTTAACATAAATTATTTACTTAAGAGATGTTGTTTATTATTGCTACTTAAACTCTATTTAAAGAATTTACGGTTTATATTTTAGAGATTAGAGTATAAAATTTATAATTTAGAATTTAGAGTTTAGAGTCTAAAGTTTAAAATTTAAGGTTTAAGAGTTTGATATTAAGGTTTATGGAGGGTTTACGCTTATGTTTTAGAGGTTAGGATTTAGCGTATAAGATTTATGATTTAGGATTTAGACTTTAGATATTAGAGTTTAAGGTTTATAATTTATAATTTAATAATTTTTTTTATTGAAGATAGAGAGACTTGAACCCGCAACCTCTTAGATGAGTATGGGGAGACTATGCCATTTAAGCTATAACTCATTGGCTATAATTTAATAATTAGAGTTTGGGTTTTAAGTTCATGTAATTCAAATTTACCAGTTAATGTAATTCAAATTGGGTATAGGATTTATAGTTTAGAGTTTAGACTTTAGAGTTAAGAGTTTAAGGTTTAAGAGTTTGACATAAAGATTTATGAAGGGTTTATGGTTTATGTTTTAGAGGTTAGGGTTTAGGGTATAAAATTTATGGTTTAGGATTTAGACTTTAAATATTAGAATTTAAAGTTTAGGAGTTTGACATTAAGATTTATGATTTAAAATTTAATAATTAGGATTTGGGTTTTAAGTTCATGTAATTCAAATTTACTAGTTGATATAATTCAAATTTATGCCTATAATAATATTTAGTAATTATAATGGTTTAGGATTTAGTGGTTGCGAATTATGTGCAATGGTTTGGTGGTTGTTATAGTAATATTTAATAGTTACTAATATGTTATTAGATGTAATTTAAATTTAAACATAAATTTTGAATGTTAAACCTTATACTCATAAATCATAAACTAATTTATATTAATTTTAAAAATTAATAACTATAAATTCTAAGTTATAACTCCTAATCTAATCCTAAATTATAAACCATTTATTCAAATACTCGATAAGGGTTTCGGGTTTAGATTTCAGGGTTTAAGGTATTTAGGTTATGATTTAGGAGTTTAGAGTTTTCAATTTTAGGATTTTAATTTTTTTTATTTTTGTTTTAGAAGTTGAGAGCATAGTTATTATAATCGAACTGGCAATCAATTCGGTCATATGACTGGGTCTCTGGGTCACTGGTTTAACTGGTGGATCACTGATTTACCCAATTGACCCAGTCATAATTTTAAAAAAATATAAAATTATATAAATAAAATTAAAATTATGTATTAAAACTTAAAATACAAGTCTTTATAAATATAATAATAACAATCATATATTAATTTTTAGACATAACTAATGATGTAAAAGAGATAATAAACTAGTTTTTAGTACAAAATATTTTCTCCATTTAAATAAACAAGAGCAAGCAAAAGATAACACAATCGATAAATCAAGTACAAATGATCTTAAAATTGACATCTATATCTTCATAGGACAAATTTAGAGCTTAATAAATATTTTTCTTATTTTGATTTGCATCTATATCTTCCATAAGAAACACTTCTAACATCAAAAACAGAGAAAGAAGAGTTTAAAGAGAGAGCTTGAAGAAACTAGTGAACTGAATTAACTTTAACTTATTCTTCCATCAATGAATCAATTCTACACACCTCTTAGAGGGATGAAGAGCTTATTTATAACAGAGTTGAAAAAAAAAGAGAAAGATCAGATATCAGAATAACAAACTTTAACTAACTGTACCAAACTGATTTTGTTACTGACCAACTTTCTTATCTCTTATTCTTTAAGATACAACAACAAAATATTTAGCATTTTTTAAGCAACACAACAACAAGGTTTGGTAACAAATTCAACTCAACTCAATTATCCAGCAACAAAATCTACTTCCAGTAACAACCACATTTATGATATGTTCAGCATCAAATTCAACTAACAACTGACAAAAAATTCTACTTCTAGAGTTCTAGCAACAAATTCAGCAATAGATATGATAACTTTTAAGAAGCAATAAAAACTTAAACTATGACAACTTTCAAGAAGCAACAAAAAAACTCCAATTCTCCAAATATGATTTACAGTAAATTAACATTAGCTAAATCATAATTTCAGCTACAAATTCAACTTTCACCAACAAATTCAAGATGTACTAATAATTTACAGCAATAAAATTGAAAGAGGAATAATAAGGCTGAAGCTGAAGCTCACGTGGACTGAGAGAGAAAGCAAGCGTTGATGGAAGACCTAGGCCAAAGCTAAAACCCTAAACCCCGACTCTCGGTGGAGGAAGCGTTGATGGACGAAGTAGGAAGATGAGCTTACGAACTATGATAGAGTGCGACAGAGCTTGCGACGAGCTTGAGGCAACGACACGAGCTTGAGGCAGCGACGAGCTTGCAAGAGTGGTGATGGAAGAGAGAGGTCAGATGGGTTCTGGTTCTGGGTTAAGGCACTGACCAGGGGGTATAAGTGAGGGAGAGAACGACACTTTTCTTTTTTAAGAAAAAAACATAACCTAGTTCGGGTTATATGAACCGATCTGAATCATTGGTTTTTATAAAACCGGCCGTATCGAACCGATTTTTACCGAGTTCACTGTTTAAACAGTTCGGCAAGTGACTCGATCCAGCTAAATAACTAGGTGATCGAATTTTCGATCGAACCGATCGGATCGATTCAGGTTTGATAACTATAGTCGGGAGTTAGTATTTAAGATAAAGAGTTTGGAGTTTAAGATGTAGGAATTTGTCTCTAGGATTAGGATTTATAAGTTCATAATTAGGAATTTGGCATTTATAGTAATATTTAATAATTAATAAGTATCTTATAAGTAAATAATTTATTTTATCTTTTTTTAAAGATGTCCTATTAAATTACTAATACGTTACAACTTGATATATGACTAGAAAAATAAATATTAAATAATCTTATATATAAGAATAATGATGATCAATGATAATAAGTAAACAATTTCTTTTAATTTTTTAAAAGATATCTTACTAAATTACCAATATATTACTACTTGATATATGAATAATAATAATATTAAATAATCTTATATATAATAATAATTATGACAATGATTAAAAATAAATAATTTATTGTTTTTTTAAAAAATACCTTATTAACTTACTAATACGTTACAATTAAGTTGTCATTACAAGAACAAATTACTCATTTAAATGGTTTGAAAATCATAATTACTAGAATACAATTTTTGAACATTGTAGACGCAAATGCAATATTTATATTATTATAAAAATTGTAGGAGGGTACAGTGATTTCAGAAATGCATGTAAACCATTACAGAAAGTGTAACAATTTATGTTGGAACGCGTATTAAGAGAAATCACTACACCCTATAGCAATTTTTTGAAGAAATGCAACAATGAAGAAACCGCGGTATCCTTATAGCGATTTCTTCACAAATGTCTCATTGCACAAACTGTAGTAACCCTACAGCGGTTTACATGTGCCTATAAATTTGCCGGATCCAATGACAGATTCTTCATTTCAATTGAAACTAAAAGTTTTAGAGAGAGAAGTTTGTTGAGAGAGAGAGAGAGTTGTGAATTGAGAGAAGGAGGAAAAGACTTGGAGAGGATTTGACCACTTGAGATTTCTAGAGGCGCCATTTTCAAGCGAGACCATGGCGGATGAAGGCAGTTTGTACCGACTCAACAACGTTATTTACGTTACCGGCGGCATTAATGAAGAGGTAAGTTTGTTTTCTTTTAAGTATTAAAGTTTATAACATAAAATGTAGTATTTAGAATGCAGGAATTAGAATACAGAATTTAAGGTTTGTAGCTTAGTATTTGAAATTTGAGATTTAAAATTTAAAATTAAGGATTTAAAATTTTAAATATAAAAGGTTTGTCCTTTAGTATTTGAGATTTAGAATTCAAATTTTAAATATAGAGTTTAAGGTTTGTAGGTTAAAATTTTAAATGTAGTATTTGAAAATTAAAATTTAAAATTTAAGACTTAAATTTTAGATATAGAATTTAAAGTTTCTAGTTTATTATTTGAAATTTAAGATTTAAATCTTAAACTTTAAATTTTAAAATCTAGGATTTATAAATTTAAAAGTTGGAGATTTTTTACTTGGTTTAAAGCACATTAAGATTTGTTTCAAATTTTTATGTAAAAGTTCATACGTATTATTCTCTATTTTAATAAGATTAGTTTTAAAAATAATGCTAAGAGAACTCTATCTAAAATTTTAGTTAAGATTGGATAGATAAGACACTCATAGTTTTTGTATCGGATAATAAAATATGGTTTAGACTTGTAAGTATTAGAATTGAATTTGGGTGTGGTTATTGTTCTCACATCATACAGCCAAGTAGGTGTATTTATAGCCTTTGAAGGCAACAGAATATGCCTTTGCATGAAAGGATCATACTTTATTTGGAGAGGGCTGGTTTGTACTACTTAGCTAGGATGAACACGCGTTGGTTTTGGTTGGAGAGTCCCTGGTCAGCGCATTCATTGGGAGGTGGCGTCCTGAAACGCACACCTTTCATATGTCGTTCAGAGAGTGAACCATCACGTTGCAGGATGTGGCAAATCAGCCGGGGTTTCCCGTCGATATGAAAACTATATCTGGGTGCCTCAAAGACTTCGACCAGTTTATGGAGGATGAAAGACCGGCTTGGGTGTGGTTTCAGGAGTTATTCGGCGAGTTGCCACCGCCAGATAAAGTCAAGAAGTTCACAGTCCACTTCACATGGTTCCATGAGAGGTTTAGGATGCTACCAGTGGATGCGAGTGAGGATACTGTATGCATATATGCATGTGATCCACTTAGTTGTTGGGGAAAAGAGTGCAAGTCGGGTACATATTCAGTGGTTACCATTTGTGGCGAGGCTTGATGAAATGGCCACTTACAGCTCATGTATTCACACTTCCAAAAAATTTCACCGACAATGAAACAAAACCTATATATCTTCGTCCGACCTTATTACAAATGTTTCATACTTCACACCAGTTGACAAAACCACAATAGAAATCTTGTAAAACAACTTCTTCACCCATTTTGTCCCACACACCCCCACCTTTTGCAATATACTCGTTTTTAGTTTTGACAGCGTATTTGATGACCGAACAAAAATACTTACTGGTTCTCTATCAGTAAACTTAATCCCGTGTCTTTTACTTTTTTGAATTTTTCCAAAACAATGCACTAGAACTAAAAAACTCTCTTCAATATTCATTTGTTAATTTGTGAAAATGACAATCTACTACTACACCATTGCTTCCTGCTTGGTATTTATAGACATTTTTTATATGAAGAAATCGCTATAGGGGTACCGCGGTTTCTTCATTATTGCATTCCTTCGGAAATCGCTACAAGGTGTAGCAGTTTCTTGTAAAACCCAGTTAATTAACGGCTAATTAACCCATAAATGAGAATTTATTCTAGAAATCCTAAAATGTGATTTTTATGGCTAAATGTGATAGAGGAGATTGAGACGAGAATTCTGGTACCAATTTTATAGAATTCGGACCAAGATTGGACCGAACGGGCCAAACCGGGCCAATTGGACCTAAAATGGGCCCTTGGCCCAACATAACTTAACCAAAACCCTAGTTTTCAAAACTCTCTCTCCTCATTTGTTACACACACAAGCTGAAATTAGAGAGAAAGGGAGGAAGAACACTCTCTCAAGTTCTCTCCCTTGGTTGATCTTCAAACCACCATAACTTTTGATCTAGAGCTCTGATTGCCGCTCCGTTTGCGGCCACGCGTTCACCGTGAAGAGCTCTACAAAACCCATACAACCAATCTTGAGGTAAGACACGTGTTGCTGTTCGAAATCTCAGCCCTTATTTTCGAGTTTCATGGGTGAAATGTTGAGATTTTGGGTTCTTTGATGTTATAGGACCCAACTCTCTTGAAGGAGAAGGTTAATCTTGTCTCCTTGGACCTTGGGTGTGGTAAGATTCTCAACCCTAGTGTATTTTGTTGTTTTATGATGTTTGGGTTTTGAGATGTTGTGTATGGGTATGATGATTGTGGCTTAGGTTGTGTATATGTGAATATTGGAGCTTGATTGGTGATTTTGAAAAGCTTGGAAAGGGCTTGGTGGTGAAAAATCTGTTCTTGGAGGTATTGAGGCCTTGAGAGCTTGTGGATAAGTGGTTTGGAAGTGCTCCGAGTGAGCTTGGGAAAATCGGCTAAGGTATGGTTTCGGTTTCCCGTATCTAATATGTAATGTGGTAGGAAATACTTAGGCTAGAGGCCCTAAGATAGGCATTGAATGGTTGATGTTGTTGAATTATTGATATATATGATGTGGTCATATATGTAATGATGATTAATGATGCCTTGGTGGTATGAGGTATGAGAAATGTGCATGTTGTGATATATGCTTGATGATTAGTTATGGTTGAATTGTGGGTTGAACCATGTTTATGGTGAGTATGATATTGATTGTGTACAATGATGATTTAGTGGAATTGGTGTTGTTGATAATTGGCATGAGAAAGAGTATATGATATGTCAATATGTTTGAGTTTGAGCCACTTGGGTGAAGTGGGTTAAAATGATGAGATAGTGATTTTGTAATTGTGGTAAAGTGTCAATGTGTGAGTTGAGGAGGCTCGATGTTGAATTTGATATATTTTGATTGATTTCAAAGAAAAGGGATGAAAATGGCATGTTTTGATTGATTTTGAAAAGAGTTGGAAATGGCTTGTTTGAAAATGGAACTTTGTGGTTTTTATGAAAAATATGGTTTTTGGGCATACTGTGGTGGGACATAACTTGGACTATGGATCTCTGTTTTGTACCAAATCTTTTTAGAAATGAAATTGGATCCGGGATGTCCGTACCGATCGAAGAACGGGTGAAAAATGATTTAAAATGAGGAAGTTATGTCCGTCGGAAGAGTGGGGTCCAAATCTGTAAATTCTGCAGCTTTTAACTTAGAAAATTTTTAGCAGAATGACCCCTTGCGCGTGGGCGCACCTGGCGCGTGCGCGCCGTTCTTCCCGAAAATGCCATCCACGCGTGAGCGTGATGTGCGCGGGCGCGCCGATTGTGCTGCACCCAATGCCCAGCCATTTTCCAGAGACTTATGCCAGAACTGTGCCAGTGTTGTGCCTGGGGCACGAGAACACCCACGCGTACGCATGGTTGATGCATACGCGTAGATTGGCAAATTTTTAACCCACGCGTTAGCGTGCATGACGCTTGCGCGTCGATGAGTTTAGAGGCCATCCACGCGTGCGCGTGGAGTGCGCGTACGCGTGGCCCTGTTTTCATCCCAAAGTTGATTTTTGAGTTTTAAAAGCCAAATCTCATACTTCTAAGCCTCCGATCTCACCACTTATATCTTAAATCATTATGATATGTCTAGCTATGAGAAGAAAGGCTAGTGAATGTAGTAACTTGCGAGTGAAGCAAGGGAAAAAATGAATGATCATTGAGGATCAAGCATGATTATGTGAGATGCGGAGGATGGTGGTGGGAGTGCTGGTTATGCCATTGGCCGAAGGGCCGTAATTGTTTATATATTGGCTGGTTCTAGATTGAACCGTGAGCCGGAATAGCTGTGTATGCTATGAATATTGGCTGGTTCTGGATTGAACCGTGAGCCGGAATAGCTGTGTATGCTATGAATATTGGCTGGTTATGGATTTAACCGTGAGCCGGATGGCTGATATGGATGTTGATCCATGGATGAGAATTCATGCATGTTTATGCTGAATTATTGATAATTGTGAATTGCACTTCCACTATCGGAGATACGAGTTTCCCTGGGTAGTAGCAGTGGCTAGCCACCACGTGCTCCAGGTTGAGACTCGAAGCTCTTTTGACCCTATGTCATAAGTGTGGCCGGGCACTGTGAAAGACCCGGATGAGCTCGCCCCTGTAAATATTCACCAGTGAGGGTGATGGATATAGATCATGATTATGATCAAGTTTATGACGAGTATAACTCGAGTTGGGGATGCATGACAGAGGGACAGTCCAATGGTTAGCTACCAGGACTTGTCGGGTTGGCTCTATAACCGACAGATGATATCATCAGCCACTAGGGACAGGCATTCATCATATGCATATTATGTGAATTGTTTGAGATTGCCTATTTGACTGCATATTACTTGCTAATTGTCTAAATGCCTTACTTGTTCCTAATTGTATATTTCTTGCTTGATATAACTGTGTTTGCTACATTATACTCCTGCTGGTGGTTGGGAGGTCTGAAGGAATTGGAAAGGGAAGTATTAGTTAGACTGAAGAATCTTTAGTCAGATGTCCTTTATGGTTTAGCTTGTTTATAAGCTTTGATATTATCTGAAGGAAGTTCTAGGATTGCCTTCGGCTTTCCTCCATTATTATGTATTATATATGTGGAAGCTGTTACCATGCTGGGGACCTCTGGTTCTTACCCATGCGGATTTTGTGGTTTTCAGATGCAGGACGTGAGGTTTCCCGCTGAGGCATGCTGGAGACTTCTAGATTTGCGAAGATCCTTTGTTCTCGGGGCTATGTTTCGGTTTATATGTTTTGCTTAGATACTTTTATCTCCATTAAATAATACAAACTGTGATGACTCCTCTTATGGGAGAATTTTGGAGAATAGGTTTTATGTATTGGTGTCCCTTTGGGTTTCCTTGGGGTTTTCCTTATTTTTATCATATGTATATAATGTTATGCTCGGACCAGTTATCTTCGCAGCCGGATCTTGAGTCTTGATATTCCTGTTTTTGACACTCCTTTGTATATATATAATCACGCGTTGGTTATCCTTATTCGTTACGTTATCGATCGGAGTGTTGCGCTTTGAGTTGCGATTGGTTTTTGTTTACCCCTTTTTCTACAAAGGCTCCTAGTTATAATCAATCATTCATACTACTATATGTACTAAATTTTTATTTTAGAGGTCGTAATACCTTGCCATCTCTGAATTATGACTTAAGCATAAGACTCTGTATGGTAGGGTGTTACATTATGGTATCAGAGCAGTTCGTTCCTGTAGAGCCTGAGGGATGGACTGATTATGCTTCTGTGCATTCTCTGTGTGTGTGTTATGTGCTATTAGTATATCTGCTTGATATATTTGGCATAAACGTTCATGAGCATGCATTTGGGACTTTGAAGTACTAGACTTCCGATATTGAGACTGATCAACTTAATATCGATTGTTTGGTATGTATAGGAACCAGATGGCGCCTCGTGGATGCGGTAGAGGTAGTGCGAGAGGTCGTACGAATGCTCGTGCACCGGAGAATAACCCTAATGACCCGGTGAACTTTATGACTGCGTTGGAGAACATGGCTGCTGCTATGCAAGCCACTGCTGAGGCTCTTGGCCAACAGATGAACAACCATGGTAATGATGGAGGTGGAGTTCAGGGCCCGATGACACTGGCAAACTTTTTGAAGGTTAATCCACCTAAGTTCAAGGGAACTACTAGTCCGACTGAGGCTGATACATGGTTTCAGGCTATAGAGCGAGCACTGCAAGCACAAGTGGTACCTGAAGGGCAGCGTGTCGAGTTTGCTACCTATATGCTTGTCGGTGAAGCGTCGCATTGGTGGCAGGTATCCGACGTCTTCTGCAGCAGGGTGATGATTATATCACCTGGAATGTCTTCCAAGAAGAGTTCTATAAGAAGTACTTTCCGACTTCTGCTAGGACGGCCAAGGAACTTGAATTGTTACAGCTGAAGCAGGGTACCATGTCCATATCAGAGTATACTGACAAGTTTGAGGAGCTGTTCAGGTTCTCTCGTATGTGCCAAGGGACTCCGGTGGAATATGAGGAATGGAAGTGTGTTAAGTATGAAGGAGGACTCCGGAGTGATATCTTCAGTTCAGTGGGACCAATGGAGATTAGGACTTTCTCCGAGTTGGTAAACAAGTGTAGGGTTGCTGAAGAGTGTGTAAAAAGGGCAACCGCTGAGAAAGGGATTCACAAAGGTTCATTCCCACAGAATCGAAGGAAGAGCTTTGCACTTAGAGGCCCGTCTTTCAAGAGGGGAAGCTCTTTCAGGAGGCCCAGCAACAACAACAATTCCCAAGGGAAGAAGTTTGGGAAGCAGCCTCAGAATGATCAAGCTTGTACTAGATGTGGGAGTCACCATCCGGGAGCACCATGCAAGGCCGGATGGGGTTTGTGCTACACTTGTGGAAAGGCGGGGCATAAAGCCGTAAATTGTCCTGAGAAACAGAAACAAGGTGCTGGAAAAGCACAACAGACTGGTCGGGTGTTCACCACTTCAGCTGTAGGAGCTGAGGGATCTGAGGCACTCATTCGAGGTAACTGTGAGATAGCTGGTCAAACTTTAAATGCTTTATTTGATTCGGGAGCATCACATTCATTCATTGCATTTGAGAAAGCCCATGAGTTAGGATTGAAGATTGTAACTTTAGGTTATGATCTAAGAGTGTACAATGCTACCCATGAAGCCATGGTAACTAGGCTAGGATGCCCGGAAGTTTCCTTTAGGTTCAAGCAGCGTGATTTTGTTCATAACTTAGTCTGCTTACCGATGATCGGTCTTGATCTTATCTTGGGATTGGACTGGTTATCTAAGAACCATGTCCTGCTTGATTGTTCTACAAAGTCGGTGTACTTTATGCCGGAAGATACTGAAGGGCCGGTCGTGGTGAATAATTATTATTTGAATTCGATGATGGTGAATTGTTCTGGTGTTGAATGTCAGGGTATCCTGTTGTTAACCGCGGGTGTTTCGGGTGATGATCAAAGGTTGGAACTGATTCCGGTTGTGTGTGAGTTTCCGGAAGTGTTTCCTGATGATATTGATGAGTTTCCACCTAACCGAGAGGTTGAGTTTGCTATTGAATTGGTGCCCGGGGCGGGACCAATCTCAAGTGCTCCTTATAGGATGTCACCGTTAGAGATGAACGAGCTAAAGTCTCAGTTAGAGGATCTGTTGGGAAAGAATTTTATACGACCAAGTGTCTCTCCATGGGGTGCTCCAGTATTACTGGTAAAGAAGAAGGATGGGAGTATGCGACTCTGTGTGGATTACAGACAGCTGAACAAGGTTACAATAAAGAATAAGTACCCATTGCCGAGAATTGATGATCTCATGGATCAGTTACAAGGAGCTGGAGTTTTCTCCAAGATCGATTTGCGATCCGGTTATCACCAGATAAGGGTGAGGGGTGAGGATATCCCTAAGACCGCTTTTAGGACTCGTTATGTCATTACGAGTACACTGTAATGTCTTTTGGGTTGACGAATGCTCCTGCAGTGTTTATGGATTACATGAATAGAGTTTTCCGTCCGTTTTTGGATAAATTCGTGGTTGTCTTCATTGATGACATACTGATTTATTCCAAGACTGAAGAAGAGCATGCGGAACACTTGAGGACCGTGTTGCAGATTCTAAAGGAGAAGAAACTTTATGCAAAACTGTCTAAGTGTGAGTTTTGGAAGAGTGAGGTGAAGTTTTTGGGGCATGTGGTGAGTAAGAAGGGAATAGCCGTAGATCCAACTAAGGTGGAGGCTGTGATGGAGTGGAAGCAACCAACCACCGTAACAGAGATAAGGAGTTTTCTGGGTTTAGCTGGCTATTACCGAAGGTTTATCAAAGGCTTTTCACAGATAGCTTTGCCAATGACAAAGTTAACCCGCAAAGACACTCCATTTGTTTGGACTCCTGAGTGCGAGGAGAGCTTTCAGACATTGAAGAAAAAGTTGACCACTGCACCTGTGTTAGTGTTACCCGAGCCGAATGAGCCATTTGAGGTGTATTGTGATGCCTCACTGAAGGGTCTAGGGTGCGTGCTGATGCAGCATCGTAATGTGGTGGCGTATGCCTCACGACAGTTGAGACCTCATGAAGTTAGTTACCCTACGCACGATTTGGAACTCGCTGCGGTTGTGTTTGCCTTGAAGGTGTGGAGGCATTACCTCTATGGGGTTAAATTCCAAGTCTTCTCCGATCACAAGAGTTTGAAGTACCTCTTTGATCAGAAAGAGCTTAACATGAGGCAGAGAAGGTGGATGGAATTGTTGAAGGACTACGACTTCGAGTTGCATTACCATCCGGGAAAGGCGAACGTAGTGGCGGATGCGTTAAGTCGGAAGTCGTTATATACGGCTTGGATGATGCTTCAAGAGGAGAAGTTGCTCAAGGGATTCGAGAGTCTGAAAATTGGTGCTCGAGAAGTATCCGGAACTTTGTGTTTGAGCCGATTAGAGATCTCAAGTGATTTTAAGTCCGAACTCCTAAAGGCTCATCAAAATGATGAAGCGTTATGGAAGGTGTTACCGGCTATTGAGCAACGAAAACAATGGAGAGTGTCAGAAGAAAAAGATGGGTTATGGAGATTCAAGGGAAGGATCATTGTGCCGGATGTGGGCACTTTGAGGCAAGATATTTTAAAGGAGGCACACAAAAGCGGATTCTCCATTCACCCGGGAAGTACTAAGATGTACCATGATTTAAAGGCGATGTTTTGGTGGCCGGGTATGAAGAATGATGTGGCGGAATATGTTTCAAAGTGCTTAACCTGTCAAAAGGTAAAGATTGAACATCAAAGACCTTCCGGGATGTTGCAACCTTTAGAGATTCCACAATGGAAGTGGGAAAGTATTGCAATGGACTTTGTGTCTGGATTGCCAAGGACTAGGGCTGGTTTTGGTGCTATTTGGGTGATTGTGGATCGACTGACGAAGTCAGCTCACTTTTTGCCCGTTCGGATGACTTACACCCTTGAGGAGCTAGCACGGTTATACATAAAGGAGATTGTGAGACTTCATGGTGTACCTGCTACTATAATCTCTGATAGAGATCCTCGCTTCACTTCAAGGTTTTGGGGTGCATTTCAGAAAGCTTTCGAAACCCGATTAAGCTTGAGCACGGCTTACCATCCTCAAACAGATGGTCAATCTGAGAGGACGATCCAAACACTAGAAGATATGTTGAGAGCTTGTGTTTTGGACCAACCGGTGAGTTGGGATCGGTATATGCCATTAGTGGAGTTTGCATACAATAATAGCTATCATGCGAGCATTGGAATGGCTCCGTATGAGGCCTTGTATGGGAGGAAATGTCAATCTCCGCTATGTTGGTATGAAGCTGGAGAGAAAAGCTTGTTAGGGCCGGAAATGATAGCTGAGACTACTGAACAAGTCAAGAAAATCCGTGATAGGATGCTTACAGCGCAGAGTCGTCAAAAGAGTTACGCCGATCAGAGGTGAAAGCCCTTAGAATTCGAGGAAGGAGAACATGTTTTCCTTAAGGTTACTCCGACCACGGGAGTAGGTAGGGCGATTAAAGCAAAGAAGTTGAATCCTCGATACATTGGTCCATTTCAGATCCTGGAAAGGATTGGGCCGGTGGCGTATCGGATGGCTCTACCACCTCATCTTTCGAATCTGCACGATGTGTTTCACGTGTCGCAGCTTCGGAAGTACACTCCTGATGCTAGCCATGTGTTGGAACCTGAGTCGGTTCAGTTAAGGGAAGATTTGACGCTTCCAGTGGCTCCAGTCATAATTGATGATACTAGTATCAAACGGTTGCGTGGAAAAGAGGTTTCATTAGTCAAAGTGGCATGGAGTCGAGGCGGTGTTGAGGAACACACTTGGGAACTTGAGTCGGAGATGCGAACGGACTATCTGCATTTATTCTCAAGTAATTGCATTTGAATTTTGTGGGCAAAATTCCCAATTAGGTGGGTAGAATGTAAAACCCAGTTAATTAACGGCTAATTAACCCATAAATGAGAATTTATTCTAGAAAGCCTAAAATGTGATTTTTATGGCTAAATGTGATAGAGGAGATTGAACCGTGAGCCGGAATAGCTGTGTATGCTATGAATATTGGCTGGTTATGGATTTAACCGTGAGCCGGATGGATGATATGGATGTTGATCCATGGATGAGAATTCATGCATGTTTATGCTGAATTATTGATAATTGTGAATTGCACTTCCACTATCGGAGATACGAGTTTCCCTGGGTAGTAGCAGTGGCTAGCCACCACGTGCTCCAGGTTGAGACTCGAAGCTCTTTTGACCCTATGTCATAAGTGTGGCCGGGCACTGTGAAAGACCCGGATGAGCTCGCCCCTGTAAATATTCACCAGTGAGGGTGATGGATATAGATCATGATTATGATCAAGTTTATGACGAGTATAACTCGAGTTGGGATGCATGACAGAGGGACAGTCCAATGGTTAGCTACCAGGACTTGTCGGGTTGGCTCTATAACCGACAGATGATATCATCAGCCACTAGGGACAGGCATTCATCATATGCATATTATGTGAATTGTTTGAGATTGCCTATTTGACTGCATATTACTTGCTAATTGTCTAAATTCCTTACTTGTTCCTAATTGTATATTTCTTGCTTGATATAACTGTGTTTGCTACATTATACTCCTGCTGGTGGTTGGGAGGTCTGAAGGAATTGGAAAGGGAAGTATTAGTTAGACTGAAGAATCTTTAGTCAGATGTCCTTTATGGTTTAGCTTGTTTATAAGCTTTGATATTATCTGAAGGAAGTTCTAGGATTGCCTTCGGCTTTCCTCCATTATTATGTATTATATATGTGGAAGCTGTTACCATGCTGGGGACCTCTGGTTCTCACCCATGCGGATTTTGTGGTTTTCAGATGCAGGACGTGAGGTTTCCCGCTGAGGCATGCTGGAGACTTCTAGATTTGCGAAGATCCTTTGTTCTCGGGGCTATGTTTCGGTTTATATGTTTTGCTTAGATACTTTTATCTCCATTAAATAATACAAACTGTGATGACTCCTCTTATGGGAGAATTTTGGAGAATAGGTTTTATGTATTGGTGTCCCTTTGGGTTTCCTTGGGGTTTTCCTTATTTTTATCATATGTATATAATGTTATGCTCGGACCGGTTATCTTCGCAGCCGGATCTTGAGTCTTGATATTCCTGTTTTTGACACTCCTTTGTATATATATAATCATGCGTTGGTTATCCTTATTCGTTACGTTATCGATCGGAGTGTTGCGCTTTGAGTTGCGATTGGTTTTTGTTTACCCCTTTTTCTACAAAGGCTCCTAGTTATAATCAATCATTCATACTACTATATGTACTAAATTTTTATTTTAGAGGTCGTAATACCTTGCCATCTCTGAATTATGACTTAAGCATAAGACTCTGTATGGTAGGGTGTTACATTTCTCTTGACATGCGTTCGAATGTAATGTAGCGGTTTATGTGAATTGCCGAAACCACCATACACTCTCGTGGTTTCTATAGTAATGTAAAAATATTTGCGTTTACAATGTTTAAAAATTATATTATGATAATTATGATTTTTAAACAATTTAAACGAGTAATTTGCCCTTATTACAATTATGAGATATGCATTTATTGTCAACTCATTCAACTAATTGCCTCATTGTCAATCCTAGAAATCAATTTGTGGTGAACAATCACTTTATTATTTAATTAATTCTTTATTATTTGAACTGGCAAAGAATTTTGACAAAAAAAACAATTTCACCGTAATAATTGATAAAACAATTTAAATAATCTAAACAAATAAATTAATTCAGATAATTTCACTTATGAAACAATAAACATGTCATCATATAAGGCTAAAAAATTTTTTTGTATGTTCTTTATGTCTTTTGCAACCATTCATTCTCTCAAACTCTTTAAAAATATTTTTTCATATATTAGGTGCTTTAATCCATCTAAAAATTTTAAATTCTTTATAGCTTCACAAGTATTGCAATATAGATGTCATGCACAAAGACAATGTGCAGCATTTGAAAGAACTTCTTTTATTGCCTCCCTCGTTGCAAGATCTCCATCTGTTACCATGGCTATAGGTTGTTTATTACTCATTATCTTCATGAACATCTTCAACACCAAAACATAGGTTTCATGCTTCTTATCGAATAATAAACCACAACAAAAAATGCATGTTTGTCCATGATGATTTATTTATGAGAAGATAACCAATGCCCTATTTTACTTGTTTTTTTGGTATGTTGTGTCGAAAGCCAACACATCAATAAAACATTAGTAATTAGTGATGCTAGACCCGTTAGCCCACACTAAATTATTAAGCTTAGCATCTTTTTAAAATAAACTTTTCTTGCAATAGTGGGTCCTCATCTGCGTTAGAAATTAAGTAACTTAATGCTGCATGTGTATCACCATCTTTTATCTTTGCAAAATGATTGTATGGGCCTTTTTTTTTATGAATCCTGTCCTGTTTGGACCTCCTTTTTGCACCACCATGAACCCCATTATATGACAAGTTCTAACACCATAAAAGTGCAAACTATCAGTCTTTGCTTTATCAGCATCGGTCATTGTTCAATATGCCAAAACAAACTAGATATACTTCGACGGGATGAGGTCATGGTTGTGAGTCTCTTCAAATTTAATGATTCGCTACTTTTGTAAAATCAAGTAATAGTGAAATCTAATCTTTACTTGACACATTACACGTGTGATTGGCTTATGATCCTTTTTTCTATTCTCCATCTCCAAGTACTTTTTTCTTCGTGTACCCTTTCTGTTACAAACCATTTGTCGCATATTAATGTTTCCATTGACATCTTGTCATTTTTCATCAAGCCTCGCAACAAAATCGTACACTCTAGCATAATTTCTATAGAAATCATAACATTGATCAACGGTGTCAAACTCAATACCCCACATGTCATCATAGCTTTATTCGTTTAACTTCTTTTCAACTTTGACACCTTTATAGATTCACTAACTTTACCCTCAATGTTGATAATATCTTCCTCCTCCTTATTAGAATTACTATCATACCTAAAACACAACTTATCACATTCGATAGGCTCTTCCAAAAATTAATTGTCATTGATGTTCATGGTTATGATGAAATTCTATTCAAAAAATAAATTATAAAAATAGTTAATTAAGATACTAGCAAACTTTACAAAAAAAAGTTAAAAAATAAAAATCATAAATTAAACAATTATAATTTGTCAGATTCAAAAACCCCATAACAAAAATACTCAAATACAGCAGAGGATATACATATGCATTATAAATGAGATCTGAAGCCCCCATGAGACGAATAAACTATTTTATCCCATCAAGCTAATTACCAAATTTCTAAACATTTAGAAAAAAAAAGTTATAATTATTTAAATGATTTGGTATAATCATCTGCTATGCTAATGTTACAGAAGGCGTGGAACTAAATATAAAAATGTAAAAGAATAATTAATCTAAAATATTCCTTAATTTAAGTAAAATTGGATATGAAGATACAAACTAAATAAGAGAGTTATGTATCTCAATCTATACAGGCATATAGCTTAAAAAATTGCATTAATCAAATTAAAAAAAATGAGTCATTTTCTATCATCATTAGTCTCCTATTGTAATTGAGAACACATCAAATTAACAGCAGCAAGGTTAATCCATAAATTCAATGTGATGCAATGTTAATAATTGATTTGGTAATTTTCAAGAGAGTCAACAAAATATAATTGATGGTTTGAACAAAAGATGCAAGTAAAACAAGTTCAAATAATATCTAAAATAAGTCCATAGAATATTTTGAAGAATAAAAACTTAATCCAATACCACAGTTGGCTCTGTGCCCTGTTCACGAGGGAGAAATAGACTGCTGTCGGCAGTGATGGCAAATGCAGTGGCCACAACAAGATGTGACGGCGCTGTTGCAAGAGCCGGACGCGAGCGATGCAAATAGGAGTCACGGACGGATGTGACAGACGGTGATAGAGACACGACGACTCTGGTGGATCAGAGGAGGTGGACACACAGGGATCACAGAGGCTCAGGATGTGAGAAATGGTGGCGAGACGCGACAGCGCTAGTAGAGGAAGCGAACCCAGGAGTAGTGGAATCAAGTCATAAAGGCTAAAGACGCGATGAACGATGATAGAGATAGATAAAGGAGTGAAAGACAAAAAAGAATGTGGCTGCGTTGGTGAGCAGTGATGGTGAGAGAGCTACCGACAAAGGTTCAGATTTGAAGTTGAATTGTTTGTCTGAGATGAGGGTCTTTAGTGTCTGAGGGCCAGAAGTCAGGGGAGGGTGAGGAAAAGGAGAAAAAGAATTTTTTAATTTTATATTAATTTTAATAAAATATAATATTTAACTATGATTAATCATATATGATTATTGGTACATATGTATTGGTATTTGTATAGAAATAATATTTAATATATTTTTAAAATACATTAAATTTTAATTTTTAAAATTATTTAATTATTAACTGACTGGGATTAACAATACCACGTGTCTATATTATATTGGTCCACATATATAGGGTATAAATTCTCCCATAAATCTTAGAATATAAGAACAATCACCCATTAATTTATATGTATCGGTACGATATAAGAGATAAATAAATAAAAATTTGCCATGTAAATCATATATATCTATATCAACATCTATTTATCTATTTATTTAAAAAATTATGTTATTAGATATAAAAAATACTCTCATAAATAATTATAAAAAAAGTAAATATATTCTTATAATTATTTTTATTAAATAATTAAATAATTTTTTATTTCAATAAAAAATACCATTCTTCAATTAAAATTAAAATCAAATGAATTTAATAATTAAAAAAAACAAAATCAAAATTAATAAATCAAAAAAACAATTTCAACTTGAAGATATACGGGCTTACTCTTTTTATTCTCTCACCGTTAAAGTTGCCCCAAAAGTATTAAACAAACTCTAATAAAGATGAAGAACTTAGGACATATTCTAAGTTTTTGTTTAGGTTAGGGTTTGTTTAATATTTTTGGAACAATTTTGACAATGAAAGAAGAAAAAAATAAATCTAACTATTTTTTAGTTGAAATTGTTTTTTTAATTTATTGATTTTGATTTTGTTTTCTTTTTTTAAATTATTAGATTGATTTAATTTTAATTTTAATTTTGATTGAAGAATGGTATTCTTTTATAAAAATAACAAGAATTATTTAATTATTAAAAATAGTTATGAAAATATATTTATCTTTTTATAATTATTTATAAAGATATTTTTTATATCTAATAACATAATACTTTTTAAAAATTAAATAAAAAATAAATGCTGATATAAATAAATATAATCTACATGATAAATATTTATTTATTTATCATTTATATCGTACTGATGTGTATAAATTAACGGTTGTACCGAAACTATCACCAACATTGTATTGCCCGGTGATGTAATATGTTGAAGCATTTATTATATGTTTTGATGAAACCAAAAAATCAAATGAACTTTTCAAACGAATAGGGGGGTGTTATGATAAATTGGATCTCACATTTTTGCAGATTCTCGGTGCTTTTACACAGTTGCAATTTCTAATTTAAAATTCCTGTATAAATGTAAATAAAGTTTATGCTTCAAACTGTGGGTTGGCTCACTCCAGGATATAATTCTCATATCATGGATTTATATAATTTTGTCAAAGTATCTAACGTCATAAGCGCATTAATTAAGACCATTGCATGTGGGCAAAATACAATGAAAAAATGAGTGTTCCTTACTTCTATTTTGATAATGCTATTTTTTATTTTTATAAATTTATTTATTATTTATTATTAATTTTATAATTAAAATATATCACATATTATTTTTTATTTTAATTAAAATTAAATTTTTTTAAAAAAATTAAAGAATTTTATCCTTTATTTTATTTTTTTATTTCTCTTATTTTTTAATTTATGTTTTTTTATATATTATTATTAATGACTAATTATAAATTTGACAATCAAAATATATAATATAATATTCTTTAATCATAATTAAAACTAAAATAAAATTAAAATATAACTATATCATATTATTAATTTAACAACCAAGATATCTCACATAACATCCTCTCATTAAAATTAAAATTAAGATGAAATATTTTTTTCTAAAATTAATAAATTTTTTTCTTCCATTTTCTTATCCACCTCTCTTCCCTTCTCCATTTCTTTTTACCTTTCCACTTTATATATAACTTATAATTTATATTTTATATTACTGATTTGACAAATGAAAATATGTCACGAAATATACTTTTATTACAATTCAAATAAATTTTTTTCTTCTAAAATTAATAAATTTTTTCTCTCCTTTTTCTTTATCTTTCTCTTTCTTTTCTCTCTCATTCTCTATCTCGTTCAACCTTTTTATTCTACAAAAAATAAAATTAATAAAATAATATAATTCAAATAAATTTATAATTAAATATTATTAAAAAATAAACCTATAATATTATTCACATAAAAATATATTATTATTATATGCACACTTTTTTAGTTTTTTTATTTAATTTTAAATGTTTACCACTTATCTTTTTAATTTATATTTTTATTTCTTTCAAATATTTATTGCATATAATTTGAAAAAAATACTAATGTTGTGATTAATAATTAGAATCAAGATTCAATTGTTTAAAAAAAATTTGAATTAATTTTGTAACTATCAATATAAAATTTTTTATACTAATATTTAATTATATTTTTATGTATAGAGAGAAAAAAATATATTACTCTTAAATAATAACTATAAAAATTAATTATTTTTATTTGTATAATAGACTTAACATCTAATTAAATATAAAAGTACATACATTAAATTATTTTAAATTTTAGAGAATAAATATTAAAATTAATTAATAGTAAAGAATTAAAATTTTTATATGAAAATAATAATTAAAAAATTTATTATTTAATTTTTTTATCTACAAAAAATAAAAAATTTTGGTCTTCTTAGTTGATGAAAACTTTTGCCCTCTATGATTTTTTTTTAAATAATTTGATTCTATAATTTTTTTGTCTCATAATTTATAATATTAGAATAAAGATAACATAATTTTAAAAGATTTATATTCCTTTAGCTATAATATTGTTATGGATAAAATACTAGTTTATATAAATATATAATAAAAAAATATGTGAAGAATGATATTATAAAAAAGAGTAAATTAAAGTACCATTTTTGTTTCTAACGTTTGTGATAAGTTTTAAAATTCTCTCCAATATTTAAATCATTCTATTTAAGTCCCTAACATTTTCAAATTATTTTAATGTTGCCCTGTCTAGGAATCTGTTAACAGAATTAACGACAGGACAAAATTGAGACGATTTTAAAATGGTAGAATATTAAATAGGATGAAAATATTGGGGACAAAAATGATATATTACTCCTAGAAAAATTTTCAAATCAAGTAAAATAATAATAAATTTTAATAGAATGAATTGCATTACAAATTCAGAATTTTTACTTATATATGTAAAATGACTAATATATAAACTTTCGAAAAAAGAAAATGGTTATCTATCTTGTGTCCTAACTCCTAAGGACACGTGTTAAGTTTACAAATTAAAAAATATTTTATTAAAAATATAAAAATTTAAGTTTCTAATGCATTTATTTTACATTCATTAAATGAAAACATTTAAAATTTTCCACTAAAACAAAAAAAAAGCATGTACATATTCAGTAAGTACACTACAAGAAAAATACACATTCAGGTACACTTGAAAAGTGTAGCCAAAAGTGAAAAAAAATGATATCTTAGACTACGGCTATGCTTTTTGGGCTACGGCTACGCTTTTTGGGGTGATTCCTATTTGGCTGTTGCCTATTCTCAAAGGCTATACTTTTCTGCACGAAGGGCTACGCTTTTGACATTTGGGAATAGGCTACGCTTTTCAAGTGATGCTGTCCAAGACCAAAGGCTACGCTTTTTGTAATACCCTAACTACCAAAGATCACGTTTCCGGCTGCGCTACTCTGATAGCTCAGACATTACAACGACACTTATACTATTTAATACTAAAATATGAGCCTGTTTAAAACTTGAAACCGCAATACCGTTTCCAAAATACTTTCGTTCGATAACGTAATTACATAGCTACCATACGACTTACAAAAAATATCATAAAGAGTATATATATATATATATATATATATATATATATATATATATATATATATATATATATATATATATATATATAAGCAATATTACAAACATTACTGACGTTAGGATTTTTGCTAGTAAAGAATTTTATAAAAATAGTCGCGTTGTAGATATAGATTCTAGATTCTAAACCAACAGAAATCTCTTTGTGCAAACGTTTTGGTTGTCACAAGTAACAAACCCCTAAATAAATTGATAACCGAGTATTTAAACCTCGGGTCGTCTTCTCAAGGAATTGCAGGGAGGTGTGTTCTTATTATTGGTTATGAAAAAGTGTATTTTGGGGTTGGGAGTGAGGAATGAATATGGCAGATAATTTAAATGGCAATTAAAATAAATAAATAGTGTAAAGTAAACCTTTTGGCAAGGTATGAGAAATTGGAAGTCCAGACTTAGTTATTCTTATCAATAATAATGAAAGTTGAATCTTAATTCCACTTAGTTAACCTTTGCTAAAGCAAAAGAAAGTTAAGGGACTAATTAGTTGACCTTCGAATCCTATTTATTTCCTAAGAAAAGGTTGGGATTATTGAAGTTCAGGTCAATTAGAAAAGATAACAGTTATCATTATGTTGAACTAAGATAACTCCTGAGTTACTGATTCCTTAACCAAGACCAAAAAGGAAAAAGTAAATTAATTCTACTGGAATGAAAATGTCTTCAAATTGGGATAATCAATGGCATAAATAAAAGAAAGCAATATTAAACTGAAATACCTCAAGGAACATTAAATAAGGAAATCATCATGAATGTGGCATAAGCCAAATAGGCAACATAACTAATATAAGCATTAAAGTATATGAGAATAAGAGATAAATATAAAGTAAAAGAACATTGAACCTGGGATCGAGAGTCACTCCTAAAACTAAGAGAAGTCCTAAATCCTAATCCTAAAGAGAGAGGAGAGAACCCCTCTCCAACTAAATCTAAATCATGGAAAGTGAATTATGAAAGCATGATCATGAATGGATAAGTGAGCTAGAATCAAACAATCGCCTCAATCATATGCAAGCATGTAAATATATTAAATATTGGACATATAGAATGGAACAAAGCAAAGATTACAATTATAGAGAAAAAACACACAAGAATAAAAATTTATGGTTAAATAATGTAACCATATAAATAAGCTCAAAATCTCACAAGTTGTGTGTTCTTTGTCTCAAAAACCATATTCCAAATACAACTTCAAAACAAGTTTAACACAAATTTTTCAATTTAAATTAGTGAAATACTATAAAAATTTCTTGAAAAAGAAAATATTTCTTCAACCAAGTGGTAAAATATGCACAAAATCAAATAAATATGCAAACGCAACAACTAGCTACAAAGAAAATTTAAACATTGGTGTTGAGACAAGAAAGTACTAACCCATGGAGATCGGTGTCGACCTCCCCACACTTAAAGATTGCACCGTCCTCGGTGCATGCTAAGATGTACAAGTGGATGGGCTGCTCCAACTGATGTCTTTCTCCAAAGATTGTGCAGGTGGACTTGTTTGTCTTCCCACTAAGAAGCTTTTCCTCTTCCTTCGTGGTGGCCATCCTAAAAGAAGAGGAAAAAGAAGAAAAATAACCCAAAAATAAAGATAGAAAATAAATAAAATATGGGTGTTAATACCAGATAATAAGGGTCTCAATTACATGGTAGCTACAACATGCAAGTGAGAAAACAGTAGAAGTACATGGCAAAGCAAGAGTGCAAAAACTTGCAACAATGGGAAAGAGAGTGCAAGATAATATAAATACATGTCAATGCAAAATTAATACAAATATCATAAAAGAATAGCATTGACTTAAACAATATTACCCAACAGTGTAAAACAAGTCACTGAGTACCAAAATAATACCAGAAAAGACACAACAGTTGAATATGAACAAGTAACACCAATGAAAAAATTAATAAATTTAGAAAAGAAAATAAAAAGATGCACAAAATTAAAATGCAATGAAAGAAAGTATGCAAATAAATTAAATAAAATAGAATGGAGGTGAAAAAGATGAAAAGAAGAAAGTAAGAAAAGGAAGAAGAAGGAACAAAAGAAATAAGTAAGGAAGAAAAGAATTAGGTATAGGGAAGAGAAGATAAGATATTTGCATGCGTTGAAAAAGTTGCGCGGCGCAAGCGACGCGGACGCGTGGGGGACGCAGTCGCGCGACTGGCGCTTAAATTAATTGACGGGGTCGCGTCGGTCACGCGGACGCGTGACTCAGGTTATGCTACTGGCGCGAGGGCAGCCTCGCGCTCGCACAACTCTCTGTTCGAATTTTTATTTTTGCCAAATTTGGGGTGACGCGATCGCATGGGGCATGCGATCGCGTGAGTGGGCTTGAGAAGGGAATGACGCGGACGCGTTGGCGACGTGGTCGCGTGATAGAGATTGTGCGTTCAGCACCAATCCAGCACCAATCTCGCACAATAATTCGTTGTGCACCCTTTGTACGTCGAAAATCAGGGCACGCGGCCGTGTGGGTCACGCGGTCGCGTGGGAGGCCATTATTCCCATGTGACGCAAACGCGTCAGCGACGCGGTCGCGTGGGACAATTTGTGCCACTGGCACACCTCTAGCCACGCTCTCGCGTGACTCTCTGTTCGATTTCTCTTCTTCTCAACGCACATGTGACGCAGACTCGTCAGCGACGTTGCCGCGTCACGTGCGTGCTTTTTTTTTAATAATGCAGTGTGCAGAATGCAATGCTAATATGAATGTTATGCAAAATTTCAAGTTCAGTACAATAAAATAAAATAAAACTCGAAAACAAATAAAACTAGATAAAAATGAAAAAGAAACGATTATACCATGGTGGGTTGTCTCCCACCTAGCACTTTTAGTTAAAGTCCTTAAGTTGGACATTGGTTGAGCTTCCTGTTATGGTGGCTTATGTTTAAATTCATCTAGAAATCTCCACCAATGCTTGGAATTCCAATAGCCTCTGGGGTCCCAAACTAGGCATGTAAAGCTTCTGAGCAGCTTCAAACAAATTTTCAGGCTCCCGGGATGACGAATGTCAAGATAGGATCCATGATCCCAAGCTTTGCTTTAAAATCTGCCTCTGTCTTGATCTACATGATTCCATCTGGGCGGTTTAAAAAGTAGATTCTCACCATGGTGACCAAACATTCTCCGTGATCCATTCAATTGAGCATGATACCAATCCGTGCGCTTCGAGTTGAAGTGTGGAACCTTATTGAATCTTGTGCACCAGCTCTGAGTACGAGCCATTTCCCTTTTCCTCTTAAAGCCGCAAAGAGCTCTAAGCTGGCCATCTGTTTCAAGTAAACCATATTCAAGTGGAAAAATAAAGATAAAAGCTAAGGATTTTACCCACTTGAAGCTTGTATTGGGTGGTAGTGGCCTCGGGATAGGTGGTTCCAGTGGTTCTGTAAGTTTTACTCCCCTGTGCTCTTCTGTGAATTTCTCCACTTTATTGCAAATTTCTTCCACTTCAACCATATCTTGATCAGAGTCTTCAATTTCTCCCTCATTATCGCTCAAGTCATATATTGGAGGTTGAGAAAAATCTACCTCAGCATCATCTTCATATTCACTTGGGGAAGATTCTTTTATCTCAAAGAATTCACTTGCAGATGCAAGTTCGTCACTAAGAGAACAGGATTCGTGATCATCATCATCAAGGAAACCTGTGTCCTGGGTTATTCCGTCCAGTTCTTCATAAGATATTTGCATTGGAAGCGGTGCAAAATCCTCCTCAGCGTCAATTGTAGCATCCTCGACGGAGTCTTCCATGACTCTGTGTTCCCATGGAGGTTCGGCATCTCCTAAATCTTCAACCAACTCTTCCTCTTCTATAATGACAGCATCCTCTACTTGTCCCAGTACGAAGTTAGGCTTTATGATGTCCACTGGAGCTTCTCGTGTCTTATCCACAACACATTCTTCATTAGATTCTCCACATGAAGCCATAGGATTCTGTTGAGTGTCCGAACGTCTGGAAGATAATTGATTTATTGCTTGCTCCAGTTGATGAAGGGTTGCATTAAATTGGTTTATTGATTCTTCGAGGCGAACCTGTGATTCTGGCTTTGATGGATATGGGCATGGTGTATGGGGGAGTGGTGGTTCTTGGGAGTAATTGGATTGGTGTTGGGGTGGATAAGGATCATGTGGTAGTGAATGGTGAAAAGAAGCTTGTGAGTGTGGTGGTTCGAAGTTATGTCGAGAGGATGGTCTCTGAGCACAGGGTGGGGCTTGTTGGTAGCTACTAGGCGGTCCACCAAATCTTTCAGCTGGGTATGCATTGTAGAATGGTCGTTGTCCATGATATCTTGGAGGGTGTTGTTGCCTAAAGGGTTGATTAGATCCTCTTGGCTCCATCCATCCTTGATTGGTCTGACCTTGATGCATATTCCTGCTGTGGTTTCTATTTCCTTCAACAAAGTTAGAACCAAACTCAAAGCGAGAGGGATGAGAATTCATAATAGCTATCAGAAATAAGAGGGAAAAGAGGAAACAAATAAACAAGTAAAAGAAAAAATATATATTTTTTCTTTATAAAAAATATTTACAATAACCAATAATAAGGCACACGTTTGCAATTCCCCGGTAACGGCGCCATTTTGACGTTAGGATTTTTGCTAGTAAAGAATTTTATAAAAATAGTCGCGTTGTAGATATAGATTCTAAACCAACAGAAATCTCTTCGTACAAACGTTTTGGTTGCCACAAGTAACAAACTCCTAAATAAATTGATAACCGAGTATTTAAACCTCGGGTCGTCTTCTCAAGGAATTGCAGGGAGGTGTGTTCTTATTATTGGTTATGAAAAAGTGTATTTTGGGGTTGAGAGTGAGGAATGAATATGGCAGATAATTTAAATGGCAATTAAAATAAATAAATAGTGTAAAGTAAACCTTTTGGCAAGGTATGAGAAATTGGAAGTCCAGACTTAGTTATTCTTATCAATAATAATGAAAGTTGAATCTTAATTCCACTTAGTTAACCTTTGCTAAAGCAAAGGAAAGTCAAGGGACTAATTAGTTGACCTTCGAATCCTATTTATTTCCTAAGAAAAGGTTGGGATTATTGAAGTTCAGTTCAATTAGCAAAGATAACAGTTGTCAATTATGTTGAACTAAGATAACTCCTGAGTTACTGATTTCTTAACCAAGACCAAAAAGGGAAAAGTAAATTAATTCTACTGGAATGAAAATGTCTTCAGATTGGGAATAATCAATGGCATAAATAAAAGAAAGCAATATTAAACTGAAATACCTCAAGGAACATTAAATAAGGAAATCATCATGAATGTGGCATAAGCCAAATAGGCAACATAACTAATATAAGCATTAAAGTATCTGAGAATAAGAGATAAATATAAAGTAAAAGAACATTGAACCTGGGATCGAGAGTCACTCCTAAAACTAAGAGAAGTCCTAAATCCTAATCCTAAAGAGAGAGGAGAGAACCCCTCTCCAACTAAACCTAAATCATGGAAAGTGAATTATGAAAGCATGATCATGAATGGATGCATTCTCCCACTTTATAGCCTCTAATCTGTGTTCTCTGGGCCGAAAACTGGGTCAGAAATAGCCCAGAAGTCACTTCCAGTGCTTTCTGGTCCATACAGGTCGCGGCCAAGTGACGCGGAGGCGTTGCCCATGCGGTCGCGCGGGTTGAAGTTCGCAGATACGACGCGTCCGCGTGAATCACGCGTTCGCGTCACCTAGCATCAGGGCAACTATGGCATATTATATATCAAATTCGAAGCCCCGGACGTTAGCTTTCCAACGCAACTAAAACCGCTTCGTTTGGATCTCTTTAGCTAAAGTTATAGTTGTTTGAGTGTGAAGAGGTCAGGCTGGACAGCTTAGCAGTTTCTCCAACTTATTGTATTCCTTCCATTTTTGCATTCTTCCTTTCCATCCTCTGAGCCATTCCTGCCCTATAATATCTAAAAACACTTAACACACATATCAAGGCATCTAATGGTAATAAGAGAGGATTAAACATAGGGAACTTAAAGCTAAAGAAGCATGTTTTCAATCAAAGCACATAATTAGGAAGGTAAATGTAAAACCATGCAAATAGTATGAATAAGTGGGTAAAGAGTTGATAAAATTCACTCAATTAAGCACAAGATAAACCATAAAATAGTGGTTTATCAATTACCCAATACAATTTCTATTCCTCTTACAGAATATATCAAGATAAAGGCGAGAGTACATTAAATAATAATCTAAAGCAACACAGAGCATTTCCACAACAACTAAATAAACTCTTCGTGACTTCTGCGCCCATATCCTGAAAGGGGAAAAACGTAAGGGGGTGAGAACATCATCCTTGAAAGGGTTCTCAGTAGGGATTTTTGGGAATTACTGTAATAGGATATGTGAAGATAAACCGTACCAGTGATTAATAACTGTCTTATGCCTCTTTTCAAAAATAACGGTTTTCAATATAAGTAAAGTCAGAAATTTTTTCTGAAAGAGAAACCGTTCAATTCTCAAAAACTCAAAAGCCCTTTCAAAAAGGTTTAACCATGCTGAACTAAATTAGCATTTCATACATTTCCAAACCAGAAACACAAAACCGAAACTAATCATCAGTCCATCTCATTTCAACCACGGCCCTAGGCCCAAACAATCCAACCATCAACCAATCACCACAATCTAACAGAGTCCCAGATGCAAACACAGATAGGAAGTTCAAGCACAAACAAACAGTTACAACAAGTAGAACAATTAGCAGTTAATCACAAAGGTAAACCACGTACAATATGCACACGCTAACAATATTACATAGATGCATATGATGCATGCCTGTCCTAGTGGCTGATGCTATCATTTGTCGGTTATATAGCCAACCCGACACGTTCTGGTAGCTAACCATGGACAGAAACACCCATCGCGGAGCAAGTAGGTTTGAGCTACAACTCCATTGCTACTACCCTCTCAACCCAGAGCCAGTGGAATAACCACTACTGCGGCTACTACCCAGGAGGGTGTTTTTAAGCTCAACCTGGAGCGAGTGAAATCATCACTACTACCGCTACTACCCGGGCATCACAGTCTCTGACCTGGAGCAAGTGGGACGAACCACAACCCTTGCTTCTACCCAGGTATCTTAAGCATATATTCATTCAGTCCCAGTCATGGATCAACATCCATCTCAGCCATTCAACTTAAATTCATAATTCATAGTCAGCCATACGACCTATAACTCATTCGGCAATCAGCCATAAATCAATATCATACACAGCCATTCCGGCTCATAACAAAATAGCACCTCCACCATTCAACATCATCAAATTCATAAATCGGCATTTAATCCATAAATCACTTTTCTCAATTCATTAACTTTGAAATCAAGTTTCAACTCTTTTCAGCATCAGCTTTAAAGATCTCATTTCTCAAATCATCTCGGGCTTATAAGACAAATTTACTCAAAGTAAATTCCCCTTTTAAAAACAATGCCACTCTCGGCATCCTCTTTCCACAACTTCCATAACCATGGCAAGTTAAAGATTCATTTTGAAAAATTCAAAATCATTCATCCAACAAGGGGATTTTATATCAAAAGTTTCTCGGTAGAGTCCCAAGTCTTTAGGGGAGAATAACATAACTCATTTCGCCAAATTCATTTAAAATCATTAAAACCTTGGCTTTCCGATTTGAGTAATAAAATAGGATCCAAGCCAAACTGAGTCACGTAATCATTCACTTCTTTCAAAGTCATTTTCTTTACTTAGGCAAAACCAACTTCAACCCCCATGATGAATTCTAGAACGTTTCAACTGTTCAAAATTGTTTTAGTCTTGCAAGAATTCAGAATTTAAAGAGTACTTAAAACCTTTCTCAAAACATTTCAAGATAAAACTTCTCAAGAGACATTCAGGTTCTTTCAAAGTCATTGAAACTCCTCTAATTGAAACCCTTAAGTCAAATTCAAAGGTATTGCTCTTGTCACATTTAAAACAGCTTTAAAACATAAGTTTCATCTAAATAACTTTCTCCTGAAAGAGATATAATGCCTTTCTTAAGAAGCAAGACTAAATCACAATTTCCCCTTTATTAATTCATTTCAAAAGCATGAATCATCCTTTTCTTGATAATTCAAATAAAATAGTAGAAGTCTTTAACTCATCATTCTTTCAGACAACATTTCAATAAAGATTCGGATTTTATAGAAATTTCGGCAGCACCTCCCCTAAAACTTGGACTTTGCCACCCGGTCCGGGTCCCAACAAAACCATTCCACAATCCTTTTCCAACAACCCAAAAATCCAAAATCAATTCAAAGGCAAGCCAAAATCCAACGGTCAATCTCAATACCATATTTCAAGAAAACCGTTTCAAAATCAAATCATTATCAGCCGAATAAACTCATTTCTAAAGTTTTAAAGAAACGGTTCAGCAACAACCATTTATCAAACCAGATCATTTAAAGCAAACCAGGCTGAATTCAAGAGTGTATTCTATTTTACACTTTCTCAAGAAAATCAACTCAACTCAAATCAATTCTCAACGGATCAAACTCAAATTTCAAATCATTAAAGAATAAACTTCAAAACATTCTATTTCATAAAGCCGCACAACAATTCGGCCAAACAAATATTCATAATCATTCGAGATGATCAAATAATACATAAGGCTGATACAATCACCAAATACAAAATTGTCTCACAATAGTATCCATATGTAATAATTCCAACATATAAAATAAAGTTTTCGAAAAGTGTCCCTACCTCAAAACGCAAATTCATAACCCAAACGTCTCATAGAGTCCTTTCTGCCTCAACTCGTAATCACCGGCAACCAAAACCTCAGCTCCCAGCCACTTTTGCAATAACCATAGCAACAGTAATCGCAACATATAATAATCCGGACTCGACCCCATGTTACCAAAGCTCATTTATTAACCAAACACAACCGAAAACTAACGCGAGGCTTTTCGAAACATAATTTCTTACCGGAATAAAAACACGAAGCAGCTGCGATTTTGAACCGGCCCCGGCAACAGCTCTGGCGGCGGCCAGAAGCTCCAGTGGATCAACTAAAAAAACCGCACAGTGCCAAAACTTCTCGAAACCCAAAATGACCGAAACCACAAATTTAAAACCCTTACCCGCATAATTTTCCGGCCGCAAAGGCTTACCAGCGCAACTCAACACAGAACCACAAAGAGCGATGACAACCTCTAACAACTCCGGTGAGTTCCCTCAACGACGGTGATGGCCGGAACGCCGGCAGTGCTAACGGCGGCAGGAACGGCGGCGTTAGCTTCGCGCAGCACGGATCAGTGGCGGTACTTGGGCAGTGACGCGCGCGACAGGACGCACGGCCTCCCTCTCCCCGCAGCTCTCTCTCTCTCTCCCGTCTCGTGAACGTGTCCCTCTCGGGATTCAATTGCTGTAACGCTTCCTCTCTGGCCGCGACTCACGGTGGCGATAGCAGCGCCGTTGGAAGACATGGAAGCAGTGGCGGCAACAAGGACGGCGCAACGAGCAGCGGCTCCGAGATCTCCAGCGACGGAATAGGGTGATGGGTGGCAGAACCGCGACTGGGCAGGGATGAATGGGGCAGCTTCGATGGCGACGCCCCTCGCGTGCGGCAGTCCAGCGATCACCGCGGCAGTACCCAGCCGGCGGCACTAAGCCCTTCCCCCTCTCCTTCTCTCCTTCTGGCCCAGTCTCCATTTCTGGTTTCCCGTTTCTTTCTTTCATGCTTCTGTGTGTGTGGAATCGCTTAGAGGGTGAGAGAGAAACAAGTAGGGGTGTGGCTGCTGGGTTTGGGGGAAGGGGATTTTTCGGCGGCTAGGTCAATAGGTTGGTGGGGTGTGTGTGTGTAAATTAGGGTTAGGGGCAATATAGTAATTTCAAATAAAATTGGGAATAATATAGTAATTGAAACCCAAATTAAACCCAACAATAATATCTATAAAAATACTATTTGCTCATCAATTGCACCAATTATTTTCAATAAAATGTCCAAATCAAATAATTAGGAATAATATAATTAAATCCTTTATTTTGCAAAGTAGCAATATTAATATTTAAAATATTAATTATTTAATCCAAATCATATAGACATCTCTATTATTTCACAACTACCAACTTTATGATTTGAATATAGAAAATAATCCAATAATTGTGAAATTGGATAATAATCATAACTTATCTCAAATCCAATAAATCAAAATTTGCCTTAATTATCTTTAATAAAATAATTTCTAAAATTAAGGCTATAAATAATTATATGATTTGAGACTTGATCAAAATAAGACTTTTCAAAAGTTCTGGGTCTTACACTTTAGAGCTTTCATTTTTCCAGAATAGGCTACGCTACGCTTTTCAACGCTACTACATCACTTGTAAAATGTAGCCACATTGTATACCATAGCTACTTTTTATAAGCGTAGCCTTACGTCCCTCTTTTTTTTTGTATACTATATCGACTGTATGTAAGTGTAGCCTTAGATCTCGTTTTTTTTTGTATACTATAGCTACTGTATATAAATGTAGCCTTAGGTCTTATTTTTTTCTGTATATATATATAATTATCTAATAATTATTAATACAACATAATAGTTAATATGATTACATGTATAATAATTCTACATTTTTATTTAAATGAGTTGAATATTACAAAATAAAAATAAATACATAATTATACTAAATAATTTCTATATATAATAAAAATTATCTCTAACCAAAATATATTTATAATATTGATCTAAAAGTACTAGAATGAAGTTAATTAACTGTAAAAATTTATACATCTCAAACTAAAGTAAGCATAGCCATATCAAAACCATAATATCACTTAGCCAATAAAAGTATTTTTTAATAAAAATCATTAGTCAACCATACATGGAAAGATTCTAAATAGCACTCTATCTTAGCCAATAAACCACAATAATAGTCAGCTTAATCTTCGTTGCTTAATCTTCATTGTTACCCTGCATAATTATATAGAAAAGTAGTTAAAAAAATATTCATAATGACATTCGTAATTATAAAAATTATATGGAACACGTAAACATAGTAAACCAAGAAAGTATATACTAAAAAATTCCCCAACCTAAACTCATAGTAACTACAACATCATCCAAGTCTGTCACATCCTCAATCTAATTTCAGATACTATATAATGTCTCATATCAAATTTCAGAACCAACTCACCAATCAAAAACCATTTACCAAAAGTAAAATTTTTCTACCGGATATAATCAAAATGGCAAAATTCACTGGTAGATTCGTTTCATGTTTAACAGGGTATGACAACAAATAATATAAAATTTTGTTTACATGTATTAGTAAATATTATATTTACTTAAAAGAAATTGGGATCCAATTGAAATTCTGACTTGTTGCTATGTGGTGCACGAAATTGTGATCATCAATGGCGCCATCAACATGGTACGCTCAATTGTAATCTCAACTCTTTATCACAACTTCGCACAACTAACCAGCAAGTGCACTGGGTCGTCCAAGTAATAAACCTTACGCGAGTAAGGGTCGATCCCACGGAGATTGTTGGTATGAAGCAAGCTATGGTCACCTTGTAAATCTTAGTCAGGCAAACTCAAATGGTTATGGATGATGTATGAATAAAACATAAAGATAAAGATAGAGATACTTATGTAATTCATTGGTGAGAATTTCAGATAAGCGTATTGAGATGCTTTGTCCCTTCCGTCTCTCTGCTTTCCTACTGTCTTCATCCAATCCTTCTTACTCCTTTCCATGGCAAGCTGTATGTAGGGTTTCACCGTTGTCAGTGGCTACCTCCCATCCTTTCAATGAAAATGTTCAACGCACCCTGTCACGGCACGGCTATTCAGCTGTCGGTTCTCGATCATGTCGAAATAGAATCCAGTGATTCTTTTGCGTCTGTCACTAACGCCCCACAATTGCGAGTTTGAAGCTAGTCACAGTCATTCAATCATTGAATCCTACTCAGAATACCACAGACAAGGTTTAGACCTTCCGGATTCTCTTGAATGCCGCCATCAATTCTAGCTTATACCACGAAGATTCCGATTAAGGGATCCAAGAGATATCCACTCAATCTAAGGTAGAACGGAAGTTGTTGTCAGGCACATGTTCATAGGTGAGAATGATGATGAGTGTCACGGATCATCACATTCATCAAGTTGAAGAACAAGTGATATCTTAGAACAAGAATAAGCCGAATTGAATAGAAGAACAATAGTAATTGCATTAATACTCGAGTTACAGCAGAGCTCCACACCTTAATCTATGGTGTGTAGAAACTCCACCATTGAAAATACATAAGAACAAGGTCTAGGCATGGCCGAATGGCCAGCCTCCCAATGATCTAAGAACTAGGCGTCCAAAGATGATTAAAAGATCTAAAATTATCCAAAGATCCAAGTGATCAAAAGATTCAAAGATCTAAAGATGAAAATACAATAGTAAAAGGTCCTATTTGTAGAGAACTAGTAGCCTAGGGTTTACAAAGATGAGTAAATTACATAAAAATCCACTTCCGGGCCCACTTGGTGTGTGCTTGGGCTGAGCATTGAAGCATTTTCGTGTAGAGACTCTTCTTGGAGTTAAACGCCAGCTTTTGTGCCAGTTTGGGCGTTTAACTCCCATTCTTGTGCCAGTTCCGGCGTTTAACGCCGGGCAGTTTTGAGCTGATTTGGAACGCCAATTTGGGCCATCAAGTCTCGAGCAAAGTATGAACTATTATATATTGCTGGAAAGCCCAGGATGTCTACTTTCCAACGCCGTTGAGAGAGCGCCAATTGGGCTTCTGTAGCTCTAGAAAATCCACTTCGAGTGCAGGGAGGTCAAAATCCAACAGCATCTGCAGTCCTTTCAGCCTCTGAATCAGATTTTTGCTCAAGTCCCTCAATTTCAGCCAGAAAATACCTGAAATCACAGAAAAACACACAAACTCATAGTAAAGTCCTGAAAAGTGAATTTTAACTAAAAACTAATAGAAATATACTAAAAACTAACTAAAACATACTAAAAACATACTAAAAACAATGCCAAAAAGCGTATAAATTATCCGCTCATCACAACACCAAACTTAAATTGTTGCTTGTCCCCAAGCAACTGAAAATCAAATAAGATAAAAAGAAGAGAATATGCAATGAATTCCAAAAACATCTATGAAGATTAGTATTAATTAGATGAGCGGGGCTTTTAGCTTTTTGCCTCTGAACAGTTTTGGCATCTCACTCTATCCTTTGAAATTCAGAATGATTGGCTTCTATAGGAACTCAGAATCCAGATAGTGTTATTGATTCTCCTAGTTAAGTATGATGATTCTTGAACACAGCTACTTTATGAGTCTTGGCCGTGGCCCAAAGCACTCTGTCTTCCAGTATTACCACCGGATACATACATGCCACAGACACATGACTGGGTGAACCTTTTCAGATTGTGACTCAGCTTTGCTAGAGTCCCCAATTAGAGGTGTCCAGGGTTCTTAAGCACACTCTTTTTGCCTTGGATCACAACTTTATTCTTTTTCTCTCTTTTTTTTCTCTTTCTCCCTTTTTTTCTTTTTTTTTTTTATTTTATATATTCTTTTTTTGAAGATTCACTGCTTTTTCTTGCTTCAAGAATCATTTTTATGATTTTTCAGATCCTCAGTAACATGTCTCCTTTTTCATCATTCTTTCAAGAGCCAACCATTCATGAACAACAAATTCAAAAGACATATGCACTGTTTAAGCATACATTCAGAAAACAAAAGTATTGCCACCACATCAAAATAATTAATCTGTTATAAAATTTAAAATTCATGCAATTCTTCTCTTTTTCAATTAAGAACATTTTTCATTTAAGAAAGGTGATGGATTCATAGGACATTCATAACCTTAAGGCATAGACACTAAGACACTAATGATCATGAGACACAAACATAGATAAACATAAGCATGAAAATTCGAAAAACAAGAAAATAGAGAACAAGGAAATTAAAGAACGGGTCCACCTTAGTGATGGTGGCTTGTTCTTCCTCTTGAAGATCTTATGGAGTGCTTGATCTCCTCAATGTCTCTTCCTTGTCTTTGTTGCTCCTCTCTCATGATTCTTTGATCTTCTCTAATTTCATGGAGGAGGATGGAATGTTCTTGGTGCTCCACCCTTAGTTGTCCCATGTTGGAACTTAATTCTCCTAGGGAGGTGTTGATTTGCTCCCAATAGTTTTGTGGAGGAAGGTGCATCCCTTGAGGCATCTCAGGGATTTCATGATGAGAGGGGTCTCTTGTTTGCTCCATCCTTTTCTTAGTGATGGGCTTGTCCTCATCAATGAGGATGTCTCCCTCTATGTCAACTCCAACTGAATAACAGAGGTGACAAATGAGATGAGGAAAGGCTAACCTTGCCAAGGTAGAGGACTTGTCCGTAACCTTATAAAGTTCTTGGGTTATAACCTCATGAACTTCTATTTCTTCTCCAATCATGATGCTATGAATCATGATGGCCCGGTCTATAGTAACTTCAGACCGGTTGCTAGTGGGAATGATTGAGCGTTGGATAAGCTCCAACCATCCCCTAGCAACGGGCTTGAGGTCATGCCTTCTCAGTTGAACCGGCTTCCCTCTTGAATCTCTCTTCCATTGAGCGACCTCTTCACAAATGTCTATGAGGACTTGGTCCAACCTTTGATCAAAGTTGACCCTTCTAGTGTAAGGGTGTTCATCTCCTTGCATCATGGGCAAGTTGAATACCAACCTTACATTTTCTGGACTAAAATCTAAGCATTTCCCCCGAACCATTGTAAGCCAATTCTTTGGGTTCGGGTTCACACTTTGATCATGGCTCTTGGTGATCCATGCATTGGCATAGAACTCTTGAACCATTAAGATTTCGACTTGTTGAATGGGGTTGGTAAGAACTTCCCAACCTCTTCTTCGAATCTCATGTCGGATCTCCGGATATTCACTCTTTTTGAGTTTAAAAGGGACCTCGGGGATCACCTTCTTCAAGGCCACAACTTCATAGAAGTGGTCTTGATGCACCCTTGAGATGAATCTCTCCATCTCCCATGACTCGGAGGTGGAAGCTTTTGCCTTCCCTTTCCTCTTTCAAGAGGTTTCTCCGGCCTTGGATGCCATAAATGGTTATGAAAAAACAAAAAGCAATGCTTTTACCACACCAAACTTAAAAGGTTTGCTCGTCCTCGAGCAAAAGAAGAAAGAAGAGAGTAGAAGAAGAAGAAATGAAGGAGAGGAGATGGCTTTGTTATTCGGCCAAAGGGAGAAGTAGTGTTTAGGTTGTGGGAAAATGAGGGGGTGAAGATGGGTTTATATAGGGGTGGAGAGAGGGGTAGTGTTCGGCTATGGGAGGGTGGGTTTGGGAGGGAAAGTGGTTTGAATTTGAATGGTGAGGTAGGTGGGGTTTTATGAAGGATGGATGTGAGTGGTGAAGAGAAAGATGGGATTTGATAGGTGAAGGGATTTTGGGGAAGAGGTGTTGAGGTGATTGGTGAAGAAGAAGAGAGAGAGTGGTGGGGTAGGTGGGGATCCTGTGGGGTCCACAGATCCTGAGGTGTCAAGGAAAATTCATCCCTGCACCAAGTGGCGAGCAAAAATGCCCTTTGTGCCAATTCTGGCGTTAAACGCCGGGCTGGTGCCCATTTCTGGCATTTAACGCCAGCTTCTTGCCCTTTCCTGGTGTTTAACACCAGTCTGGTGCCCCCTTTCTGGTGTTAAACGCCCAGAATGGTGCCAGACTGGGCGTTAAATGCCCATTTGCTGCCCTTACTGCGTTTAAACGCAAGCAAGGTCTTCCTCCAAGGTGTGCTATTTTTCTTTCTGTTTTTCATTCTGTTTTTGCTTTTTCAATTGATTTTGTGACTTCTCATGATCATCAACCTACAGAAAACATAAAATAACAAAGAAAAATAGATAAAATATAACATTGGGTTGCCTCCCAACAAGCACTTCTTTATTGTCAGTAGCTTGACAGTGGGCTCTCATGGAGCCTCACAGATGCTCAGAGCAATGTTGGAACCTCCCAACACCAAACTTAGAGTTTGAATGTGGCCTCCCAACACCAAACTTAGAGTTTGACTGTGAGGGCTTTATTTGGCTTTGTTTTGAGAGAAGCTCTTCATGCTTCCACTCCATGGTCACAGAGAGATATCCTTGAGCCTTAAACACAAGGGATTCTTCATTCACTTGAATGATCAATTCTCCTCTATCAACATCAATCACAGCCTTTGCTGTGGCTAGGAAGGGTCTGCCAAGGATGATGGATTCATCCATGCACGTCCCAGTCTCTAGGACTATGAAATCAGCAGGGATGTAATGGTCTTCAACTTTTACCAGAACATCCCTACAAGTCCATAAGCTTCTTTTCTTGAATTGTCTGCCATCTCTAGTGAGATTTTTGCAGCTTGCACCTCAAAGATTCCTAGCTTCTCCATTACAGAGAGAGGCATGAGGTTTATGCTTGACCCTAGGTCACACAGAGCCCTCTTGAAGGTCATGGTGCCTATTGTACAAGGTATTGAGAACTTCCCAGGGTCCTGTCTCTTTTGAGGTAATTTCTGCCTAGACAAGTCATCCAGTTCTTTGGTGAGCAAAGGGGGTTCATCCTCCCAAGTCTCATTACCAAATAACTTGTCATTTAGCTTCATGATTGCTCCAAGGTATTTAGCAACTTTTTCTTCGGTGACATACTCATCCTCTTCAGAGGAAGAATACTCATCAGAGCTCATGAATGACAGAAGTAAATCCAATGGAATCTCTATGGTCTCAGTGTGAGCCTCAGATTCCCATGGTTCCTCATTAGGGAACTCATTGGAGGCCAGTGGACGTCCATTGAGGTCTTCCTCAGTGGCATTCACTGCTTCTTCCTCTTCTCCTAGTTTGGCCATGTTGATGGCCTTACATTCTCCTTTTGGATTCTCTTCTGTATTGCTTGGAAGAGTACTAGGAGGGAGTTCGGTAATTTTCTTGCTCAGCTGTTCCACTTGTGCCTCCAAATTCCTAATGGAGGACCTTGTTTCAGTCATGAAACTTTGAGTGGTTTTGATTAGATCAGAGACCATGGTTGCTAAGTCAGAGTGGTTCTGCTTAGAATTCTCTGTCTGTTGCTGAGAAGATGATGGAAAAGGCTTGCCAGCTAAACCTGTTTCTTCCACCATTATTGTTGTTGAAACCTTGTTGAGGTCTCTATTGATCCTTCCATGAGAGATTTGGATGATTTCTCCATGAAGGATTATAGGTGTTTCTATAGGGTTCTCCCATGTAATTCACCTCTTCCATTGAAGGGTTCTCAGGATCATAAGCTTCTTCTTCAGATGAAGCATCCTTAGTACTGCCTGGTGCAGCTTGCATGCCAGACAAACCTTGAGAAATCAAATTGGCTTGTTGAGTCAATATCTTGTTCTGAGCCAATATGGCATTCAGAGTGTCAATCTCAAGAACTCCTTTCTTCTGATTCGTCCCATTGTTCACAGGATTCCTTTCAGAAGTGTACATGAATTGGTTATTTGCAACCATTTCAATGAGTTCTTGAGCTTCTGCAGGTGTCTTCTTCAGATGAAGAGATCCTCCAGCAGAGCTATCCAAAGACATCTTGGATAGTTCAGACAGGCCATCATAGAAAATACCTATGATGCTCCATTCAGAAAGCATGTCAGAAAGACACTTTCTGATCAATTGTTTGTATCTTTCCCAAGCTTCATAGAGGGATTCTCCTTCCTTCTGTCTGAAGGTTTGGACTTCCACTCTAAGCTTACTTAATTTTTGAGGTGGAAAGAACTTTGCCAAGAAGGCATTGACTAGCTTTTCCCAAGAGTTTAGGCTTTCTTTAGGTTGTGAGTCCAACCATGTCCTAGCTCTGTCTCTTACAGCAAAAGGGAATAGCATAAGTCTGTAGACCTCAGGGTCAACCCCATTAGTCTTGATAGTGTCATAGATTTGCAAGAACTCAGCTAAAAACTAATGAGGATCTTCCAATGAAAGTCCATGGAACTTGCAATTCTGTTGCATTAGAGAAACCAATTGAGGCTTAAGCTCAAAGTTGTTTGCTCCAATGGCAGGGATAGAGATGCTTCTCCCATAGAAGTCGGGATTAGGTGCAGTAAAGTCACCCAGCACCTTCCTTGCATTGTTGGCATTGTTGTTGTTTTCGGCTGCCATGGGTTCTTCCTATTTAAAGATTTCTGTTAGGTCCTCTATAGAGAGTTGTGCCTTAGCTTCTCTTAGCTTTCGCTTCAAGGTCCTTTCAGGTTCAGGGTCAGCCTCAACAAGAATGATTTTGTCTTTGCTCCTGTTCATATGAAAGAGAAGAGAACAAGAAAATATGGAATCCTCTATGTCACAGTATAGAGATTCCTTGAGGTGTCAGAGGAAAAGAAAAATAGAAGGAAGAAGTAGAAGAATTCGAACTTATCAAGAAAGATGGAGTTCGAATTGTGCATTAAGGAATAGTGTTAGTCCATAAATAGAAGGATGTGGGAAGAGGGGAAGAAATTTTTGAAATTTAAGTAAAAGATTTAAAAACATTTTGAAAAACACTAATTGATTTTCGAAAACCAAGGGTGGAAAAGAAATCAAGTGATTTTTGAAAAAGATTTTGAAATTAGAAAGTAAAAAGATATGATTGAAAACTATTTTGAAAAAGATGTGATTAAAATATATGATTTGAAAAGTTATGGTTTTAAAAAGATGTGATTGAGAAGATATGATTTGAAAAATAATTTAAAAAGATTTGATTTTAAAAATTAATAACTTGGCTAACAAGAAAAGATATGATTCAAACATTAAACCTTTCTCAACAGAAAAGGCAACATACTTGAAATGTTGAATCAAATCATTAATTGATAGCAAGTATTTTTGAAAATGGGAAGAAATTGATTTAGAAAAAGATTTGATTGAAAAGATTTGATTTGAAAAAGATTTGATTTTGAAAAATGTTGAAAACTTGAAAAAAAATTTGAATTGAAAACAGAATCTTCCCTCTTGTTCCATCCTGGCATTAAACGCCCAGAATGGTGCACATTCTGGCGTTTAACGCCCAAAGCACTACCCTTTTGGGCGTTAAACGCCCAGCCAGGCACCCTGGCTGGCGTTTAAACGCCAGTTTGCCTTCTTCACTGGGCGTTTTGAACGCCCAGCTTTTTCTGTGTAATTCCTCTGCTGTATGTTCTGAATCTTCAATTCTCTGTATTATTGACTTGAAAAGACACAAATTAAAATTTTTTTGGATTTTTAATAATGAGGAATAATCAAAATGTAACTAAAATCAAATAACCATGCATGCAAGACACCAAACTTAGCAGTTTGTATACCATTGACACAACAAAATGAGAATGCACATGAGAAACACAAAACACTCAAGTCAAGAGAATTTAAAGATCAGAGCCATGAAACCATCAAGAACATCTTGAAGATCACTTAAGACACATGAATGAATGCAAGAAGAACAGAAACATACAATTGACACCAAACTTAACATGAAACACTAGACTCAAACAAGAAATATTTTTGGATTTTATGATTTTGTAATTTTTTTGTGCTTTTTCAAAAATTAAGTGGAAAAGAAAATAAAGATATCAAAATTCTTAATGAGAATTCCAGGAATCATGCAATGTTAGTCTAAAGCTTCAGTCTAAAGGAATTAGACATGGCTAGCCAAGCTTCAGCAGGACATTACATTCAAGAGCTAAATTGATGAGAATCAATCAGCTTTGGTGATGATAAGAACATCACCTTGAAACTCTAGAATTCATTCTTAAAAATTCTGAAGAAAAATACCTAATCTAAGCAACAAGATGAACCGTCAGTTGTCCAAACTCAAACAATCCCCGGCAACGGCGCCAAAAACTTGGTGCACGAAATTGTGATCATCAATGGCGCCATCAACATGGTACGCTCAATTGTAATCTCAACTCTTTATCACAACTTCGCACAACTAACCAGCAAGTGCACTGGGTCGTCCAAGTAATAAACCTTACGCGAGTAAGGGTCGATCCCACGGAGATTGTTGGTATGAAGCAAGCTATGGTCACCTTGTAAATCTTAGTCAGGCAAACTCAAATGGTTATGGATGATGTATGAATAAAACATAAAGATAAAGATAGAGATACTTATGTAATTCATTGGTGAGAATTTCAGATAAGCGTATGGAGATGCTTTGTCCCTTCCGTCTCTCTGCTTTCCTACTGTCTTCATCCAATCCTTCTTACTCCTTTCCATGGCAAGCTGTATGTAGGGTTTCACCGTTATCAGTGGCTACCTCCCATCCTCTCAGTGAAAATGTTCAACGCACCCTGTCACGGCACGGCTATTCAGCTGTCGGTTCTCGATCATGTCGGAATAAAATCCAGTGATTCTTTTGCGTCTGTCACTAACGCCCCACAATCGCGAGTTTGAAGCTCGTCACAGTCATTCAATCATTGAATCCTACTCAGAATACCAAAGACAAGGTTTAGACCTTTCGGATTCTTTTAAATGCCGCCATCAATTCTAGCTTATACCACGAAGATTCCGATTAAGGGATCCAAGAGATATCCACTCAATCTAAGGTAGAACGGAGGTGGTTGTCTCGTACACGTTCATAGGTGAGAATGATGATGAGTGTCATGGATCATCATATTCATCAAGTTGAAGAACAAGTGATATCTTAGAATAAGAATAAGCCGAATTGAATAGAAGAACAATAGTAATTGCATTAATACTCGAGGTACAGCAGAGCTCCACACCTTAATCTATGGTGTGTAGAAACTCCACCATTGAAAATACATAAGAACAAGGTCTAGGCATGGCCGAATGGCCAGCCTCCCAATGATCTAAGAACTAGGCGTCCAAAGATGATCAAAAGATCTAAAATGATCCAAAGATCCAAGTGATCAAAAGATTCAAAGATCTAAAGATGAAAATACAATAGTAAAAGGTCCTATTTGTAGAGAACTAGTAGCCTAGGGTTTACAAAGATGAGTAAATTACATAAAAATCCACTTCCGGGCCCACTTGGTGTGTGCTTGGGCTGAGCATTGAAGCATTTTCGTGTAGAGACTCTTCTTGGAGTTAAACGCCAGCTTTTGTGCCAGTTTGGGCGTTTAACTCCCATTCTTGTGCCAGTTCCGGCGTTTAACGCCGGGCAGTTTTGAGCTGATTTGGAACACCGGTTTGGGCCATCAAATCTCGGAAAAAGTATGGACTATTATATATTTCTGGAAAGTCCAGGATGTCTACTTTCCAACGCCGTTGAGAGCGCACCAATTGGGCTTCTGTAGCTCCAGAAAATCCACTTCGAGTGCAGGGAGGTCAGAATCCAACAACATCTGCAGTCCTTTCAGCCTCTGAATCAGATTTTTGCTCAAGTCCCTCAATTTCAGCCAGAAAATACCTAAAATCACAGAAAAACACACAAACTCATAGTAAAATCCAGAAAAGTGAATTTTAACTAAAAACTAATAGAAATATACTAAAAACTAACTAAAACATACTAAAAACATACTAAAAACAATGCCAAAAAGCGTATAAATTATCCGCTCATCACTATGTACAAAATATAGCACCATTTAATGTGATAAAATCATAGTTTTAGTTTCTAGGGATGCCTCTCAGCTGGGCCAAAAAACTTAAAAGGCAAGCATTATATGCAAAAGCTCATGATCCAAGTCAGCCTAAGGTTATATAAAATTATAGATAGTTTCATTTCATTTATATATTCATTTTGATTTCTTGAAAGAGTGATGCAAACTGTCCTCTATTCTATTATATAAGCTAAAGGGTACAATAATTAAAAACAATACAGATGCGCAAGACAGGTGCACAAAATTTACAATGTTTGTTCATTATTCAAATAAGACTATAATGGACAGCATCAAATTCCACCTGATCACTCAAATAACCAACATCCTTTCATTAAGTAGGCCACATTCTGACTTGCTTATGTGTGCTTATGACAAAGGCATAACTTACCTCCACTATTTTACATAGAGAAACAAAAAACTAGAGAGAGAGGGAGACAGAGGTAATTCCATGTGGGGGCGATATTTACATAGTAGTTAACTTCAGAACACTTCAGTGTGATTATTATTTTCATGAAGAAAAGAAAAAAAAAGAAATTTATTTTTGTTTGAGTTGATTATGTGAATATGCTGAACTACCTCAACGAGATTGCAAGAAATTCAAAGTGATGATGCGAACATTAACCAATATTTAATGGGAACTTTATGTAGATACCTGGGTGTACGATAAATACAAGGAAATGAAGTAGGAATGGGAAATGAAAGCAAAAAGCATGGGCAATGGCATAGTGTCGTAGCAACATGTCCTAATTAAGTGACACAGGTGCACCATCAACCTCAGCAAAGAAAGAACAACAACCACCTCCATACTCCTAATATTATAAACTGTACCCTCAAAATAGTTTAAACAGAGCAGGTAGAACAACCCTCAATACTAAACCACCAAGCAACCCTATTTATTAGGATGACCAACCAAAAGACAAAGATCGAAGCCAACACTTGTGCATTTTAAGTAATTCAGAAAAAAGGGAAAAAAGCCACACACACACACACATATCCTTCAGAAGATCAGAAAATCAGAACCCAAATTTTATAACCATAATAAAAAAACTATTATTATTATTATATTAATATAAGAAAAATAAATTAATTAATCAAATTGAAATACCTAGTATGGGGTACAAATTAAAATTGGAAAAAGCACCAGAAATATCTTAACTTGAGGTGATTTAAGTAGGGGAAATTTAAAAAAAAAAGTTTACCAGAATGAGCAAGTTTATTGAGACGGGTGTGCCTACTCAAATACACACAAGAAGGAAAACTTCAAATTATGCATGCAACCACAATAATGGAGCTGAGAAATGACAAGTTACCTGGCTCGCTGAGCAAACGCTGCGTTTCTTGTTGAGATCAAAGAGCCAGAGAGAGAGTGATCAAAAGAATCTAAAGCTCATGGAAGCCACCAAATTTTGCTCCTGAAAAGGAAACACAATTTCAAACGAAGAAAATTATTAATCCTCAACATGCATTTGGATTCAGTCTCAATGAATAAGCTAATGAAAAAACCAACCATGAACAAAAGGAGAAATGATACATATTGATATTCCTAGATATTGTAGTACAAATATAATAAGTTAAATTCCAACTTCAAAACTAAGAAATCAAAAGAATTAAAGTATGCATTGTACTTTGCCATGACACAATCAGTGTTTTGACAAAATCTGCTTGGAAGACCTTAAACAAAAACTTTCGCCGTCAATCTTAACCACGAATAACTGTAAAAATTACAGACAAAAAAAATTGTAATTGCCATATGTAACCATTTAACCACAAATTTAGCACAATCATCATTTAGCAAGAATTAAATTGATATAATTGAACAGATTTGGGACCCAGCAGCAGCTACAGCAATTAAATCATTCAATAGATAACGGCACAAAATTTACTGTTACATATATTTTTTAATTTATTAGACAAATTATTCTTATTGCCAACAACAAGATCACCGCACACAAGTTACTGGTGTTTTAGGAGAAGGTGAAATCTTAGTTTAGGAAAAAGAATAATAAAAATGAATCAATAATTAATCAAAGATAAATTACAAAATAATTAATCAAGAATTATCATCACAATCTGTGTGGTGCACAACAACGCTTGTTAATAAAATGAATCCAACCAATGAGTCTAAAACAAAATAATGGTGAAAGCATGAATATACCTCCACCAAACTTATGCTAAGTGGGTTGAGGCCAGCAACAGTCTATCTAGCAAATTCCTCATCCCTAAACCAGAAAAATCTATTCCCTACAAAATAAATATTAATTAAACACATTGAATAAACTTTTTTAAAAAAATATATATTAGTTTAGGTTGACAAACTTATTTATGTTTAATTCAAAATTTATGAGTCATTGATAGTGAGAATTAGTTATATATTGAATATTAAAACAGATAAGACTAAAATAATCAGTCTATATGAGTATTAAAATACTAACATGTGAAACCAAGTGATAGAATATACTAAAAATATGTAGGATGATTGGTCCCTCCTCAAGAATCACATTGACAACATCAAACTCTGAGGCTCCTGACATTAATTTAATCCATAAACTATGCATTGGAAAACTAAACTTAAGTAGAAAAAGTAAAGAACACAAGAGGCTTCAATTTTCAAAAGGATTAACAACTAAATTTCTATGCATTTTCTTTCATAGAACAGAGCATAGATCTTCATAGAATAGAATATCAAAATAAAGAGCAAGGCAACATACTTGTGATAGTGTCCAAGTTTTCTCATTCCATAACAAGGAGGAGGAAGAATATAAGGAACAAAAACTAATATTTTTTAGACAAAAAGCAAACAATTTTGGCCTGGAATATACACAAACAAGAAAGGACACCAATTTATAAAATGTAGAAATGAGAAACAAAATACAAGAAGAATTAGCCTTATGCTTAAGTTATAAGTTATAACTGAAACGAATAGGATTGAAAATGTAACAAAATCATTAGTAACAAAACTCTTGATTTTTTTTCTTATCCTGGTTTACCTATACCTTAGCATTATTAAAAGGAAAAAAAGAAGTTTGGTAAATGCACAGTTTCTGAAAGCGAGAGACAGAGAGAGTAAAGAAGGAAAACAAATACAAAAATGTGGTTCTTCAGGTGTAGAGAAACCCTGAGAAAAACGCAAAAAGAAAGCAGAAAAAGACGAAACGATGGGTTAAGATATGATGGCGTCAACAAAGAGTATAGCAGATCAATCAAGTAAAGTTAATTGTCGTGAATTCACAAATTACTAAAAACGACAAAACTTGGAACAATACAAAATAACAAAGTCACCCTAGTATTTCTCTCCATAAGTCGATAAAGGAAAAAAAATCATATTTTTAAATAAATATCAATCAAACTAACATTAACCAATTTGTTATTTTTTACTAAAAATATATAAAAAAAATGTTTATGGATGAAAAACTTATTCTTGATGTGTTGATCAATCACTCACAAACCATAAATATAAAATATATAAGTATTTAACCTATTATAAGCCATCACAACAGTGGAATAGCAGGTGGACTAGTTGAAACTCGGACCAAGATACACAACAAAAGCAAGAAAGTACAAGAAACATGGAATTTAGGCGATTCTAGGGCTTTAAATCTAGTATTCTTATAGCAAAAAGCTCAAATTTCCAAACCCAGAACCAATTTTCCGAACTAACAATGAGCTAGGATCAAGCAAAAATGAAAATTAACATAGCAACAGCACCAAAACTCATTTCAATTAATCCATAAAGATTAGAATTTTTAACAGTAAGACAATAATTTTGCATGTAGAATTGGGTATTGGATGGAATCAAAACTATGTAGAATTGGCCTCAGATGCCATGAACAAAACACCAAACAAATTACTCGAATCTAATTAACTAAATACAGTTCAATACAAATGTCACCTGAAAAATAAATAAACATCTTAAAATGTCACCCAAACCAAATACGATTTCAGCTCAAAAATGGCGTATCTGCCTCATATATCAACTTGGTTACTCTCAAATTTCAACATTCTAATTGAAATACAAGAAATAAACAAGACCATAGTTGTTGTGTTTGTCATTATAGAGCAAAAACTGGTTTCAAAAATGGCATATATGGCTCATGCATCAACTTATTGGGAATTTTTCTTGTAGTGCCAGGTGATTCACACATTATTTAAGGGATCAGACTTTCACAGCCATATTTTATTTTATTTGAGTTCATCAAGAATCCAACAAATTTAGCTTGAGACCTAATAATAAGAATTGAAACTACACAATATTTGAAACTATTAATTAGTAGAATTGAAAGAAAAAGAAAACTAATAATAAGCAACAAACATAATAAGCAACTCATCTTGATATTCCTGCGCAGCAACTAATCATGGCCAAACTCACCTGTGTTAATGGAAAAACCCCTAAATTCATGAGTTCTCCTACGCTGCAACAATAGCATGCATGTTCATCAATTCACGATGTCACAGATTATTGTACCAAAACCCCCCAAATTGAAACCTAAAATCAGAACCCTAACCTCGCGAATGAAGAAAGCTTTCAGTTGAGCGCAGAGTCTTCGTGATGTGACTGCGCAGCGAAGAGAAGCGACGATGAAGATAAGTGGGGAAGATGAGTGAGCGCAGAGTCTTCCTGGAGTGGTGAGTGGTGACGCCGTGAGTGGTGAGTGGTGATGGAAAACGCTTTTCTCTGATTTGGGGGTGATGACGGTGGTGAGGGCGGCGCAGCAACGGTCAGTAGTGCAGCAATGTGGAAAGTGGTGAGTGCGGGTGAGTTGTGCGTGGGGGCGACGACGGTCAATGGCAAGAGCGAGAGGGTTAATGACGAGAGCGAGAGTGAGAGGGTCAATGGCGAGAGTGAAGAGAGTGAGTGGGGGGCGACGATGGTGAGCTTTGGAGGCAGGGTTTCTTCCTTGCGACGGTGCAGTGAGTGACCTTTCCAGGTTTCTAAAAGGGGACGATGAAGGTGCTTTGGAGGTGAATGAGATTTAGAGGGAATAATGGATAAAAATTTTACTTAGTAAAATTTTACTAAGTCTGAGTTTGCTTTCAGAAAAAAGAGGAAAAAGATTTACTAAGTGTCAAGTTTTTTGTTCTATATATATTAGGCATCACTTTTAAAATGCACCCAAAATTTAACAAATAGGTTACTCTCTAAAGCGTTCTCTTTGATACGAAAAATGAACCTATAGATATCAACTTACGGCTACGCTTTATAAGTGATTTCTATAATATCTAAGGTTACACTTTTTAAATGATGCTGCAATTGTGTATCCTTTTCTCTTATAAAAATGCAACACGGAGAAAAGCGTAGCCTATTCATAGAATAGGCTACGCTTTTTAAATGTAGCTTAAAAAAAGTGTGACTAAATGAGTATTTTTCATGTAGTGGTACAAAATATATTTTGTTGTCTCTAATATATGAACTTCTTTAATGTTTAATTTAATTAAACTTTATCTTTAATTTTTAATAAATTTTAATTTTTTTCAATAATTTCATTTTTTTACGGTAGATAAATATTTAATTTATTTTTTAGTTTTTCTCTTAATAAAAGATAAGTTTACTTAGAATAAAAATAATGTGAATAAGAGTAAAATTAAAAAAATAAATTTATTTAGAATGAAAGTAATATAATTAAGAGTAATTTACTTAAATGTAATTAAAAAAATAATTGAATAATTATCTACCATAAAAAATTGATATTATTAAAGAATAAAATTAAAAATAAAGTTTAACTTAATTAAACATTAAAGAATTTCAGTACATTAGAGACAAAAGGTATAATTTATATTTTATTGTATGTGTATCATGCTCTTTTTTTCTGTAAGTTTTATGTACTAGATATTTTACAAATATTTCATGATGAGTAAAAATCTTTAAGAGTAAAATTTAAAAAAATATATATTTAGAATGAAAGTAATATGATTAAGTATAAATTTACTTAGATGTGATTAAAAATAATTTAATAACTACGTATTGTAAAAAATTGATATTATTAAAGGATAAAATTAAAATTTATTTTTAAGTTAAAAATAAAGTTTATTTGAATTAAACATTAAAGAAGTCCAATACATTAGAGACAAAAATATATGATTATACTTTAATTATATAGGTATCATACCCATTTTTTTCGAAAATTTATCTACTAGTCATTCTAAAAGTATTTTTATGATGAGTAAAACTTTTGAATTTATAATGTAATTTATTCCGTAAAATTTTTTTATTTTACTTGATTTGATAATTTTTCTAAGAGTAATGTCTTATTTTTTTTTGTCTCTATCATTTTTATCATATATATTTAAGTTTCTAACATTTTAAAATTGTTTCAATTTTGTCCTATCGTCAATTCTGTTAATAGATCCCTAACAACAAGATAATATTAAGATAATTTTAAAATATTAGAGACCTAAATAAAATGATTTAAGCATTAGAAATAATTTAAAAATTTATCCTAAAATTTAAAAATAAAAGTGATATTTTACTCCATACAAAAATAAGGATGGCATTATATTTTCCTAAAGAGGAGTGCTACACATACAAGTCATTTTTGTTTACAAGTCTTACAAGTTGGGTCTAACACGCGTGTTACAGAAGAAGAAGCAGAAAAAGAAGAAGAAGAAGAAGAAGAAGAAGAAGAAAAAGAAGAAGAAAAAGAAGCAGAAGAAGAAGAAGAAGTTGGGCCTAACACGTACGTTACAGAAGAAGAAGAAGAAGCGTGAATATAAATGACTTGTATGATTTGTATGGAAAAGCGTTCTCTCTTTGCCTTCGATCTCCTTCTGTTTTTTTTCGATTTTCATGGTTTCTGAAATCAAGCTTTGAAATTGTTTTGAAGATGATGGAACTTCAGAAATACACCCGAACGATTACAAAAATACACCCAAACGATTATAGAAATACATCCAAAGGATTACAGAAATACACCCAAACAGTTACAGAAATAAACCAAACGATTACAGAAATACACCCGAAGGATTACAGAAATACACCCAAAGGATTTAAGAAATACACCCAATATAGGGAGAGACAGTATATTTCTTCTTGAAATCAATACACCCAAAGAATTATAGAAATACACCCAAAAGATTACAAAAATATACCCAAAGAATTTAAGAAATACACCCAAAATTCATTGAAGTACACCTTATGCATAATTCAGAACTCTTTCTCTTTTTCCTCCTCATCTTCTGCTGCTGCTTCTTCTTTTTCAAAAACGATTTCAGAGGTTGATGTCAAAAAACAATGGAAACCAAGAATAACGAAGAAAGAAAACAAAGAGAAAAACACATAAATGAAGAAGAAGAACAGGAAGAGGAAGAAGAAGGAGAAAGAGAAGGCAAGAAACGTACCTTAAATAATGTTTCTTCGTTTTTTCTGGTGATTTTGATAAAAGAGAAAGAGAAAACAAAAAGAGGAGAAGAAATTTCAATAAAAAAAGAGGAAGGAAGAGAAGAAAAAGAGACACAGAGAAAGAAGAAGAAGAGGAAGAGAAAGAGAAAGCACAGAAAAAGAAAAAAAAAAAGAGGTACAAAAAAAATGTAAAACAACGTGTTTATAAATGACTTATATGAAAAATCACTTGTATTTAGAGAATTACTCTTTCCTAAATAATATACTAGAACTGGCTTTGAACGGTAGTCGCGTGCTTCTAGTCGCTATATATGCAACAAAATTTTAAAGTATAAGATTCATTGCCTACAAAGGATCATAATTTTCTAGGGAAAGAATAGAGAAATCTTAATTGCGTAGTCAATTTGATTGGTAATTCAGATGAATGAGGTCAAACCGATAAAATTTTGTACAGTAATGTGAATGCAGAGAGTATTCGAATTTGGTTTCATAAAGTCTATTATATAAAAGTAAAACAATGAATATTAGTCTTGGCACCCAATAAACCCAGTACAGTATTTTATGCTGTATTAAGCAGAGTTGTAGAATGACCAAAAGGGACAGTTGAAAGTTGAGGGTTCTAAAAGTCAAGGTTGCCTGACCTGAAAATTCTCGATTACTTTTTCTTCATTTTCATGAATTCTAAGCAAAGTTTCAATGTGCACTCATCTAAGTCAAGATAGAAAATGAAAAAAAGGACCTAGAGACACCCTTTTCAAACAAGATGTGGATAAAAGCAATAAATATTCTCATTGTTTTCTAACTATGAATTTAAATCCTTTAAATATAGCCTAATAGAGATAAATAATAAATTTAAAAATTTCCGTTCAATTATTTTACATTGAATTTTAAATTTCAAATTTCAAATTTTTAAAAAATCCAGTTAGTTATTTTAAAAAAATAACCATCTGAAATCCTAATTTACTAAAACATTTTACTCAAATACTCTTCTTCAACGGCCACCCCACCTTCATCAATAATCATTCCATTCCATCGTAACTATTTGGCTTGCCACACGTTACTCACCTTAATAAAAATAACCATCCACTTAAGGATAAAAATAATCATCCGTGTATACCTAATGAATTGAACATCTAATATATTTTAACTATATAAATCTAAACACAATCCAATCAAAATAATCATCTACATAAAAATTAAAATAACCATCCGCATATCAACTAAAATGACCATCCTAAATTGACCATTAAAATAAAAAAAGATGAATACACAAAAAAAAACAATTATTATGGTGAAACATAATTTTGAAGGACTAGACATGATGAAAGCGGCACTATTGTGAAGCATATGACTCAAATCATGAAAGAAGCTAACCATGCTTGGATCCGAAGAAGAAGAGGAGCATAGTCGTATCATCGGTGGGAAGAGAATTGAAGGAATGGGAAAAAGCAAAGTCTGCTCAGAAGAGAGGTGCAAAAACAGCGGCAGCAACATTAGGCTAAGCGTTGGTGGGGGCGCGTCGGGCTGACCGGCGGAGGTGAGGACAGTGTCGGTGGGAGGACGTGGCGGCGTCGGTATAGCCGTCGAGTGACGCGAGGTGAGGACTGGAGAAGATGATAATGAATTTTGGACGTGTATTGGAGATTACAGTAATATTAGAAATAACCGTACGTAGTGTGAATGTGTTTAAACACTAATTCCAATTTTTCAAATTTTAAAATTTAAAATTAAATAATTAATTAATAATCTAATTTTTAATTATAATTTTATTTTATTTTTAATACATTGTATACATTGCACACAATTAATATTGGTTCAATACTTTTTCAATACTTTCTCTATTGATATTCTTTTATGGTGTTTGCTACGGTACGATGATAAATTTATACGTATCGATATAATAAAAATGTGGACGAATAACAAAACGCCATATAGATTATATTATCTCTGTCAGCATTTAATTTTTATTTTTTTAAAATATATATCTTAACATTATTTTTACTAAAATACCCTTATAATTTAATAAAAATAAAAAATATTTTTTATATAAATATACAAAAAAAAGACTTAAATGTCCTTTTTTATGTTAAATAAAAATGATCATTTTAAATTAATTAAATTTTAACATTCAACTAACTTTAATCTTATATTTTAAAATCTTAAATAATTTAAAAAAACAAAACAAAAACACACGAAAAGAAAACAAAAAAATAAAAAAAGTTGTTCATCTAGCTTCGTGTTCTTTGTCTCCTCCCTCCTCTTCCTTCTCTCTGCTAAAGGAGAAGAAGAAGAAGCCCTCTAACCCTAAACATTTTTTTTGAGCTCCAATCAGTACTGTTTCTGTTGGATCCACAGAGACGGCGGCGCCGGGGTCTTCTGCTTCCTCTCTTTTGTTAGAGCTGCTCACCAGTTGTGCGTGGTTCGAATCTGTTACAGCTGCAAGAGACGAAGCTCGTCATGTACCACTGCTTACTGCTTGCCTGAAGCTTTCCTCTGCTCTGCTCTGCTCCGCTGCACTGAAGCGCAGCAAGTCCATCGCCGTACCAAGAAGATCCCGCTCTCTCCTCGACCCCGCTATCTCTTCTGACTCTGTGATTGCAAATTGGTGGCAGGGAAGCAAATTGGGGCTGGGATTTTGTTAAATATTAGCATGCTTTAGACTTGCTCATGCCATTATTAATTGGAATTTCTTCGAACGGATTTTAATCACATGATTGTCTAAATTTTAATCACTTTTTTTTCTATTTGATTCAATCTCTTTATTTTGTTTCTTTGTTCTTGTCAATATAATGTATCAATGCCTCTGTTATTGGGATTTCTCTGTTTTGCCAAAAATCTGTAGTATGGTGAACTTTTTGGTTTCATAGATGCTTACCCTTTTTCATATTTTAATAAGTATTTATGTGCTTAGAAGAGCAATTGACTCTGGTTGCAAATTTGGATTGTTGGTGGAAGCAATGCAAATTGGAACTGGTTTTCTAGTTGTTGGTGGACTAGCCTAGTTTGCTGAATTGATTAATTCATTAATAGAAGGGAGTGGTGTCATAATCTGCATTGACTCTGAAACAAGAAATGATGTCTCGGTTCCTTCAGTTTCTTGTATGGTTGGCGAACTAAGATGAAAATGACTCTCTTTAGAAGGCCATTTTATTGTTCCGTACTAGAGATTTCTGTGACTTATTTTGGGTTCATGGCTTGATGTTTTGAACTCATGAGAAAAAAAATTATAGGAGGTTTGCTTCTAAATATCATTCTTTTGTTCCATGATTTTAAAATGTTATGATAAATTTTTCAAGTGGTACAAGGCTTTTGAAATGTTATGATAAATGTTATGATAAACTCCCATCCTTTTCGATTATTGTTATTGTTAGTCCTACAATACAAAATTTCAATGCTGTAGTTATCATGAAAGGCTTTTTCTGTTTTGAATAAATGATTGGAAAAGTAGAGCCTCTATGTGGGACTCTGAAACAAGAAGTGATGTCTCGGTTCCTTCAGTTTCTCTGTGTCATCATAGCAGCTTCGCATGCTATTAGGTTTGCCACCAACTTCTCTGTTCTTGTAGAACATCCTACACAACACCCAATCTTCATGTATGGACAGAAAAAAGAGTTAATTAGATGCTATCATAGTTAATTCGAACATATGACTATGCTTCAGAAAATGGCCGAGGTTTGTGAAAGCTTCAATTTTTACCATCATTCAATTGCTTCTTTTTCTTTTCTTTTTTGCTGCTTCATTGAACTTCAAAGTGTTTGGACTAGTTGATGGAGTACTCCCACTTGCTTGATAAAGCAGATGAGTGTGAGGATCTATACATGCGGCTTGTGTATGCATGTGAGTGTTTTCTCTCCTTTTAATCCTTCTATACAATAATTTTATTTTATTTGGAGATAGTGGAGGAATAGTTAAAGATTTAGGCGAATGAAATTAAGAACCTCTATGTAGCATTTTAACTAGTGTTGACATGTGATCAATCAACAATGTAAATCATTTGAGCTTAAACATTTTATTGATATGACTTATGCATGTGTTTTACGACTGTTTTTTTTTTTTTACCTTTTGTAATTCATTAAACATCACAGCATCATGGGCTGTATCTGTTCACTATGCATACCAAAGAACATGGAAGCCTTTTAATCCAATCCTTGGAGAGACCTATGAAATGGTTAACCTTGGTTGAATCACTTTTCTTTCAGAACAGGTATCTTTTCTTTTAATTGAGTAGGTTTTGTAAGGCATATTTTACTTTAATTCCATATAGGCATTTGATTTGTTATAATTGATGCCTTGATGCTATTAAGGTCAATGATTGATTCAGTTCTTAGCTATTGATTTTTCAAAAAGAAATTACCGGGAAAATTTCTTTGCCGAGCTATTGATTCAGTTCTTGGCTATTGGTTTTTGTTGTTGGATCTCAACAACAAAAGATTCAATTCTGACTTGGCATACATGGCCAAGCAAATTTTCCATCATTTGCTATTCATCATGATGTTCATCCATCACCACTACCTATGCATTTGTTTCAAGGTGTTCTTTCTATGCTAACTTACAACCAAGTCATGGAAGTAAGTTGCAAGAAATTTCAGAAGGTCAATATTCTTAACTTTGGTTCCGTTTAGTAATTGTATCAATATTTTTGAGGAATGAAGCAAATAGTTAAACAAATGCTCCTCTCATAAGATAAAATTTGTACATTTTCTATCTATCCAAAGGTTTAGAACAATGAAGGACAATTTTTCTTAATTATAGTTTGTGTGTCTAACTATACATTTGGTTTTGAAACTTTATAGGATAGTACTGATTACTCAAACCATCATTCAGGATCAAATGCATCAGACAATAAGCCTTTCTATAACTTCTTAGAAGTTAAAGATCCAGAGTGGGGGAAGGATGCACCTGGATCACATCACGGGTGGCACGAAGCAGGACGCTACGGCCCTGATCTTAGCTTGAAGCTTTGATTCTAGCAGGAAACTGTGAAGCAGTAACAATGGCTATGATGAGTATGCATTTATAATGGTTTTCTGCTTGAAATCCAACAATGTTAACAAGCTAAGAAAAAGTGAATAGTTTCCTAGTCTTGGTTGAGGCCAAGGTAACTCAGAATTAAAGATAGAAGAGACTTGTTACATTGGAGACCATGCCTTTGGATTCAAGGAAACTGGAAATCAAAGATAAGAAGAAATCTTGCATGGAGATTTCATTTGACCTATCTTAATTTCGATAGTTATGGTTTTATTTTATTTGAGACTTTTAATTTGGTTACATTACATGTAATTCTATAGTTGCTCTATAATCTTAGTAATGAAATTTTAAATTGGATGACACTCCACAAGTCTTAGTTCCTACAAGGGGTTTTGTAGCGTGAAAATGCACGACTTTTATTTAAGAATTAAGAGGAATCTTATTTGGGACGAAATCATTTTAAAAATTTTGTTCTCTTCAAAATTTTCACTAAATTTGTTATTTCCTCAAAATAGGGGGGGTAAGTACTCCTTTATCATCTTCTTTCTTTTGCCCTTCTTCACATTTCATAGAGAATAATTAAAGTTACTTAAAATGAAATTAAATATGCCTCGTATTTAGTATAATGTTCTCAAAATATATAATTCCAATATGAAATGAAACTAAACGTATTCAAATTTAACTTTCTTTTCGTAATATAAATCAAATTTAACTACTAGTGCGGTTTATAAAATTTGATTTGACAGTGTTTTCTTTTGAATATACGCATAATGTATATGTGCAAAATGATCGAAATACAATCAGACTGTAATATTGAAAAATTATAAAATAATGTATGGTGAAGAGTAAAACTTCATCTAATTATCTTTATATGTCACTTTAAATGGCACTTTCTCAAAAATGAGCAGGAACCAATCTTCCCTTTTGTTATTCTTGAATACAATTTACAAAATCTATAGAGCGTTTTACAAAATCTATAGAGCGTTAATGGTTAAAATCGCAACCTGGCTAATTAGGACTGGGGAGCTTGAAGGATTAACAATAAATCTTAAAATGACATTCAAAGGGATTTCTACCTTTACTCACTAGTTATCCTGTCCTACTTGAACCAGAGACTTGATATCTTAGCAAAACATTTTTTTGTCTCAGATATCTCCAATAATTAAGGTCAAGGAAATTTAGTGGAGAGGATTAGATTGTTGTAGCTAGTAAAAGTGTGGAGTAGCCTCCAAGAGCCATGATCTTGGAGTGCATGTCGAAGATCCCCCCTTCTGAGAGCTTGCACAATGTCACTGTACTATCCAACAGTAGAAGATATCATTATATTAAAACTTCAAAGGCTGATAAAATTTTATATGAATGTGAACTATCAAAGGAATTTGCATTCTTTATCTTTGCTCCAGCAAGTTTAATTGCTTCTGCAGTTCTGTACATATCATCTGTGTCTATTGCAAAATCTGTAAAGAAATAGATGACAAATATATCAGAGAAATTACTCTTCATTAACAGGCATAAAACTTTTAATAGAGAAACATAAGTTAGGAAGCATTTTAGTGGGAAAAAAAGATTTGTATAAGAGATATTCACACTTCTAATGAAAACTTCACAAACTAAGACATGTCAAGCAAACATTTATATGCACTATGATAGATTATGCCTAATAAAAAATTAGTGCTTACATAAAAGCTCTACTTTTCCAATCATTTATTCAAAACAGAAAAAGCCTTTCATGATAACTGCAGCATTGAAATTTTGTATTGTAGGACTAACAATAACAATAATAAAAAAAGGATGGGAGTTTATCATAACATTTATCATAACATTTTAAAAGCATTGTACCACTTGAAAAATTTATCATAACATTTTAAAATCATGGAACAAAAGAAGGATATTTAGAAGCAAACCTCCTATAATTTTTTTTTCTCATGAGTTCAAAACATCAAGCCATGAACCCAAAATAAGTCACAGAAATCTCTAGTACGGAACAATAAAATGGCCTTCTAAAGAGTCATTTTCATCTTAGTTCGCCAACCATACAAGAAACTGAAGGAACCGAGACATCATTTCTTGTTTCAGAGTCAATGCAGATTATGACACCACTCCCTTCTATTAATGAATTAATCAATTCAGCAAGCTAGGCTAGTCCACCAACAACTAGAAAACCAGTCCCAATTTGCATTTCTTCCACCAACAATCCGAACTTGCAACCAGAGTCAATTGCTCTTCTAAGCACATAAATACTTATTAAAATATGAAAAAGGGTAAGCATCCATGAAACCAAAAAGTTCACCATACTACAGATTTTTGGCAAAACAGAGAAATCCCAATAACAGAGGCATTGATACATTATATTGACAAGAACAAAGAAACAAAATAAAGAGATTGAATCAAATAGAAAAAAAAGTGATTAAAATTCAGACAATCATGTGATTAAAATCCATTCGAAGAAATTCCAATTAATAATGGCATGAGCAAGTCTAAAGCATGCTAATATTTAACAAAATCCCAGCCCCAATTTGCTTCCCTGCCACCAATTTGCAATCACGGAGTCAGAAGAGATAGCGGGGTCGAGGAGAGAGCGGGATCTTCTTGGTACGGCGATGGACTTGCTGCGCTTCAGTGCAGCGGAGCAGAGCAGAGGAAAGTTTCAGGCAAGCAGTAAGCAGTGGTACATGACGGGCTTCATCTCTCGCAGCTGCAACAGAGTCGAACCACGCACAACTAGAGGAGATGGTGAGCAGCTCTGACAAAAGAGAGGAAGCAGAAGACTCCGGCGCCGCCATCTCTGTGGATCCAACAGAAACAGTACTGATTGGAATTCGAGAAAAAAGGTTTAGGGTTAGAAGGCTTCTTCTTCTTCTCTTTTAGCAGAGAGAAGGAAGAGGAGGGAGGAGACGAAGAACACGAAGCTAGATGAATAACTTTTTTTATTTTTTTGTTTTCTTTTCATGTGTTTTTGTTTTGTTTTTTTAAATTATTTAAGATTTTAAAATATAAGATTAAAGTTAGTTGAATGTTAAAATTTAATTAATTTAAAATAATCATTTTTATTTAACATAAAAAAGGACATTTAAGTCTTTTTTTTGTATATTTATATAAAAAATATTTTTTATTTTTATTAAATTATAAGGTATTTTAGTAAAAATAATGTTAAGATATATATTTTAAAAAAATAAAAATTAAATGCTGACGGAGATAATACAATCTACATGGCGTTTTGTTATTTGTCCACATTTTTATTATATCGGAACGTATAAATTTCTCATCGTATCGTAGCAAACTCCTTCTTTTATTGCCCTTGTGATGTAGAGTCAAACTCTTACTATTTCCGTGCCACTCTGGATATTAATCTTTACCAAGTTGCATTTCATTGTCTTCGTCCTCCCACACAATAGTTCTCTCTTCATATCTTAGATTCCTTATTGGAGTTCATTTGGACAAAAAGAGTTTTGTTTCCTTAATAGAGACAATCCCGGTAATAAGGATAAATGTTTGGACGAGTAAGACTAAGCACGCAAATCGATTGTCTGCGAACGATAATATTTATTTACTCATATGATAATATATGACCACACAGTCCGTACTTTCCGGGGGAAGAATATGGCTACTTTTTCCCCTGAAAAGACTAGTGTTCAATTCCCCAACCTCCTTCGAAAGTTTGTGATATATTCATCAAGGCCAATTCTATGGTGCCTGTAACTTTGATGTCGAAATTGTCGAAGTTACCTTTTATGGTAAGTTTTAAATATTAAAAAATTGTTTACTTTTATATTTTTTAATTTAAATATTAAATTTATCTCATTTTAGTAAGTTAGGCAAATATATATAGGCACCATAGCATGCACCATTCATCAATATGAATAGCAATGTCAATTGGACTGGTTTCCAAAAGAAATAGTTAAGGGAGTTACATCAATGGATGACAAAAACTACACAAGTAAGAGTGGGGGTTTTCAACTTCTTTTAAAATAAGACACATCGAAATGGGTGACAAACTCAAACTATAAGTTCTTTATGGCATTTCAATATTTGTCACCTTTATATACATTCTCTGTTCAATGATTTTTACACAGATACGGATCACTGAAAGAGGCAGAATATTCCGTGTCACTGGTTGAAATTCTTTAGGGGTCACTTATCATGCATATCAGTGCCTGCAAAATGTTGGGCTAATTAAACCCAGCAGCAAAAGCAAAAGTATTGCATAAGAGTAAAGGTTGATATCAAACACAAAGCATTCAATTTAGTTATTAATTGCAATACTAATTAAACTTAAATCAGATTAATGCACAGATAGCATGCTTGAACAGAGTTGCAGACGAGAAAAGGGACCTTCTCAAAGAGCCATCTCTGCCTGCAAAGCTGCCAATTCAGCAGTAGGCTTTGCAGGAACAGGGCGATTAGGTTGCCGCACAGCTGGCACATGCACAGGAGCTACGGGAGCTGTAGTTGCAGGCTGAAGAAGTTGTTCTTCCAACTGAGCACCTTCTAGCTCTTCAAGTTCTGCTTCCAATGTTTCCTGAATTTGTTTCATGTTCTCAGTCTGCTCATTGATCTCATCCATGGTCTTGTCAACATCATGAATGTTGCTGCAGAATAATATTGCAATTCAATAATTTGACAATGAGCATCCTGCTCATAATTCTCCATGTTCACATTATCACGACTTTATACTAAACTTCTCATTTTTTCAAATCATATATATTCCGGGAAGTAGAGCACAAAAACATATCAAGCGTGAAATCAATAAACACTTAATAACATAAATAGTAATGCGTACGTTACTTTTTGCATAGCCTTCATAGTAGCTGCTCCAACTCTCAATGCATCAACTGTTTCTGTGGTTGCCTTGGCACCTTCTAACATTATCATCTGCAAGAAAATTGGCAGCATGAGTGAGTGAACCTAAAATGTTTAATCATTGACTTAACCAGTTTCATTCGGACGCAACTGGAAATTTGCAAGCTGCTCTATTTGCTGCTCATACAGCCTCTTCCTCTTCAAACATTGTATTGCCGCTGCATGAAGAAGAAATTCAGAAACAATTTCACAGTAGATCAATGTAACATCAACTCGTGAATAAGCTCCAAAAAACTTATTCCACAGAAAGAACACAAGCACTTAAATTAGGCAAGGTCTATATCATTTTTATAAAACTAGGTCAAGTGGATAAGATAAGATTCATTATTCTCCACATTTCACATAGCTAATCACGGATAAAAGAAAGAAAAAAAAGAGGATATGGTGAAAGAATTCATATAGATAAGATCAATGTGGTACCACAATCCTATTTGGTTCACATGGATTACAGTAGTAGGAATGGAAACATTATTACCATCAACTAGGAATGGAATAATTATTAACATCATGTTTGTACATTCAAAAATAAGATAAACTATAAATAGTTCAATGTCATCAGGTGGTGGTTGGCTGCAGCACTAGTAGAGAGTAAGTTTGTCATCTTAAGATAAGAAAGTACGCCAAACAAGAAGGTAGATGGATTGGGACCTGAGTCTTATTGACAGGCTTGATACATTTTTCTTGATGATACTATCATTGACAAACTGAACAAGAAAATTTGGCCAAAATATGCATTTATAAGCTCAATGGCATCAGCAACACAATATATAAGTGATACAGAGCAAGAAGACATTGTATTTCCCAATGATATTCTATAGAACAAGCATCAATGTGTTTTGCTACATACCCCTCTTATTCTTTGCCTTGGTGAATTCTTTGACTTTTTCGACTTCTGCCACTGCCTTTTTAACGAGCACTTTCTCCTTTTTTTCTAGCAGTTCAAGGGTCTACATGATTCAAGGAACAAAATATTTAATTTGAGAAGAAATCAAGAAAACTTGCAGACACCAATTGTTAATTGCTAGAACAATATTTACTAAGATACAGGAGTCTTACTAGTTTATCCATCTAGTTACTATCCAGAGATTTCCAAAAGACTAATTGGGGGGGGGGGGGGGGGGAGAATTAACTTCATTTTAAGGGAAAGAGTAAGATTAACCTGTGCCTTCTGTCCTTTCAAATGGTAAAAAGTATAATCTGTAATATACCAAAGATTTGTTTGGGTGAATTTCTAAAAATATCTTTTCAAGTGATCTTATTTAGAAAAGTAAAATAATTTTGTGTTTGAATATCTTAGAAAAAATATCTTTTTATTTAGCAATTATATTTGATTACAATAATATAGAAATATTTTTTATTTAATTATTATATTAAAAAACATCCATTTGTACCCATAAAATTTGCAAAGCAGACAAAAATACCCATTAAACAAAGAAACTATCGTTATACCTATGAAAGATGAGTTCTGTGTGACAAAAATACTAGAACCTTAATTTTTGTTAATTTTTTAATAAAATTTTCAAATTACTTTCTCGCCCTTTATCTTTGACGTCGGGATTTTTGCTAGTAAAGAATTTTATAAAAATATAGTCGCGTTGTGAGTATAGATTCTAAACCAACAGAAAATCCCTTCGTACAAACGTTTTGGTTGGCACAGGTAACAAACCCCTAAATAAATTGATAACCGAAGTATTTAAACCTCGGGTCGTCTTCTCAAGGAATTGCAGGGAGGTATGTTCTTATTATTGGTTATGCAAAGGTATATTTTAGGGTTTTGAAAAGGGTTGAACAAGTAATGTAAAATAACAAGTCGTTAAAATAATAACTAATAAAGCTTTTGGTAAGGTATGAGAACTGAAGGTCCTATCCCGGTTATCCTTATCAATTGTGATGAGAATTTGATTTTTCTCTCACTAAGTCAACTTCTAATTATGAAGGTAAGTCTAGTGGATGAATTAATTTTGATTCCTCAGGTCCTAGTCTTTCCTTGGGAAAGGCTAGAGTTATTGAAACTCGAATTAATTCTTGAAGAATTCCAATTTTCAGTCAACAATGAGTTTGATAACTCAAGAGTTACCAATTAATCAACCAAAGCCAAAAGGGAAGAAAATCTACTCGAATAAAAATAAATTGGATAAAGCTAAAGCATCCATAACATATAAGTCTGAAATACCTCAATTTATATTAAATAAAGAAAATCCTAACATGAATGGCTCATAAGCCAAATAGGCAACATATGTAATACAAGCATTCAAATATCTAAAAATAAAAGAGAAATATAAAGTAAAAGGAATATTAAACCTGATGAAGAGTTGAAATCCTAAATCCTTTAAGAGGAATCCTAATCCTAAATCCTAAGAGAGAGGAGAGAACCTCTCTCTCTAAAAACTACATCTAAACTAAAAATTATGAATTATGAAAAGCCTGTTGAGTCTCTGCATATTCCCTGACTTTAATCTGTGTTTCTGGGCCGAAAATTGGGTTGAAATGCGGCCCAGAATCTCTGCCAGCGACTTTTGTAAATATGCAGATCGCGTACGTCATGTGTCCACCTCATCCACGCGATCGCGTCACTTAACGTTTTTCGTATCACGCGTGCGCGTCGTCCACACATTCGCGTCGTTCGTGCAACTTCCAATTCGCGCGGTCACGTCAAGCATGCGGCCGCGTCACTCTGATTTCTTCCATTTCGCGCAGTCGCGTGAGCCATGCGACCACGTGACGTCTCGCTGGTCATCTTCTCAATTCCTTGTGTTCCTTTCATTTTTGCACGCTTCCTCTTTATTCTCTGAGCCATTCCTGCCCTATGAAGCCTGAAACACTTAACACACAGATCAAGGCATCGAATGGTAATAGGAGAAGATTAAGATTAGCTGAATTAAGACCAAAGAAGCATGTTTTCAATCATAGAACTAAACTAGGAAGGAATTGTAAAATCATGCAGATCCTATGAATAAGTGGGTGAAAAGCTTGATAAAACCAGTCAATTAAACACAATATAAACCATAAAATAGTGGTTTATCAATCTTTGATCTCAACTCCATCGCCGTTTCTTCTTCACAAAATCCGAAACTTTCACACCCCTTCCTTTTCTCTCTTCCAACCTTCTTTCCAAACTCTTAGCCACTGCCACCATCATCTCCACTCTGCCTCTTTCATGCTCCATGCACTGCCATTGCATCTAACTCCTCCACTATTTGTTGTCACTACAACCACCCCGGCCTTTTCCACCTCTCTCACCGCAACCATTATCTACGCTCGTATCAACTCGACCTCATCCACCATTCCCCATCCCCGATTTTCCCTCCTCCGTCATTTGTCGTTGCTACAACCACCTTTGTCTCCATCACTCGTAGTAACAACCTCTGTGTATTCCACTATTTTGCTTGTCATCATCGACTTTCTCGCCATCCACTTATGATTTTGTTTCTATTGTTAAATCTATTGTTGAAATCTGTGTTGAGTGGTGATGGTGGTGGTGGTAGTTGTTGTGGTTGTTGTTGTTGTTGTTGTTGTTGTTGGTGGTGGTGGTGGTGGTGGTGGTGGTGGTAGTGGTGGTGGTGGTGCGTTGTAAGAGTGGAAAGAGTTTCATGGAGGGGGTGGCGGTGAGTAAAAAGGGTGATAACAGAAGTGTGGTGTGTGAGGAGAGTTGGGTGGAGATGATAGGTAGGGGTGTAAGTTACCAAACCGGACCAAAATTTACCACAAAACCGAATCAAAATTTACAACAACCGAATAAAAAACAAAAAAAACCAATTTTTTTGGTTTTTTAAATTAAACCGATAGTTTGGTTCGATTTTTAGTTGGCTTGGCAGAATTCGAACCAAATCGAACCAAAGAAGTGGTTCAGTAATGCTTGTTTTTACAAGTTTACCCTTTAACCTAATAACAAAACCTCCAAATCCCTAAATCTAACTCAGCACTCAGCAGCCACAACCCCACAAGGCCACAAGTAAGTAAACTCACTTCCATCTTCCTCCTCCATGCCTGAGAGAATGAGAGCGTGAGAGAGCTAGAGAGCCAGAGAGCTGCCATTGTCCTTCAGTCACAAGTCATCCATCGTAGCTGTCAAGGACGTCATCGCAACTGTAGTGATCATCTCCATCGCAAGCATTGCAGAGAGCTAGAGAGCACCGCTGTCTAGCCGTAGTAGGGGACAGTTTGCATCGTCGTCCACTTCACGCCGTTGTCCAGCCCGTGCGGTCATCCAGTTTGCACCGTCGCAACAATCCCTAATAAGAGTCGTTCTTCTCTGTCACTGAGCAGCAGTCTCCATCGCCGACCAGTTCCTCTTTGTCGTCGAGCAACAGCCTTAGTCCAAGCCTTCTCCTGCAACTCACAATGCCTTCTTCTGAGGTTAGTAACTTGGTACATTCACAATTTGTTGCAAGTTATTAGATGTTGTTGTTGCTGATCTGTTGAAAACAAAGTATATTCACAATTTGTTCATTTTGTTTCATAAAACATGTTTCTGTTGCTTTGATAACTTAGTATGTTTAATAAACTTTGTTGATGTTACTGGATAAACTTAGTATGTTGCTGGATTAAATTTGTTGCTGTTGTTTCATAAACTTAGTATGTTTCACAATTTGTTGCTGTTGCATAAATGCTGGAAACAATATTTTTGAAGGTGGTATGTTGCTGTTGCTTTAATAACTTAGTATGTTTAATAAACTTTGTTGCTGTTGCTGGATAAACTTAGTATGTTGCTGGATTAAATTTGTTGTTGTTGCAGGATAAATAATTTATTACTATTGTTTCATAAACTTAGTATGTTTCATATTTTGTTGCTGTTGCATAAATGCTGGAAACAATATTTTTGAATGTGATAAGTTGATAAGTAATTAGTTGTTGTTCATTTTTGTTTCATAAAATTTGTTGCTGTTATTGGATAAAATTTGTTGTTGTTGCTAGATAAACAATTTGTTGTTGTTTCATAAACTTAGTATGTTTCACAACTTTTTTGAACAAGTTTGAATGCTGATTTGGTTGTTGGAAACAATATTTTTTGTGTTGTTGACGAGTTTGAATGCTGATTTTTGAATAAAATTACTGTATTTTGTTGTTCATTGTTATGTTTATATATATGCAGCCAACAAGCAATGAACAACCTAATGAACCGACACCTGAAGTTGGAGGTAAAAATGTCGAGTCCGTGGTACGTTCTTCAACAGACAATAGTGTGCTTACCAAACCCCCGCCCCATCCTAGTTCAAAGAAGGGGAAGGTTGATTCAACTAATGTGGGTGCAACTCCTACAAATTCAGCTCCAAGCACCGTGGAAACTGATGAAGAGGATGACAAGGATGATCCCAATGAAGGTAATAGAAAATCTTCTAGACCTAGATCTTGGACTTGGGAACACTTTACAAAGGATCCTAAGTCCAAGCCATCACATCCTAGGGCTAAATGTAATTGGTGTAGTGCATCATATGCATGTGACTCTCATAGAAATGGTACAACTAATATGCAATATCATTTGTTGAATCAATGTAAAAAATTTTCTAGGAACTCGGGTGACCCTAGTCAAACAATCCTTACCTTTCAACAAAAAAAGAGGGTGAATAGGTATTTACTACAGTTACTTTTGATGCTGAAATGTGTAGAAAAGTCCTTGCTAGAATGATAATTGTTGACGAGCTACCGTTCAAGTTTGTTGAGGGGGAAGGATTCAGATTCTATATGAGTATTGTGCAACCTAGATTTTCACTTCCGGGAAGGATTACTATTGCTAAGGATTGTTGGAATCTTTATACTAGTGAGAAGAATAGGTTGAAAACTGTGTTCAAAAAACCAAATCAATCTGTCTGTTTAACTACTGATTGTTGGACTTCTGTGAAAAATCTAAATTATATGTGTCTCACTGCTCCTTACATTGATCATGATTGAAAATTGCAAAAGAGGATTATCAATTTTGTCTTATTAAAAACCACAAAGGATAAACAATTGGTAGAAAAATTGAGAAATGTCTTTTAGGGTGGGGGATATCTAGAGTGTTCACAATTACTACTAATAATGCTAGTTCTAATTACTGCAATATCTTATCTAAGAACTAAAATGGAGGATTGGAATTTACATCCTTTGAAAGGAGAGCATTTACATGTTATGTGTTGTGCACATATTCTTAATATTGTTGTTAATGATGGATTGAAAGAGATGCATGAATTTATTAGCAAGATAAGAAATGCTATTAGATATGTGCGTGCTTCCCCTAGTCGCATGAATATGTTCAAAAATTTCATTAAGGAAGCTAGGATGCAAGACAAGTATACTGTTCAACTCGATGTTTCTACTAGATGAAACTCTACATACACCATGCTTGAAAGTGGTTTGAATTTTCAAAAGGCGTTCAAAAGATTAGGGGAGAGAGATACAGAATATGCTCTAATGCAAGGTGGTATTTCAAGGAATCTTGATTGGGACAATGCAAAACACTTTATGGAATTCTTGAAAATTTTTCATGATGTTACAAAGAGTGTGTCTGGTAGTTTGCTTGTGACTTCTTTTCAATATTTTCATTAGTTTTGTAAGATCTTGTGAGTGTTCAAGGCTTCTTGTGGTAGTCAAGATCCATTACTTAGGAGTATGGCTGAGAGGATGAAGCTTAAGTATGGCAAGTATTGGGGTAACATAAAAAATATCAATATGATCATTTTTGTTGCTGTGGTTCTTGATTTTAGATACAAGTTGAAGTTGGTGAACTTTAGTTTTGAAAAGCTTTATGATAAAGATGATGCTGATTTTTTTGGTGCAAAAGTAAAAGAGATCTTCTCCAAGATGTTTGAATGCTATGTGAATGCAAATAATGGGGGTAGATCTGTTACTTCAGCAATAACGGATGGCGCATCAGATGTGGAAGTACCAGATGGCGTCATGGCTAGTGATCTTTTCAAGGAGGTGCATTTTCATGAGATCATCAACAAGAATAAGGTGGATTTGTATTTGATGGATGACTTAGAGAAGCCTCGTTATCAAAATACTTTTGACATATTGTATTGGTGGAAGGTGAATTCCAACAAGTATCCTATCTTATCCTAAATAGTTAGAGATGTCTTAGCAATGCCAGTCTCGACTGTTGCTTTAGAATCGGCTTTTAGCATTGGTGGAAGAGTGCTTAACAACTATAGGAGTTCTTTAACTCCAAAGACAGTTAAGGCATTGATTTGCACACAAAATTGGCTTCGTGCTTCTTTAATAACAACTGATTTTCAGGAGTTTGAGAAACTTGAATTAGGTATGCAAAAAAGAATTTTGAAGTTCCTTTTATAGTTTATGTTTATAATTTATAATCTATATTGATTTCTTTGTTTTGTTTTTGTAGAAATTGCACCAACCAGAGAAGATGATGATGAATCTAGTGTGGATTAAGATTAATTATGGTGGCTATTTTAGTTTTCATTTAGTTTTAAAGTGGCTATTTGGTCTTCATTTAGTTTTAAAGTGTGTTTGTTTTTGTTGTTTGCTAGACATTTTTAATTGTCTTTGTTTTTATGTTTAGTTATTGGGACAAGTTGAAATTATATTAAATTTGGATGTGATATACTCTTGTTATTTCAGTTTATTGATGGTTTTAAATTTCATTTTATGGTGATTTAAATTCTGATTATTAGGTTTAAGAAACCCAAAAAAACCGACTGAATCGAACTGCTGTTGGTTCGGTTTATCCAGAAAGTAGCAAACCGAACGGTTGATATCACTAAAGAACTGAACAGGTCAGTTCGGTTGGTTTTTGGTTCAAAACTAAACCAAACCAAAACGATTACACCCCTATAGGGTGTTACATTTAGTGGTATCATAACGGTTTGTCCTCATAAATCTGAGAGATGGACTGATTATGCTTCTTCGTTGCATACTCTGGGTCATTTTTCTTTCGTGCTATTTAGGATATCTGTTTGATATGTATAGCATGCTTGTTTGTGAGTACTTTTCTGGATAATTAAAGCACTGAGCTTGAGATATTGAGACTGATCACCTTGATATCGATTGTTTGGTATGGACGGGAAACCCAAATAGCGGCTCGCAGGCAAGGTCGGTCACGTACACGAGGAAAGAGTGAGAGTATTCTGTCAGTTGATGACTAGACTGAGTTTATAGAAACAATGATTAACCTAGCCAATGTGATACAAGCGAGCGCTGCTGCGACTGCTCAAGCCATGGAGAGAATGGGGCGAGGAAACGGGAATGAAACTGTTGAAGGAACTGGGAACAACTTAGGGATTAGACCGATGACTCTTGCTAGTTTTCTATAGGTTAACCTGCCAACTTTCAAGGGATTGACAGATCCTACTAAAGCTAATAATTGGTTTCAAGCCATGGAGCATGCATTACAAGCTCAACATGTTCTGGAAAATCAGTTCGTCGAGTTTGCAGCATATCAGTTACTGGGTGAGGCTCACCACTGGTGGCAGGGAGAGTGTTAGCTAATGCAATTAAAGAATGATAATATTCCATGGGAAGTGTTTCAGATGGGATTTAAAGAGAAGTACTTTTCGGAGTCAATAAGAGAGGTGGTTGCGGATTTCGAATGTCCACAACTGAACCGACAAGTGCACCGGGTCGTACCAAGTAATACATCAGGTGAGTGAGAGTCGATCCCATGAGGATTGATGGACTGAGCAACTATGTTCGAATGATTTCTTAGTCAGGCAAGCAGAAAGGGATGTTTTGGAGTTCAAAAGCATCAAACAGTAATTCAAAGAGTAGAAAACGCAAACAGTGATAATGATGTGAAATATATGAGTGAAGGTATTTAAGGTTTTAGAGTTGTTTATTCGTCCGGATTAAGTTTTCTTACCAACTATTTTAATCATGCAAGATTCATTTCATAGCAAACTATCAGTAACTAAACCCTAATATCTTAGTAATTTAGTCTTTTCTAACCTAGTTAACCGCCAATGTCTTGGTCACTTAATTTCGATTAGAGGGTGAAGTGCAATTCTAGTTTATGGCCACAAAAATCCTAATTACCCAAAGCTAAGAGGATTATATGTTATGTATCTCGATTAGTTCAAGTAATTAATGATTTAGGAGGAATTTACTTTCAAGCTGTTGTTCAGGTGAGATACTCTTCCAAGAATCACAAGAACGTAATATAAAATAAGGGTCATTCTTTCGATCCACCCAGATTCATAAAATTAATAACGAAAGTAATCCTTGAAACTGAATCAATACATTAATTAAAATATAAAAGAAATAGTCTCAATCCATGAAAATAAAAAGAGCTCCTAACCTTAACCAAGGAGGTTTAGTGACTCATGCTTTAGAGAGAAAACTAGGATTAAAAAAAGTGTGAAAGTTCGAAAGTGAGAAGATCCCCCTGATAAACCACTATTTTATGGTTTATATTGTATTTAATTGAGTGGTTTTATCAAGCTTTTCACCCACTTATTCATAGGATTTGCATGATTTTACAATTCCTTCCAAGTTTAGTTCTATGATTGAAATCATGCTTCTTTGGTCTTAATTTAGCTAATCTTAATCCTCTCTTATTACCATTCGATGCCTTGATCTGTGTGTTGAGTGTTTCAGGTTTCATAGGGTAAGAATGGCTTAGAGAATAAAGAGGAAGCGTGCAAAAATGGAAGGAACACAAGGAATTGAGAAGATAACTAGCGAGAAGTCATGCGGTCGCATGCTTCACGCGACCGCGCGAAATGGAAGAAATCAGAGTGACGCGTTCGCGTGCCTGACGCGACCGCGTGGATTGAAAGATGCATGAACGATGCAAATGCGTAGACGACACGCACGCGTGGTACGAAAAACGCTGAGTGACACGATCGCGTGGGCGACGCGGACGCGTGACGTGCGCGATCTGCAGAATTACAAAAGTCGCTGGTAGAGATTCTGGGCCGCATTTCAACCCAGTTTTCGGCCCAGAAACACAGATTAAAGTGAGGAAACATGCAGAGACTAAAAAGGAGGACTTCAGATCAGATCATAATTCACTTTTGATAATTTAGATGTAGTTTTTGGAGAGAGAGGTTCTCTCCTCTCTCTTAGGATTAGGATTAGGATTAGGATTTTTAGAATTAGGATTTCATCTTCTTCAATCATAGGTTCAATGTTCCTTTTATTTATTTTTCCAATTTAATTTATGAACTTTTCCATGTTGGATTTGAATATTCTATTTAATATAATTTGAGGTATTTTCAGATCTATGATTTGTTTCTTTTATTTATATAAATAAGTTAGATTTTTCCCTTTTGGCTTTGATTGAGTCATTGGAGACTCTTGAGTTATCAAACTCATTGTTGATTGAAAATTGGAATTCTTCAAGAATTAATTCGAGTTCCAATAACTCTAGCCTTTCCCAAGGAAAGACTAGGACCTGAGGAATCAAAATTAATTCATCCACTTGACTTACCTTCATAGTTAGAGGTTGACTTAGGGGGAGAAAAATCCAATCCTCATCACAATTGATAAGGATAACTGGGATAGGACTTCCAGTTCTCATACCTTGCCAAGAGCCTTACTAGTTATTATTTTAACGACTTGTTATTTTACATCACTCTTTCAACCCTTTTGAAAACCCCAAAATATACCTTTGCATAACCAATAATAAGAACACCTCCCTGCAATTCCTTGAGAAGACGACCCGAGGTTTAAATACTTCGGTTATCAATTCCAAAGGGGTTTGTTACTTGTGACAACCAAAACGTTTGTAAGAAAGGACTTTTGTTGGTTTAGAAGCTATACTTGCAATGGGAATTTATTCTGAATTCTAGACCACGCAAAAGTTCTCTCTTTAAAATGGCGCCGTTGCTGGGGAATCGCAAACGTGTGCCTTATTATTGGTTATTGTAAATATTTTTCTTTTACTTGTTTATTTGTTTCTTCTCTTCCCTCCTCATTTTTGATAACTATTATGAATTCTCACCCCTCTCACTTTGAGTTTAGTTCTAATTTTGTTGCAAGGAATGGAAGCTATAACAGGACTATGCATCAAGGTCTAAGCAATCAGAGATGGATGGAGCCAAGAGGATCTGATCACTCCTTTAGGCAACAACACCCTCCTAGATACCATGGACGGAGACCATTTTACAATGCATACCCAACTGATAGATTTGGTGGACCCCCTTGTATCTATCAACAAGCCCCACCCCATGCTCAGAGACCATCCTCTCAACATAACTTCGAACCACCATACTCACAAGCTTCTTTTCGCCATTCGCCACCACATGATCCTTACCCGCCCCAACGCCAATCCAATTACTCCCAAGAACCACCACTCCCTTATGTGCCATGTCCATATCCATAAAGCCAAGAATCACAGGTTCGCTTCGAAAAATTAGTAGACCAATTTAATGCAACCCTTCATCAACTGGAGCAAGTGATGAGCGGATAATTTATACGCTTTTTGGTATTGTTTTTAGGTAGTTTTTAGTTTTTAAAATGGATTTTCTGGAGCTACAGAAATCCAATTGGCATGCTCTTAACGGCGTTGCAAAGTAGACATCCAGAGCTTTCCAGCAATATATAATAGTCCATACTTTATTCGGAAATTGACGACGTAACTTGGCGTTGAACGCCAAGTACATGCTGCTATCTGGAGTTAAACGCCAGAAACACGTCATGATCCGGAGTTGAACGCCCAAAACACGTTATAACTTGGAGTTCAACTCCAATAAACGCCTCAGCTCGTGGATAGATCAAGCTCAGCCCAAACATACACCAAGTGGGCCCCGGAAGTGGATTTATGCATCAATTACTTACTCATGTAAACCCTAGTAGCTAGTTTATTATAAATAGGACTTTTTACTAGTGTATTAGACATCTCTGGACGCCTAGTCCTTAGACCATGGGGGCTGGCCATTCGGCCATGCCTGAACCTTTCACTTATGTATTTTCAACGGTGGAGTTTCTACACACCATAGATTAAGGGTGTGGAGCTCTGCTGTACCTCAAGTTTCAATACAATTACTATTACTTTTTATTCAATTCTCTTTTATTCTTATTCCAAGATATATGTTGCACAACACTTTGATGAATGTGATGATCTGTGACACTCATCATCATTCTCACCTACGAACGCACGTGACTGACAACCACTTCCGTTCTACTCTAGGCCGGGCGCATATCTCTTAGATTCCCCAACAGAATCTTCGTGGTATAAGCTAGATAGATGGCGGCATTCATGGGGATCCGGAAAGTCTAACCTTGTCTGTGGTATTCCGAGTAGGATCCTGGGAATCCGGAAAGTCTAACCTTGTCTGTGGTATTCCGAGTAGGATTCCGGTATTGAATGACTGTGACGAGCTTCAAACTCCTGAAGGCTGGGCGTGATGACAAGCGCAAAAGAATCAATGGATTCTACTCCAACCTGATTGAGAACCGACAGATGATTAGTCGTGCTGTGACAAAGCATTTGGACCATTTTCACTGAGAGGATGGGATGTAGCTATCAACAAGGGTGATGCCTCCAGACGATTAGCCGTGCAGTGACAGCGCATAGGACCATTTTCCCGAGAGGATTAAAAGTAGCCATTGCTGATGGTGATGCCCTACATACAGCTTGCCATGGAAAGGAGTAGGAAGGATTGGATGAATGTAATAAAAAAGTAGAGATTCGAGAGGAGCACAGCATCTCCATACACCTATCTGAAATTCCCACTATTGATTTACATAAGTATTTTTATCCCTCTTTATTTTCTATTTATTATTAATTTTCGAAACCCATAACCATTTAATCTGCCTAACTGAGATTTACAAGGTGACCATAGCTTGCTTCATACCAACAATCTCTGTGGGATCGACCCTTACTCACGTAAGGTATTACTTGGATGACCCAGTACACTTGCTGGTTAAGTTGAACGGAGTTGTGAGCTTCTCTACCAGTGCCTGGAACTCTTTTATCACAATTTCGTCCACCAAGTTTTTGGCGCCGTTGCCGGGGATTGTTCGAGTATGGACAACTGACGGTTCATCTTGTTGCTCAGATTAGGTAATTTTCTTTTTATTTTCTTTTCAAAAAGTTTTCAAAATTTTTCTTTTATTTTCGTTTTTATAAAAGAATATTTTCGAAAAAATAAAATAAAAATACAAAAAATTAGAAAATCATAAAAAATCAAAAATATTTTGCGTTTCTTGTTTGAGTCTTGAGTCAAATTTTAAGTTTGGTGTCAATTGCATGCTTTAAAAATTTTTCTTGCATTTTTCGAATAAATTCATGCATTCATGGTGTTCTTTATGATCTTCAAGTTGTTCTTGACAAGTCTTCTTGTTTGATCTTGATGTTTTCTTGCTTTGTTTTGTTTGTTATTTTTCATGTGCATTTTTCGTTTGTTAGAGTCCATGCATTAAAGATTTCTAAGTTTGGTGTCTTGCATGTTTCTTTGCATCAAAAATTTTTCAAAATTATGTTCTTGATGTTCATCATGATCTTCAAAGTGTTCTTGGTGTTCATCTTGACATTCATAGTGTTCTTGCATGCATTGTGTTTGATCCAAAATTTTCATATTTTGGGTCATTTTTATGTTTTTCTCTCTCATCTTTAAAATTTCAAAAATCAAAAAAATATCTTTTCCTTATTTCCCTCCAAATTTTTGAAATTTTGGGTTGACTTGGTCAAAAATTTTTAAAATTAGTTGTTTCTCACAAGTCAAGTCAAATTTTCAATTTTAAAAAAAATCTTATCTTTTTAAAATCTTTTTCAAAAATCATATCTTTTCAATTTTATCTTTCTTTTTCGAAAATTTTCAAAAATCTTTTTTAAATTATTTTTAAAATCTTTTTCTTATCTTTATATCATATTTTCAAAATTACACTAACAATTAATGTGATTGATTCAAAAATTTGAAGTTTGTTACTTTCTTGTTAAGAAAGGTGCAATCTTTAAGTTCTAGAATCTTATCTTGAAGTTTCTTGTTAGTGAAGTAAGTAATTTTAAATTTAAAAATTAAATCTTTTTATCTTTTATCTTATCTTTTTCAAAAATTTTATCTTTTCCAAAATTTGATTTCAAAATATCTTATCTAACCTCTTATCTTCTTATCTTTTCAAATTTGATTTTACTATCTTTTTCAACTAACTCTTTGACTTTTTGTTTGTTTCTTATCTTTTTCAAAACCACCTAACTACTTTTCCCTCTCTAATTTTCGAAAATATCTCATATCTTTTTCAAAAATTCTTTTTGTTTTAAATTTTAATTTTAATCTTATCTTATCTCTAATTTTCGAAAATTACTAACCCCTTTTCAAAAATTATTTTCGAATTTTCTATCTCTTCTCTCTTATTCTATTTAATTATTTAATTACTAACACTTCTCTTCACCTCTATTCACCTAAATATCCGAACCCACTCTTCTTTATTCTTCTCCCCTTTCTTTTTTTACTAACATAAAGGAATCTCTATACTGTGACAGAGGATTCCTCTTCTTTTCTTGTTTTCTTCTCTTTCATATGAGCAGGAACAAGGAAAAAGGCACTCTTGTTGAAATTGATCTTGAACCTGAAAGGACTCTGAAAAGGAAATTAAGAGAAACTAAATTACAACAATCCAGAAACAACCTTCCAGAAATTTTCGAACAAGAGAAGGAGATGGCAGCCGAAAATAATAATAATGCAAGGAGAATGCTTGGTGACTTCACAAAGCCAACGTCCAAATTTGATGGAAGAAGCATCTCCATTCCTGCCATTGGAGCCAATAATTTTGGGCTGAAACCTCAGCTAGTTGCCTTAATGCAACAAAACTGCAAGTTTTATGGACTTCCATCTGAAGATCCTTATCAGTTTTTAACTGAGTTCTTGCAGATCTGTGAGACTGTAAAGATGAATGGAGTTGATCCTGAAGTCTACAGACTCATGCTTTTCCTCTTTGCTGTAAGAGACAGAGCTAGAATATGGTTGGATTCACAACCCAAGGATAGCCTGGACTCCTGGGATAAGCTGGTCACCGCCTTCTTAGATAAATTCTTTCCTCCTCAAAAGCTGAGCAAGCTGAGAGTGGATGTTCAGATCTTCAAACAAAAAGATGGTGAATTCCTCTATGAAGCTTGGGAAAGATACAAGCAGCTGACCAAAAGGTGTCCATCTGACATGTTTTCAGAATGGACCATATTAGATATATTCTATTATGGTCTATCTGAATTTTCGAAAATGGCATTGGACCATTCTGCAGGTGGATCTATTCACCTAAAGAAAATGCCTGAAGAGGCTCAAGAACTCACATGGTTGCAAATAACCAATTCATGTACACTTCTGAGAGGAATTCCATGAATAATGGGACGCCTCAGAGGAAGGGAGTTCTTGAAATTGATGCTCTGAATGCCATATTGGCTCAGAACAAAGTGTTGACTCAGCAAGTCAACATGATCTCTCAAAGTCTGAATGGATGGCAAAATGCATCCAACAGTACTAAAGAGGCAGCTTCTGAAGAAGCTTATGATCCTGAGAATCCTGCAATGGCAGAGGTTAATTACATGGGTGAACCTTATTGAAACACCTATAACTCATCATGGAGAAATCATCCAAATTTCTCATGAAAGGATCAACAAAAGCCTCAACAAGGCTTTAACAATGGTGGACGCAATAAGCTGAGCAATAGCAAGCCTTATCCATCATCTTCTTAGCAATAGACAGAAAATTCTGAACAAAACACTTCTAATTTAGCCAATCTAGTCTCTGATCTGTCAAAGGCCACTTTCAGTTTCATGAGTAAAACAAGATCCTCCATCAGAAATCTGGAGGCACAAGTGGGCCAGTTGAGTAAGAAAGTCATTGAAACTCCTCCCAGTATTCTCCCAAGCAATACAGAAGAGAATCCAAAAGGAGAGTGCAAGGCCATTGATATAATCAATATGGCCGAATGCACAAGGGAGGAGGAGGACGAAAATCCTAGTGAGGAAGACCTCCTGGGACGTCCCTCAAGCAAGAAGGAGTTTCCTATTAAGGATTCAAAGGAATCTGAGGCTCATACAAAGACCATAGAGATTCCATTAAATCTCCTTCTGCCATTCCTGAGCTCTGAAGACTATTCTTCCTCTGAAGAGGATGAAGATGTGACTGGAGAGCAAGTTGCTCAATATTCAGGAGCTATCATGAAGCTGAATGCCAAGTTGTTTGGTAATGAGACTTGGGAAAGTGAACCTCCCTTGCTCATTAGTGAACTAGATACTTGGATTTAGAAAATTTTACCTCAAAAGAGACAAGATCCTGGCAAGTTTTTGATACCTTGTACCATAGGCACCATGACCTTTGAAAAAGCTCTATGTGATCTGGGGTCAGGGATAAATCTTATGCCACTCTCTGTAATGGAGAAGCTGGGGATCATTGAGGTACAACCTGCCTTGTTCTCATTACAATTGGCAGACAAGTCATTGAGACAAGCTTATGGAATAGTGGAGGACGTGTTAGTAAAGGTTGAAGGCCTTTACATCCCTGCTGATTTCATAATCTTAGACACTAGGAAGGAAGAGGATGAATGCATCATCCTTGGAAGACCTTTCCTAGCCACAGCAGGAGCT